>NC_048224.1:60774396-60799863 GCF_002007445.2 Ailuropoda melanoleuca | reverse complement strand
ATATATATTATATATAATATATAATATATTATATTATATATATTATTATATAATATATAATATATTATATACATATTATATAATATATATATATTTAAGGGTTATTTTTCTGCAAAGGAAAAAGAATGAGATTTGCATTGGTGTGGACTTTTTTTTTGTATAAATGTACAATGTAGTTCTTTTCTTCAATATTTCACATTTCAGAGAAAGAACTTTCAAAAAAGTCTTCTAAAAATTATTCACATTCCCTAGACATGAACACATGTCACTATATCTTTCTCTCTTTCTCTACATATACTTGCAGACAGAGTTTTCCATGGTGGTATCATTGTCTAGTCACTGTTTTGTTTTCTGCTTTTTGCCTTTTAACCATTTCACAAGTGCCTGTGTGTGTGTTTTTGTGTGTGAGAGAGAGACTTTTAATGTCTTTGTATAGAGAAGATCTGAGGATTTCATAATATTCCATCACACTGACATTCAACTAGTTAAGAAAACACTCCTCAGTGCTGAACATTTCAGTCTTTGCCTGTGATCTTTGGTGGATAAGATCAGATGTGGGGATAAGCCCCTTCCTGCAATAATGCCTGCACCCTGCTGGGCATGTAGAGGGATCTCTTTTCCTAAGTGAAGGCTCATTCTCTCAGTTTGAGCCCCCTGCTAAAGGCTTAGGGTTTGATTTCAGAGCTCAGGCTGTTTCTTCCGTTCTAGACCGCACAGGTAGACTTTCCCTATTTGAGAAGCAGAAGTAACAATCTCGACTGGTTGGTCCTTACACAAGAAAAGAGGAGATTTAATACATTTTACCAAAAGGACAGGATGTTCAAAGGGGCATACAGCTGAAAGCAATGGAAATAGCCCCCGACCTGGGCCGAGTACCATGTCGGTGTCAGGGGCTCTTCTAAGCTGGCTGCCATCCCCACAACAACCTGACGAGTTAGTTACAATTCTTATCCCTGTTCCACAGAAGAGGGAGTTGAAGTCAAATTAATGGTCGCGGCCAAGTTTACACAACCAGAAAGTGACTTGAACTTGGATGCCCAAGAGCTCAGGTCTTGGTTAACATCCCAGGGGGGGCTGTTTGTAAATGGGGTGTCCTTCAACAAGCCATTTGACCATGCTGAGCCTCAGCTTCTCGCGTGTGAAGTGCCCATGACAAGTCCTATTTGAAAAGATGGAGGTAAGTGTTAAGCAAGATGATGCACGTGGCGGCGTGTCCAGGACCTGAAGCAAGGCATCAGACAGCATCCTAGAGAACAACTCTCGGGTCAGGCTTTAACCCTTGGCTGCCCAGGAAGAGGCAGCTTTAGGAAAACACACTCCTTACGCTGCGATTTCACAGGCTGGAGGTTCAGGCGAGGTGATTGCTCTCTCTGCCTCTCCCAAGCACAGATTGCTGCGATGCTCTGATCTCACTCCTGAGGAGCTGGACCAGAAGTTTGAGGCCCCACAGGTTTGTCCCAAAGCTGTGATGGGGTGGGGGGGTGTGGGGGGAGTAAGAACAAGATTCTTAACATTTCCCCCTCTCTCTTCTATATTTCCATGGTTGTGCTGGGTTGCTGTCTGCCCAGGTCAGAGCCTCCATCACCTTCCACTCGACCCTCCTGTTCAGAGGAGCACCCCATGCCTAGACGTTTCTCATGATCTTTAGTTGTGCTTTAACTCCTTTGGGTCCCTTTGGAGATAATCTTGGGAAGGGGGTTAGCAGCCATGCTTGTTCTGAACCTTGATTGAAACTGGATCCTGAAAAGAAACCTCTACTTTCCACTTGTTCAAGCTTTTGGCATCTCATGTAACCCACTTCCTGCAGCTTTCACTCTTCAAATGCACACACACACACACACGTGTATGCACACACACGGACGCACATGGCCAGGGTTGTGGGAGATGTGTGGTGGGAGGAGCTGGCAGACCCAGTCTTTGCCCTCTCTCTGCCAGAAACTCCCCCTTCCAGGGTCACCAGAGCTGCCCAAGACTCCTGACCTTCCTGAGGCTTTGACGTCCCAGTTTCTCTTTGATGTTCTGAGATGCTCCAGTTTGCTCCTGACACCCATCCTCTGTCCCTGAGATACTCATTCATTCACTAAATACATGTTAATGGAGCAACTACTTGCCAAGCACTGTGCTGAATAAAGAATTGAACTGGCCTCTGTTTCTGTCACTTGAGACCCAAATCAGAGACACCTAGCTATTACATTTATTTCACAGGTGTGACTGTAGGGGACGACGAGGCATAGGTGAGTCTAGACTAAGAGCCCTTTGCAGTAACAAAGGAGCTAGGAAAGGTAATCTTGTCTGAGCTCTTTCCATGGCACTTCACCCAGGGCGAGAATTGTCAAAACTTGTCTGCATTCTGCTAAGACCAGAAGGTACATGAAGGGGGCACTACCAACCTTCTGGGTAAGATTGAGGAATTTGCTGATATTCCTGACTCTTAAGGAAGTAAAACATAGTAATTATAAAAATGGACTTTGGAGGCCAAGGAAATGTGGGCTCAAATCCCCACTCTGTCACTTCTGGGTAGGTGACTTTGATTAACTTACTTTGTGAGCCTCAGTGTCCTTCTCTGTAAAATGAGGATAATTATAGTGATAATGCATGCTAGTGTTGGTCAGGAAGCTTCACTGAGATAATGCACGTAAGCACCGAGCTCTACATGCCTGGTGTGGAGTAAGTGCTCAGTGAGTACTGCTGATGATGGTGATGGTGATGATGGTGACGGAGACCAACGCCACGCTGTTCATGCTGGCAGAGGCACTGTGGGAGCCCAGGTGGCTAATACTAAGCAATTCTATTCAACAAGTTAGCCTGCTTAGTTTCCTAGTGGCTATAACTTACGGCTGTGAAGGGGATGATATTGGTGTGTGCTGTGGGGTGGGTGAATGGTCAATGGTGGGTGCTTTCATGTTATCCAGGCAAGGTTGACTTTGCTACCATCCATGCTGATGACCTGTGGGGAGCACCAACCAGGTATGTGACTGGGCCCTGCAGAGTATCCAGGTGGCTTTGCAAAAGAGTAATGGGTTGGGCTCAAGGTGTTCCAAAGCTCAGTGCAGCAAAACTAGTGTGATGTTCTAGGTAAGGCAGAGACCCCACTCAGAACCTTAAAGACTCACCATAACAGCAACACCTTTGCTAGGGGTCTCTGGTCTTTTAACAAACAACAGAGACTCCCAGCCCACCTTGGGTTCATTTTGGAAGTCACAGTGGGTCTTAACTATCATGCAGTTGCCATCAAAAATCTCAGCAACTGGAGAAAGTTGTCTTCCCATCTTCCTTGGTCCTAGATTGCCACTGGGGATGGGAGTAGGGGAGAAAGTCCCCACCCAAGGAATGGAGCAGAGTTCAAACCCAGAGGGAAATCCCTAGCAAGTCTTAGGGGAGGCAAACCACTGAATCTCTGTACCTGAGCTGTCAGTTAGAACTGTACCTTCACCTGGACCACAGTGCAACAAGCCCTTCAAGGACAGCCACAAAGGCAATTTCTTTAAAAAAAATTTTTTTAAAGTTTAATATCTTATATAATAAAACATTCATTTATTATTTAAATACTCTTTTTTACCCTATAAAGTATCTGGGGGAGGCAGAGAGAGAGAGAGAGAAAGGGGCCAAGATACAGAAGAAGTAGAAAGAGAGAACCTTCAAATATCATTTAATGCCTAAATGTCACAGGTTTAAAAAATTCAACAGAATTCTCGTGCATTCTTTCCCCATAGGGGCTACCCTTTAAACAATGACCTTTAAAAAAACTGAAGCAAACAAACAGCCCTGATACTGATGGCATGTTCTTTATCAGCCTGGACGGTCCACCTGCTGACAGCAAGAACTTCATCAGTCCAAATGGTCAGTGTGGGGGGCAGCAGATCTTGGGATCTAACAGATTCTCATGGACCCCATCTGTCTGGGGTGATTGAGTCCTTGGTTCTTACAAGATGAGATGGCCTAAATAATTATCATTTCTTGTGGTTATAACAATTCCAGCTTGACCTTCTAGCTGTCGTGATTTATCTGAAGGCTCTGGGGAGAGGCAGGGTTGAAGCACAGAGTAAACTATAGGAGAACATATCAATTACATTGCACATGCGACCTCCCTAAAGATCTCAAAGAATGGCTCAAAAGCCAGGGCCTCATAGTGGAAAGGGCATGGCGCTTGATGTCTGAAGGCCTGGTTTCATGCCTCGGTGTCATTCATAAGCTCCCAGAGGGAGCTGTAGGGCCAGACAGAGCGGTCTTTCCAGATAATAGATGTTTTGCAAGCTTACGGGAGAGCACCCCTCTTGATATACAAATATAAATAGAGAGGGTAGAAACTCTGCCTAAAATTGGAACTTTGAACAATGCACACTGAGGCTGATGAATCTTTGTCATTAATATTAAACATTTTGACACATGGACGTGACCTTCTCAGCCCAGACTGGTGTGGGATCAGACCCGCTTGGGTCAAGTTTCAGCAGGTCCCGGGTGAAGAGAAGAAGGATCAAGGTGAGCTGTACCCGTAGAAATAGTTTTCTTAGCTAAGGGATTCACTAATTGCTGGTGAGGAGGAATTGGAAGTCAATTATCTGAATTTTGTGCTATGTAGTATGATTACAAAGATTCTATTCTCAGTCTTTGCCTATCTTCAAATATGGCAGCTCTTTAGGATATTAAGAAAAAGGTAAACTCTGGCAACAGTTGTCTCCAATTCTTTTCTTCCATTCTTTCTTGAATCCATCCTGATAACCCTTGTCAGGGTCCCCAGGGACCAAAACCAAATCTGATGGTCAATTCTCAGTTCTCACCCTTGTCTAGCTTCTAGACTAGGAACCGTCTGTGTAATGAGTGTTCACGACACATTTGTCCAATAGATGGTTTTGTGGCTCAAGACAGGATAGAGACAGAGGGATCGAGAAAGTTCTACAATGAAGAAAGTTACCATGTGGGGTTCTGCCTACCTTTGTGTGGCTAGGCTGACAGCAGCGGCCTCCCCTGGTAACAAGGTGGACTCACTGGGGTCCTTGTGTAAAGGAAAGAATGTGGGTGTTGAAGGCAGACAGGCCACTCTGTCCCTCACCATCTGGTGGCCTTTGGCACTTTGACAAATTTCTTCGAGCTTTAGTTCTTTCTTTTTTCCTGGGGGACTACTATGCTTGCTCTTGAGGCTGCCTACCTTGAAGAAGGAGCTCATGTCAGCTCTTGCTGCAGCCCCTGGTATGCAGGGGGCTTGGGGAAGTCCATTCCCTACCCTCCTACACCCCAGAGTGTCTTGCCACATCCTGTCGGGGGAGGACAGAGACCGGTGGCTGCTTGCTTTCTCCAGTGAAGAGAGCATGAGTGGTCTCTAGAACGAACTCTCTTGATGTGACTTTGGATTTAGCACCTTCAGTCCTATTCTTTTTGAGTTCATTTTCATAGCTTGATCACATACTTTAACATGCCAGCAGACAGAAGATGCAGCATTTAAGGGGACCTGAGCTCAAGATCACAGCCATGTATTTCCTTTTGGGTCATCTACTTCTTCCTGTTTGATTACCTCCGTGATATCTGCCACTGGTGGGTGTGTGTGCAGGACCANCGTGATATCTGCCACTGGTGGGGGTGTGTGCAGGACCAGGCTGAGGGGCCACAAGCCAGGAGCAGGTGGGGGCAAGTGTAAGTGGACCTCTGGGACAGGGGTCTGCACCAGGAATCCCCAGTCCCAGACAGAGGCCAAGGAGTAAGCCCAGCAGCGGGGCAGAGTCTGGGGATGGAGCAGGGACCAAGAGAGGGACTTAGTAGGGGAGAATGAGTCACCACATGCTAGACTCTAACGTGTGAATAGAGGCCCACAGACTGGGGAACTGACGTCCAGCCTGCTGTTTACCACCTGTGTGACTTGGGCACCTCCCTTAACCTCTCTGAGCTGTTTCCTCTGGAAATGGGGATAAAAGCATCTGCATGCTGGGGCTGTTATTGTGATTAGTGAGAGAGCATGCACCCTGGCATATACCGGTAGGTACTATTCTCACAGCTATATTTTCATCTGTTAAGTTCTCAGTAGGTGGGTATTAGTGCCCCATTTCAGAGGTGAGAAAATGAAGTCTCAGGAAGGTTAGGTTTGGGCTACAGCCATAGGCTGGAAAAAGACACAGCTGGAATCTTATCCCAGATGTTCATGCCCCCCTTCTCTCCCCCAGCCCCTGCTGCTTCCACTTGGACCTGGTGGGAGCTGGGAGAGAGAAGGGGGCCCAGAGCTTTTACTGCCCCCCCCAGCAGCTCTGCCTCCCTCGGTGCTGTTAGGTGGAGGCAGAGCTGAACCCACAAAGGGTTTCCCTGTCTGACCTTACTGCTAATTTCGGTTTCTGTGGCTTGTTCCTCCTCAGTCACACCTTCCGGTGAAGTCCTCCTGCCCCCGCCCCTTAGCCACACCAAAGGCAGGGAGATATCCCTGATAGGGCACTGGGCGGGGCTTCGCCCAGGCCTTCTATCTCTTTCCTTTCGAGTACTTTATCCTCCTCATGTCACCCCTCCCATCCAGGAGCTTTGTGACCATTACTTTCTCCTAGTGTGGACACCAAAAAGAGAAGGAACAGAGTGGGTGAGCGACTTCCGCTGGGTTGCACAGCAGGAAGGTCTCTGTGGGCAGTCAGCTCCATAGTGGCCATCTCCGTGACAGAAAAAGGTAAAGACCCCAGCCCCATAGGTTTCCATTTATCCAGAATCTCTCTCTGTGGCTGGGGAAATGCCCACCTTGGTTTTGCAGGAGGGATTTGGATCTTCCCAGGCATGTGAACCTTCCTCCACACACCTTCCCCTTTCCCTCTCACTACCCGCAGAGCTGCTCCCTCCACCGCAGGGAAATTCCAGCATTCGCCTCCTGGCCTCTGCTCTGCTCTGATTGGCACCATGTTCTGTCATATACACAATGTCCCACTATTGCCCTGTGCAGTCGGTAGTATGATCATCCTTATTCTAGAGATGAGGACACTGAAGTTCAGAGAGGTCTCGTGACATGTTAAAAATTAAAACCCTGGTCAGCTCTAGAGCTCAGCTCCAGACTCAGATCTGTAGATCCACAGGAAGAGGTAGAACGTGAGAGCGCCCCCTGCTGGCCTCCCCCACTGCATTCTAAATGAGATTTCCTTTTATTAATTTCGGTAGGGTCAGCGAGGGGTAGCTCTGGAAAGCCCTTTGGTGACCAAAGACCGATCTCAAGCACAGTTATCTCTAACGGAATTCAGGAAGTCTGAGATAATTTCCACCCTTCACCTTCTCTCCCCCAGCCATCCCATTTGCTAGGGAAATGTCTTCTGGCCAGGGGCCAGTGTGGGGCTGGAGGGAAGATGCCTTCAAGTAGGTGTCAGAGCTACACCTAGTCCCTTCCCAACTGACAGTGGCAGAGCAATGATCTGGGAGTTAGACCGACTCTTTGGGCCATTATTGCCAAAAGACCCAATCTGACCCGAAATGCACAATCGAAGTTCTTTTTGGTGGATGACAGCCAACAATTAGGACCCAAGGGAGGATTTGCTGCTTCCCCACAGTCTTGCTACCAGGCTATAATGAAAGCAAATGGTGGACAGAATTCTACCCCCACAATGACATTTATTAAGCAACTATTATGAGCAAATAGGCCCCAAACAGTGCATACAATGTGTTACTACGTTCAAAAAATCTGAGGCAGACATAAAAATATTCCAGAGCCACATTCTGTGACTGTTAGAATCGATGTCAGACAACCAGAAACACCCTACACCAATGGGTGGATGCAGATCCACAAGGACCAGCCTGGAGTGCCCTCCTAAGGGTCTGTGGGACTCTTACACCTTGTTCATGCAGGGAGGGAGCATTTCTAAAACGTTTTAGCCAGGCTATATCTTCTGAATCTCATCAATTTCATCAACAAGTGCCTGTTTCTAGCATCCATTAAGCTGGCTAACAAGCCACTGATTTCACCTCTGAAAATCTATTTATTTTTAACAGTCATTATGCTAATCATCAAAACCTCTAGTGTTGATCAACATCAAGGATAAAGGAAGCTCTTGTCCTAGTGCCTCTGGAGCCAGTGAGGCCTTCCTGAAGAGCACGCCAGCTGGCCACCTCTGGACTGTGAATTCCAGAATAAGCAACTGACAATTCCTGTGGAATTGTAGCTTGAACAGGAACTCAGGCTTATATCACATTATGCTTTTTGAAGTGTGTTAGACTCAACGTCCAACATAGGGGTAGTAACCTTCCCACAGCCAACCTTCCCCCACTGGGTCTCAGTGTCCCCATCTCTAGAGTGACTAGTACCCCATGCTTTTGGCACAGGCTCCTCTTTGAAGGTGGAGTCTTGGCAAGCCTATTCCAAGCTCCCTGTGGACAAGGCTGATCATTTTCCAATGCCTTGCTTTTTTTTCCAGAGATATAATTGACATATAGCATATTAGTTCCAAGTGTACAACATAATGATTTGATATTTGTGTATATATATGTGAAATGATCACCACAATGTCTAGTTAACATCCATCACCATACATGGTTACAAATTTTTTTCTTGTGATGAGAACTTCTAAAGTTTACTCTTAGTAAACTTAGTAACTTTCAAATATGCAATAAAGTATTATTAACTATAGTCACCATTCTATGCATTCACATCTCCTATCCATTCATCCATCACCAGACACTGGGTTGCTTCTATATCTTGGCTATTGTAAATAATTCTGCTGTGAACATGGGGGTGCAGATATCTTTTTGAATTCATGTTTCCATTTTCTTCCAACAAATACCCAGAAGTAGAATTGTAGGATCCTATGGTAATCTATTTTTAATTTTTTGAAAACCTCCATACTGTCTTCCACAATGGTTGCACCCATTTGCATTCCCACCAACAATGAATGAGGGTTCCCTTTCCTCCTCATCCTCTCCAGTGCTTGTTATCTTTTGTCTTTTGAAAATAGCCACGCTAACATGTGTGAGGTGATATCTCATTGTGCTTTTGATTTGCATTTCCCTGATGATGACTGACATTGAGCACCTTCCCATGCACCTGTTGGCCATCTATAGGTCTTCTTTGGAAAAATGTCTCTTCAGATCCCCTGCCTATTTTTCTAATCAGATTTTTTTTTTGTTAGCACCTTTTGTTTTGGCAAATCAGTCCTGCCTACTTGTTGGGCTTCCCTTTGTTGAGAGGTTGTAGTTGCTCATCCCAAGGCCCCAGTCCTACTGTACTTACCCCTAGGAAAATGTGCCTGTTTTTCAGTGGTGGAAACAATCCTTATTTCTAGTCTTTTATTTGTTCATTAACAACTTTTTGGCTATTTCCCATGCATCAGTGACTGCATTAGTATTAATTTTCTGTCTTCCCTGCTAGACCACAATCTGAGCCCCCTGTGCCTAGCACAGTGTTGGCATTCAGAAAATCCTGAATGAGTGTATGAATGAATGATAAGAAAGGAGAAGGAGGTTTGTGGCTGGTAAGATGCCAGCTCTGCCTGTCCTTGAGGTTTCCTCCGCCCCTCCAACTCAATGTCTCTCCTAGGTTGGTGGTGAGCCTTGAGAGAGAAGCTGAATTAAGTGCCCAGCTCCCTTCACCGCCTGAGCACTTGGTAGAGCTGTGCCAATTAGCTGATCGCCAGAGCACGGGGTTATTTTCCTTGCCTGACTCAGTTGGGAGCAGGTGGTTGTGATTCTAAAAGGCGAAGGCCTGGTGAGAGTTCGTAGACAGAGGGAGACAGAGGAATAGGACACAGAGCAGCAGACAGAGAGACACAGACAGGGCCAATTATATGCGCTGAGATCTCACTCCGCTCCAGCCATGCTGGGGATGCCCCCAAGGTTTAGTGCTGAAGAAGACAAAGTCATGCCCCACCCCCATGGAGGGAGTCTGGAGCAGGGTCTGCAAACTCCAGCCCTCAGGCCCAGTCTGGCCCACCTCACATTCTTGGAAACAAAGTTTTATTGGAATACTGCCTTGCTAATTCATTTGAGTAGTGTTTTTGGCTCCTTTTGCCTAGTGGCAGAGCTGGGTCATGGTAGCAGGGACTGTATATAGCCCCCCAAATGTAACATACTAGCCATCTGGCTCTTTACAGAAAAGTTTGCCGGGTGGGATCATATATGTGACTTAGGGTTCACTTGCCTCCTAAGAACAGAGCTGCCGGGGCACCTGGGTAACTCAGTCAGTTATGTAGCTGCCTTCGGTTCAGGTCATGATCTCAGGGTCCTGGGTCCTGCAACAGGCTCCTTGCTCAGCAGGGAGCCTGTTTCTCCCTCTGCCTTCCACTCCCCCTGCTTGTACTCTCTCTTGCTCTCTCTCTAGTAAATAAATAAATAAAATCTAAAAAAAAAAAAAAAAGAATAGAACTGCCATTCCTCCTGCCATCCCTGACCTCTAAGAGCACATGGACCTGAAGCATGTGGACAGGTACCGGTGTATGACAAGGATGGATCCACATTTTATGTGTGTGGTGGGTGCAGGGGTGGGGATTTAAAATTTACATAATTTGGGAGACCCTGTTTAAGTAAAAGATTTCAAAATGATCCATACAAATTTAGGTACCCATGTGAATATTTATTTGGAATTAAGAAAGAAATCTCGATGTTACAAATTTTTAAAAAACCAACAAATACCAGAAACATCACAGAACCTAGAAAACAAAACATGTATTAATTAACTTCCGGATACTTTCTGAAATGGATTTTCTACTTTTTTTCTTTTTGGCTGTATACTCCTGGTTGGGCAATTCATTTTTGACTAGATGTTGATGAGAACCGAATCCAATTATAATACTACATGTCTGATGATGAGAGGAGAAGCCCACTTCCACTTCCAAGCCTAACTTCCAGCTCCGTACATGTCCAATCTCGTTTCTCTTGTTACCCACCTATCGCCAGCATGGAAGGCACCAGGGCACACACAGCTCTTTCAGCACAACCGCGGGTCTCACTCCTTCATGCTTTGAGCTGGGGCAGCAGCATGCTTTCTGGAAGCCATCGCTATGCCAGCATGCTTAATAATAAACTGTCGATGGAAGGGAAGGCGAGCCCCATGCGTATCCCCACTGGTTCCAAACTAAAGGTGTCCCCAACTCAGTGTCCCCAAAATGCTACCTGTCGTGTGATCTAGGGGGTTCAAGAAGAAAGAGCTAGTAGTTTTAACCAATTGTTGTTAGAATGTGCTACTTTCCTGAATGTCCATCAACTGACGAACGGATAAACCCAATGTGGCATATCCACACAATGGGATATTATTCAGTCATAAAACGAATGAAGTGCTGACACAGGCTGCAACATGGATGGACCCTGAAACCCTACGCTAAGTGAAAGAAACCAGACACGCAAAGGCCACATATTGTCAGATTCCATTTATATAAACTGTCCAGAGTAGGCCAGGGGCTGGGGGCAGGGAGATGGGGGAGTGACAGCTTATGGGTATGGGGTTTCTTTTTGGGGTGATGAAAAAGTTCTGGAATAAGATGGTGGTGATGGGTATACAACTCTGTGATATGGTAAAAAAAAAAAAAGAAAAAGAAAAAGAAAAAAACAACGACCCAGAATTGTATACTTTAAGTGGGTACATCTTATGGTACATGAATTATATCCTAGCTATCATTTAAAGAAGAATATTACTTTTACAAATTTTACAAAACCATACGACTAGGTAAACACATTGCTAGGATCCCCTCCTAGGGCCTAGAAGGCCAGTGCACCACATGAAATCCCTTGTGGTATATGTATCAGTTGTCCATTGCCATAATAAATCTGTATGACAAACAACCACAAACCTCAGCAGGTGGTCTGTGTTTATAGGTACGTGTGTATTTGTATGTGAATATAAGTGTGTTCGGGCCTAAGTGTGTGTGCATGCGAGGCTGCTGTGTGTGTATACTTTCTTTAGAGAGTGTGTATACACATGCTACATGCATGGGTGTGTTTTGGAAGCTTTCCTGCTTGTGTGTCTGTGCAAATGTGAGCTTTCCCAGATGGGTGCCAAGCACAGTGGGCTGCGGATAGTGCCAAGTCAATGCATGTGACCCCAACCCCCAACCCCAATGCCGATGGGATTCTGGAGTCTCTGTGTCCTTGTCTGTCACTTCTTAAGAAGGACAAAAGCACAGGCTTTGAAATCTGGAAGGCTGGATTCAAATACCAGCTCTGCCACTGACTAGCTTGGCAAGCGACTCCAGCCCCTGTTTCCTGATCTGTAAAATGGGAACACCATTTGCTAGTTACCTTTTGTGGACCCCCACAAGGTAATGCTTGTTGAAAGGGCACTGTCACAGGCACGGTGCTATAGTTGTGTTAATTATAAGGACCCTGGGGGAGTGATTTCCCTTCCCACTCCACTTTCCAAAGGCTTGACCCTTTCCAGGTGCAGAAACTGGAGGTGGCTCTGTTTCTCTTAATGTGCTGCCATGGCAACCACCGCTTCCTGCTCTTCTGCCAGCAGTGTGGGCTGAGCCTCTGTCGCCCCCTCACCACCAGCTGGAGGTGGCAGAGGAGCCGGGTCACCGGAAGTCCCTTCCTTTTGGAAGCAAGTCCTGAAAGGATGCAGGGAGCTAGTTACCTGTCCTTGGGGCCCCTTCTCTGCTCCTTTCACTATGCCTCTTCCAACAGTAGCTTGGTTTGGTGTCGGAGCAGCATCTTCAAAATTTAGCACACCTCAAAATCACCTGTGCAAAACGCATCGTCAAAAATACACACACCTGTGCCCCATCCCAGAGAGTCTGAGCCAGTGGGTCTAACTGCACCTGCATATTTAATTGGCTCCCAGGAGCTGTAACTGGAGAAACCCTGCATCCTCAGTGCAGGGTCCTGGGCAGCCCACCGGCTCCAGCTGCTGCTCCCACCACCGAGCCTGTCCCTTCATCCATTCCTTCACTGATGCATCAATTCACTTATCCACTCATCAGTTTCTTCGCTCACTCATTCAATTATTCACACCTCCACTCACACTTAAATAACCATTCCCTCATTTATTTACTGATTTATTTAAACAAACATCTATTAATGCCTTCAGCTCTGGGAGACACAGAGAGAATTAAAGACGCAGTCCCTGCAGCCCGGCGGGAGGTTCCAGGGCAGTGTTTTCCAGACTGTAGCGAAATGAATTTAATGGGTTGACTGGCACGTTTTAAAAAATGAAACAGAATAGACTATAATTGAAAATATTAGTGTGCATAGCAGGTAGCAAGGGAAAATAGTGTTTCAGAAACTCTTGCATCCAGTGTGTGTGTGATGGTGGGTATTGGATTTTGATGTGAAATGTATTTTCTGGTGGGGGGTGGAGGCCATGGAAAAAATGCCAACACTACATGTTGGGTGTTATGGCGGGATGTGGTGGGGTGGCAGGCAGGGCTCAGTCCCTCTGCCGGGGTGACATGGGGGAGGCTTCCCACAAAAGGTGGGTGAACTGTGTGAGCAGGAGTTTTTTCCATAAAGGAAGAGGAAAGAGATTGTAGGGAGAGGGAACAGCATGCCCCAAAGCACAGAGGCAAAGAAAAGTAGAGAGAAGAGCCACGCCACCAGGGAGCCTGGAGCATGGAATGTGTGGCTGGAAACGGTAGGAGATCAGGCTGGAGAGTAAGAGAAGGCTGGATCCCAAAGGGTCTGAATGCCAGGAAAAGCACTTGGGTGTTGTTGTTGTTGTTGTTGTTGTTGTTGTTGTTGTTTTTATGATACCATCTGGGGCCACTGGAGAGAAGTCAGGAAAGGGATGTGCTCGGAGTGGCCATTTAGAGAGACCACACAGGCAAGACTGGGGCAGGGAGGCCATGAGAAACGGTTGCAATTGGAGCCGGGAAGCAGTCTGTGGTTGGAGTTGAGAGATAAGGCTATGCTTGCGATGTAGTTTAGGAGGTAAGATGAACAGGAAGTGATGACTGGACACAGAAAGCAGGCATTTGGAGGGTCCACAAAGATGCCTGGGTTCCCGATGTGAGAAGCTGGGTGGATGGGGAAGCCATTTACTCAAACAGGCCCCTTGATTCTGCTCTTTTTAAGGGACCCCACCTGATGTCAGCACAGACTCAGTGGGAGTTCTATAACTTTATAGTATTTTAAAATATTACAATAGTAGAAAACAGTAATTGTAGTGTGGTGTCCATTGCCAATCTAACTTCCCCCATTCTAAGTATCTGGAGGATGACACTTCCCCTCCCACTCTGTGATGGCCAATTTAATGGATCAACTTGACTAAGCCATGGGGTGCCTGGATATCTGGCTAAATATTATTTCTGGGTGCGTCTGTGAGGGGGTTTCCAGAAGACATTCGCACTTGAACTGACAGACAAGGTAGAGAAGATCTCACTCACTATTGGAGGTGGACATCACCCAATCTGTTAAAGGCTTGACCAGAACAAAAAGGCAGAAGAAGAGAGAATTCTCTCTCTGCCTGACTGTTGAGCTGGGACGATGTCCTTCTCCTGCCTTCAGCCTGGGACTTACACCATCAGCTCTTTGGTCAGCCAGCATTCAGACTCAGACGAGACCCCCACCTCCAGCTCTCCTGGGTCTCCAGCGTGCAACCGGCAGGCTGTGGGTCTTCTCAGCCTCCATAAAGGCATAAGCCAATCCCTATAATAAATCTCCTATTGTATATAGACACAGAGATATATAAATGGAAACAGAGACAGATGGGGATATCTATGTATCTCCTGTTGGTTCTGTTTCTCTGAAGAATCCTGACTAATAAAGCCCTGGGCACAGGTCTGTGACTAATTCTGACCCCTGAAATGTGAGAGGAAGGGATGATGCCATTTTTCTAGTCAGAAGCCTCTAGTTGCTACTGCAGCTATTCGGCTTGTCACCTTTCTCTTCCCCTGGCTTGATGGACCCTGAAGCCTTCTGTCAAAGCATCAGCATCATAGCTTGGGGGCATTGAAATCAGCTGGATCTCTAAGTGAAGGACACCCCACCTCACGGGGGCCAACTCTTTGTTGGGCATGTAATGTAAGAAATATATCTTTGTTGCTCTAAGCAGTGGGGGCGTGGGGTTATTGTTTACCCAGCACTACAATTACTGTTTATTCTGACTGGTATGACCCCCCACCACCATTTATTGAGCATCTACTATGCACCAGGCTCTTTCTTCACAGAGTAGCTGAAGGACCCTGTTGCTACGTAAGAGTCACGGCACTCCACTGTTGAAAACTTTCTTGGCTTCCCATCTCATTCATAGTGAAAGGCCAATTCCTTCCACTATGACTGGGAAAGCCCTTTATTTTCTGGAGCTCTGCTCAGACCCCCCGTCCTCTGACTCCCCCTCCTAGCTTATGTCACTCCCGTCCTGCCAGCCTCCTTGCTATCCCCAACACACCAAGCATGCTCTCTGCTCAGGGCCTTTGCCCTAGCTATTCCTTCTGGAATGCCCAGAATGCTATGGCCCTGTGTTTCCTTATGGTTTGCCACCTCACCTGTCCTTAGCTCAAATGTCACTTTTTCAGCAAAGTATTCCTCAGCTCCACACGGGAATTGTTGGACCCCCTGAATACACATTTACCACCTGCCTTCTCTGCTTTATTATTGTTTTCCCTTATCACCTTTCCCGGAGTTAATGTTTGATTTATTTCTCTTCTTTGCTGCCCGTCTCCCCCCTGGAATAGGGTCTCCCCTAGGGCAGGGACTTTTGTCGGCTTTGAGGCCTGCTGAATCCCAAGGGCCTGGCATAGAATCGAATGAATGAATACATGAGCTCCTTGAATTCCCAACGACCTGTAAGGGATCGTTAGACCATTACCCCAGAAGGAAGCAGAGACCCAGCGTCTGGCCAGAGGTCACTCAGCTTCAGTGACCCACAGGGCTGACATTCTGCAGTGGGCCTGTGTCNCCCGCGGGCTGGCGCTTCTGGGTCGGGCAGCAGCGCCACCTGCTGGACACCCGCGTCCGTCTGTGCTTTTTGTTACTGCCCGACGATGGGGAGGGAAGCACCGGGCTCGCGCTCTGGGACAGAGCCTTGAGGCCCTCAGAGAGTAGAAGTATATGGGCCGCCTGGGTGGCTCAGCGGGTTAAGCACCAGACTCTGCTCAGTCATGATCTCAGGATCAGGATCTCAGGGTCGTGAGATCAAGCTCTGTGCTGGGCGCGGAGCGTGCTTGGGATTCTCTCTCTCCCTCTCTGTCTGCCCCTCCCTGCTTGCGCGCTCTCTCTCTCTCTAAAAAAAAAAAAAGAATAAAAGAATAAATAAATAAAAACTAAAAAAAAAAAAAGAGTTGAAGTACTTTCCTGCAGGGGGTGAACTGAGAAGTTCTATGTCCTCACTTACTCATGGTGTGGTTAAGAGCTTCAGGGCTAGGGGCGCCTGGGTGGCTCAGTCGTTAAGCGTCTGCCTTTGGCTTAGGGCGTGATCCTGGCGTTCTGGGATCGAGCCCCATATCAGGCTTCTCTGCTAGGAGCCTGCTTCCTCCTCTCCCACTCCCCCTGCTTGTGTTCCCTCTCTTACTGGCTGTCTCTATCTCTGTCAAATGAAATCTTTAAAAAAAAAAAAAAAGAGCTTCAGGGCTAGGCTCCAACAGACCTGGATTCAATTCCTGACTGGACCACTTCCTGATAGGATGACCCTGAGCACCCCTGCCCTGTGCCTCAGATGCCTCATCTATAAAATAGATATAATCATAGCACCTACCTCATAGGGGTGTGGTGAGGATCAAGCCAGGACACCCAAATACCACCTCCTCAGAGAGGCCTTCCCGGGTTCCACCCCCCGTCTCCACCCAAGACATTCTTCATCCTTTTGCATTGCCTTGTTTTTTCTTTAGAGCACTGTCAAATGACAAAACAGAAACAATTTAGTAATGATGTCCTTTTGATGTCCTTTATTTAAGGGAAAACAATCCACAGATTGGGGGAGGACAGGGCCTCACAAGCCCTGGAGCACTGTTCTGGGAGGACTGTCGCCAAGTGCAAGTTTTAGAGAACTTCAGAAGAGGCAAAGCAGAAACAGCATGATTGCCTACAAGACGGGGGATTTCCTTAGAAGACTAGCGGGTCCTATTTTCCAGGGAAAGGAGAGCTAGTGAAAGCTGAGTTGGAGGATTTGATGGGTGCATGTTAGACTTTCTTGGTAGGGTATCCTGTAAACACAGGCCAACTCAGGTTCACATTTGCCATGTGGACCATGCCACTGGGGCAGCCTCGGTATCGAGGGTCCCCATACACGAATTCACTTCTTCAGCACATAGCAGCATTGGGCACTCTCATAGTCCTTGTTTGCTATCTTTCCCACAAAATGCCAGCTCTCTCATGGTAGGGACTTTGCCCACCTGCTATACCCCGAGAGCCTCCAGCGCTGCGGGATACATCCTAATAAAAATACCTCTGAGTTGAAGACCGTGTTGCAGGATGACTGACACGTGCCTCGTCCTCAGTAACTATTCCTGTTATTGCGATTATGCATTCCTTTGTTCATCTGCTCCCCTCTTAGTTTATTCACTCACATATATTTCTTTTTTTTTTATTATTGTGGTAAAATACACATGACACAAAATTCACCACTTTTACCATTTTAAAGTGTGCAGTTCTAATGCATTAGGTCCATTCACACTGTTGTACAACCATCCCCACCATCCCTTTCCAGAACTTTTTCTCCTTCCCAAATGGAACTTTTTCACCTCTGTCCCCATGAAAGACTAACTCCTTGTTCCCCTCCCCCAGCCCCTGGCGGCCACCATCCCACGTTCTGTCTCTTACAATGTGACTGCTCTAGGGACCTCATATAAGTGGAATCATATGGCATTTATCTTTCAGCTGTATGTATTTCTTGAGCCCCTGCTACCTACACAGGGAGCAGTTCTTGCAGTGCTGAAGTGTGTATTGAATGAGATCGGTGCAGGTGAAGCCCCTAGCACAGGGCCAGTCACAGAGGAAGAGCCCACATAAAATTGGCCCGGTACCCACGGCACGCTCCTCTCTGAACTGCGAACTGCCGAGCTTCCTGGTGGAGGCAGTGCTCCCACGCTGGGCAGGGAATGCTGGCTGCGGCCTCTGTTCCCTCTGTGGCTGCTGTACTCGGCACAGACACCAGGTGGCAGCCTCGGGCCGTGAAGAAGCAGGCTGCTGGGGGAAGAGGGAGCCTGTCCCGGATGCCACCAGCAGCAGGAAGTAATTGAGAAGAAGGATTCAGGGGGTGGGATACAGGGGCCTACATCCTTCAGGGTTTGAATCCTGTACAGAAAGCAAAGCCCCCAACAAGGAAGAGGAGAGGAAGGGGTGGCACACTGCAGGGGAAAGAGCGTGGGGTTGGTGTGGATAAGCATGGGCTCCAGCCCAGCTCAGGTGCTTTTCTGCTCTGTGGCACTGGGTGAGTGTCTTCACCTCACTGAGCTTGCTCTCCCAAATCTGTAAAATGGGTCTTCTGATAGACTCTCTGCAGGGTTGTCAGGAAGATTAAGTGAAAAGGCGTGCTAGAGTTTCTGGCACAGAGCAAGTATCCCATGTTTACTGGCATTTATTGGTCTTCATTGACGGAGGAGAGAAAGGTCCTCTCTGGGACCATTACAGAACTAGGAGGTGAGGGGAATCTTTATTTCCCCTCATGCCATTAAATAAAGGCCACTCCAGTTCCTACTTCCCAAGTGCTCACTGCCTGCCAGACTCTAAGCCAGGTACTTGGCAATCCCTGCGATGTCAGCGTGTTCTCCATGTTCATGTCATAGCCTGGAACCTTGGGGTCCTCCTGCCTGCTTCTCAGCCCCAGCTGCTTCCACCAGTCCTTTTGTCTTCCCGGTGGGAGTACCAGGCAGGGGTTGTCATATTCCCCTTCCACGGATTCCTCCCCAACCTCAGAAGCTAGTTTGTGTTGCCCACGAGGAGTCTGATTTGAGAAGCCAGACACGAGAAGTCACATATCGTATGATTCCATTTCTATGAAATGTCCTTTACAGAAAGTAGGTTAGTGGTTGCCAGGGGCTGGGGGAGGGGAGGATAGTGAGAAGCTGCTTCCTGGGGTTTTATTTGGGGTGATGAGATATTTTAGAGCCAGATAGATGTGATAGTTGTACAACATCGTGAATGTACTAAACACTGCTGAATTGCTCACTTTAAAATGGCAAATTTCATGGTATATGAATTTTACCTCAATTAGTAAAAAAGAAGCCTTGTTTAAGAATATGTTAATACTGTTGTCACGACCGCTGAAAATAAGAGCTGAGGGTGGGCACAGAGCCTTCTGAACCTTGATATTCAAGACTGGAGTTTTTCTCCCTCTAGTGAAAGAGGAAGGACCAGCGTACAACCGTCTATGTGTCCACTAGCCTTCCAATTGTTCATCTGTCCAACAATTCACCCACTCATCCACTATTGACTTATTAATCTATCCTTCCTTTATTCATCTCCCAATATATCATTCCTTCTTTCCATTCCCCTACTTATCTATTCACGCATTTGTCTATTCATCCATCCATTTATCCATCCATTTATCCACCCATCCATCCAACCATATATGCATCCATCCACCCTTCCACCTATCCATCCATCTACCCATCCATTCACCCAGCCTACTATCCACCCATCCGGCAGACCCTTTAGCATCTTCTCTGTCCCAGAGACCACCATTTTAGTAATAAGCAACTCCAACCTCATCCCCATCCTTGAAGTTCCCTAAATCCAATGGAGACATACTTTTAAAGTAATTACAACAGGGTATGGTAAATGCTCAATGAGGGAAACTTAGAAGGTTGTGGAGACCTTTGGCAGTGGACTTTAGGGAGCGTTGGGAAGGGTTTCTTCAAGGAAGCAGTGTACAGTTTTGGTGGTGGGGGTGAAGGGAGGGAGTAGGAGGGTAGCTTTTTGCAGAGGGAACTGCACAGTCAAATGCAGAGGTGAGAGTGCATGGCACAAAGCCATGTTCAGTGTTGTCTGAGCTTAGCAGGTGAAGTGGGAAGGGCAGTGGCCAGTCAGGATGTAAGGAACAGACCAGAGGGAAAGAGGCTCAAGGGTCATGGTAAAGAGTTCGGACATGACGCAGAGGGCAGTGGGAACGTTGGAGGGTTTTGACAGAAGACTGACAAGATCAGATCAGACCCACATTTAGACAGAGCCCTCTGCTGCAGCACAGAGGCTGGATTGGTGGGAGCAGGCCTGGAGGAGGGGGTGGGAAGGAAGCGTGGTGGTAGTCTAGACGACGGCGCCTTGGGCTGCTAGTGTATCTGTGGAAGTGACAGGAATGAGAGGGTCCAGCAAGGTGGGCCTTCTCACTTGCCTCCTCCCATCCCCTGCTCCTGCCCCCACTGCCCTCAGCAGGCCCCTTCCAGCAACTTTGGGCTCAGTCTTCTGTGCCACTGCTGGGATCTGGTGCAATGGGGGGCCTCATGCTTCATCACTTTATGTTAGGCTGTGGTTGAGGGTTTGGGGCTCTGCCTTTGGCTGCTGCGTGGGCTCTGGGCTGCGGCAAGAGGCAAAGAGTAGAGGAGGAAGAAGGAGCTCCTTCTGGGCAGGGGACCAGGAACTATAGGGGACAGGCCCTTCTCCTGGTGCCCCTCCTCTCCCATCTCACCCAGAGACCCCTCCCAGGGACTATTCTTACACTACTGCAGCCCTGGGAAGGGACAGGGATCCCATCTTACAGATGAGGAAATGGAGGCACAGAGAGGCCCAAGTGACTTGCCCAAAGGCACGCACCTAGAAAGCAGCCACACTGTTGCCTGAACGCAAGTCTGCCTGGCCCCTGAGCCCCCGGCCTTCAACTCTGATAGCCGCTCCACTAATAGGCACCAGTTTTTTTTAAAAATTGCGGCTAAGCACTACTTACTTCTATGTTTCCACATCCACACATCCACACTGAGAAACAGAGTAAGATGATGCCCATAGGGCCTGGGTCTGAATCCTGCTCCCTCCTTACTAGGGGGGCTGTGTGGACTTGGGCGAGTTACTTACGTTCTCTGTGCCTCTGCGTTTGCATCCAAGAGACCTCGTGAAAACGACACCACATGGGATACTGGACGGATCAATGAGTTAACCTGTTTCAATGTTGTGTTTTAATAAAAGCTAACATTATTGAGTGTGAGCCACATGCCAGGCACTGTTCTTACACAGTTCACATATTTACTAATTTTATTCTCTGTGAGACAGGCCTCACTAATTATCCCTATTTTACAGTTGGGAAAACTGAGGTCCAGAGAAGTGAATTAAATTGCTCTTAACCACACAGCTCAGGAGTAGCAGAGGTAGGATTCACACTCATACAGGCTGAGCCCCAAAGTCTGCGCTCCTACTGATACACCCCAGGGAGAGCAGTTACATTCAATAAAGTTGGCTGCACTAACTGGGGCCCCCACCATCCACCGTGTCTGGTGCCCCTCCAGTTCAGCTGATAGACCTCTGGGAAGTTGGCTCAAGAGAAGTCACAGCCCCAAGCATTGTCCTTCCCCCGCTTCATTCTGTCTGAACAGACACTGAGAAGCCAGGCTGGCCCAGCAAGTGAGAGGAGTAAGGAAGCCTGGAGACCCAGAGCTCTTCATGGCCAAGTTCAAAGCTCTATTCCCAGTGTGGCTTGCACCTGCCTGGTCCCCACCTCCCTCACCACTCATCAGAATGTCAACAATAGTCCCATTTCTGGGGATGGACTCTCTGGTGGGGTGGGGGGGAGGGATGGTCCTGGCTTCTGAGATCAGCCACCTTTCCTTGCTGCGGTGAGAAGACCCCAGTGCTGCTAGGGGATCAGGAGAGAACTGCAGGGACAGGAGGGTGGCTCCCTCCCCACACACCCCTGCTCCCTCTGGCACCCACCCCTGTCTGCTCTGCCCTCCTGGCCAACTGTACTTTCATCAGAAAGGGATTTTTAGGGCCTCCTGGATCCTCACTTTAATTAAAAGGAAATGTCCTCCTGGAATTGTTGGGCTGTTTTTCCTTTTCTTCCTCAGAACATTTGCTCAGCCTCTGAGCCGGAGCCTGGTGCCTGGTTAATTGAAAGTTACAGATGATCAAGGACATGGCCCCCTTGGGAGGGAATGAAGAGAGACGCAAGCTGGTGCTGGCTCTCCGCATTTCCTGTGGGAAGGAGCAGCCATGCCCCAGGCTGGTGAGCAGGAGGCAGGCAGGGGTCTGGAGTGGCCCCTCTTCCATCAGAGCACCCCCCCCAAGCCACTGCTGACCCCATGCAAACTCCAGATGCCAAAGACATCCAACTTCTAAACAACTCATGTGCTCACTTTCTACAGAAAAATGACAAAATAGAGCAAAATGAAGAACCCAGAGTGTTCCAGTCCTCCAGCCAGCTGGAGATAACTCAGGCTAACACCTGAGTGTGTATAGCCTTCTGGAACTTTCTAACACTTTGTATACACAAATGATTTTACTGCCTTCTCCCCTTGATCATTATATAAGTGATAGATGTTTATTGTAAACAGCTTAGAAAAAAGTTTTAAAAGNGCAGCCACACTGTTGCCTGAACGCAAGTCTGCCTGGCCCCTGAGCCCCCGGCCTTCAACTCTGATAGCCGCTCCACTAATAGGCACCAGTTTTTTTTAAAAATTGCGGCTAAGCACTACTTACTTCTATGTTTCCACATCCACACATCCACACTGAGAAACAGAGTAAGATGATGCCCATAGGGCCTGGGTCTGAATCCTGCTCCCTCCTTACTAGGGGGGCTGTGTGGACTTGGGCGAGTTACTTACGTTCTCTGTGCCTCTGCGTTTGCATCCAAGAGACCTCGTGAAAACGACACCACATGGGATACTGGACGGATCAATGAGTTAACCTGTTTCAATGTTGTGTTTTAATAAAAGCTAACATTATTGAGTGTGAGCCACATGCCAGGCACTGTTCTTACACAGTTCACATATTTACTAATTTTATTCTCTGTGAGACAGGCCTCACTAATTATCCCTANCTGATCCTATCTGTGGAATGGGAATACAATACAACAGTGGCTATCTCAGGGGCTGTTATGAGGAGGAATGAGGTCATTATGTATCCTGTCCAGCCTGTTCAATGAATTCAGCTGGTATTGCTGCACCGGTATCAACCCCTGGAGAGGTTTCCTTCCATGCAGGTGCTAATACAGCACAGCACACTATGAACGATATTATGTACACATAATTTTGTATCCTATTTATTTTTCCTCATCGCTGAATTTTGGATATTTTTTAAAAATGACATCTACTTCTCTTTTCTAACATCACCTTCAAGGGCTGAGTCTTGTTTCATGGGCCATGGGTGCCATGGTTTATCCCACTAATGCCACTTTTGAATTTCTAGGTGAATTCCTCTCTTTTTGCGGCAATTCTGCCCTGCATTTCTGAGTATCTCCTAAGAAAGAGATTTCTAGAAGTTGCAGTGCTGAGTCAAAGGGAATAAATACTCTTACTATGTTTCTTACCATATATTATTACAAAATTATGTCCAGAAAGATTTTTAAAAATCAGTTTAGGTATCTGTCCAACATGCATGAGTGTGTTTCTTTTCCTTGCTGATACCTCCGTCTATGATTTTTTAAAGTTTTGTGGGTTTCATGGATGAGGAAGATCGCTCTAGTTTCTTTAGTTACTGGGTGAAAGAAGGAGTATTTTGGANACAAGCAGGGGGAGTGGGAGAGGAAGAAGCAGGCTCACAGGGAAGCAGCCTGATGTGGGACTCGATCCCAGAACGCCGGGATCACGCCCTGAGCCGAAGGCAGATGCTTAACCGCTGTGCCACCCAGGTGCCCCCGCCGTCTATGATTTTTTAAAGTTTTGTGGGTTTCATGGATGAGGAAGATCGCTCTAGTTTCTTTAGTTACTGGGTGAAAGAAGGAGTATTTTGGAACTTGATGAGAAAAGCAAGTTTCTCATCTCTGTCCTTACCTATAAACTGAGGATAACAGTGTCTATCTCATAGGTCGGTGTGAAGACTAAAGGAGCAAGTACATATCAAGGTTTTAGAGCCCTTCTCAATAAATGCCAAATAGCCCTCAGCATGCATTATTATCTCTGGTGCTGTTGTTGCCAAATTCCACAGGCGTGGTCCGGGGCCTGTCTTCTGACAGAATGCTGTGTGATTTTGTGTAGATCTCTTGTCCTCTCTGGTCCTCAGTTTCTTAATCTGTTAGGTAGGATGAGAAAGCCTGTTTTGCCTGGTCTGGGAAGTCACTGGAAGAACTGAATGTGGACTTTCATCTCAGCAAGCTGGGCACGTACCAGGGTTTATTGCTTTTCTTCTTGCTTCATGGGTTTCAGATTCCCAAGAGATGCGTGGGCAGCACGGGAGGTCTTCCTGGAGGAAGGGCACCTAGGCCAAGACCTGAAGGAAGAGATGGAATTAGCCAGCTGGACAAAGGGAGGAGGGAGCTCCAGGTAGAGCAAATAGCATATGCAAAGGCCAAAGGTGGAAGAGCCTCCGGGGTTGTGGACCTCAGTGTCCCCAGTAGGTGGAGGGGACAATGAATGATGAGAGCAGAAGCAGGAGCCTCTCAGATGTGACTTGTGAGTAAAGGCTTCCCAGACACCCCAGCCCACAGGGGTCCACCCAGCCCACCACGGAGCTCTCCCTGCTCTGCCTTGCATGTAACATCTCTTCTACTGTTGAATTTCTGTTTGGCACCCCTACCCCCACCCCTGCCCTGAGAAAACTAAAATGCAAACTTCACAGTGGCATGGAAACTTTCTAAGCTTTTTCTGTAAGCCGTAGGGTCCTGGGGGGTAAAACAGGAATGATAACAGCACCCAGCTCCTATGGTTGTAGTGAGGATTTGATGAGATCTCATGTGTTAGGGGCTCAGAACACTGCCGGCCACAGAATATGTGTGCAATGAATTTTTGTTCTTATTGTTACATGAATATTATTATGTGGAGGGTGTTTAGAGACTTTGAGAGAGGGGCCCAGGAGGGGTGAAGAAAGGATGTATGGGAGCAATCTCTGGGGGGCCTGACTTATAAATAATATATTTAGCAGTAGCTCGTTCCTGGGCATGTGCTGTGTGTTGAATGCCGACCTTCACAAGTAGCAGCTTGACTCTTTCTCACAGTTTCTCTACAAGATGGTCCAGATGAAGAAATGGAGACTCAGAGGGAGAGTCCTATTCTCTTTTTTTAACTTTAGAGGGTTTTTTTTTTTCAAGATTTTATTTACTTATTTGACAGAGAGAGAGAACACAAGCAGGGGGGGCAGCAGAGGGAGAAGCAGACTCCCCACTGAGCAGGGAGCCTGCTCAGGACCTACCCAGGACCCTGAGATCATGACCTGAGCCAAAGGCAGATGCTTAACCAACTGAGCCACCCAGGCGCCCTGGGAGAGTCCTATTTTCAAGGTCACAGAGCAGTGGGTGACATAGCCGGNCGCCCTGGGAGAGTCCTATTTTCAAGGTCACAGAGCAGTGGGTGACATAGCCGGGATTTGAACCCATGCAGATCTGGCACAGTGTTACCAAGAAAAGCTCCAAGAATGAAAGGGGCAGATATATGGGTGTGGGGGGGAGGATCCAAGAGGAGAGATGTTTCTGGCTGGGTAGAAGGTCTTAGAAGGGGGCCAATAGAAAAAACACTCGTTCATCCATTCTCTTATTATTTGGTATTGCTTGGGATATATACAACTACAGGTTACAGAAAACCTAAATAA
>NC_048224.1:60759784-60774296 GCF_002007445.2 Ailuropoda melanoleuca | reverse complement strand
TAGCCTCCTTTGGCTTCAGTAAGTGTGGCCCTAAGCACGGGGTCTTAGCTTCCTCTTGGAGTCCAAGAATCAGGGGTATTAAGAGGGAAGAGAGATGGGGAAATGAAATGCTGTGTGATTCTTTTCTTTGTCCTTGTGTCATATATGAATCTAGTGCCCATGACCCACCTGAGACATTTCAGAGAACCAACCTTGTCTTTTTTCTCCGTAGGATCCAGCATGGCTGAGAAAGTCATCCAGACTCGGAGTGCAGTAACAATGCAGGAAGGACAAGCGGCCACCATTTTCTGCAAGTATGAAACCAGTTGGAGTAATTATTATACTTTGTATTGGTACAAACAGCCTCCCAGCGGAGAGATGATTTTCCTCATTTACCAGGATGAAAACAAGCCAAATGCAAAGCAGGGTCGCTTCTCTGTGAACTTTCAAAAGACAGAAAAATCCATCAGTCTAACCATCTCTCCCTTACAACTGACAGACTCGGCGGTGTATTTCTGTGCTCTTGGTAGCTCCACAGTAATAAAAATAATAGTGAAAGATAAACAAAAACCTTAGCTCCATAAAGGCAGCCATCTGCTCAGATTCCCAGATATTATGTTGGTATCTTGGGTTAAATAAACCACAAAGTGGTTTCTCAATGACCCTTCAACAGTTAGATTTGTTAAAAGGAAACAGGAAGCTCAGAATGGAGTCATTTGTGCTAACGCCCACATCAGTAAACCAAGTAAACCAAGACTCAATCCCTAAGCTAACTGTAGTTGCAACCTCCCAGGAATGTGACCTCTAACCAGTCAACATGGAATTACCCATCAGCACTAACGAGATAACCTACCAGATAAGAGTTTTCCTGTTCCTCTTAGGAAGGTGACCTTGCCTAAAACAATGCATTTTTTGCTAATAATTTCCCTTTTTTTGCCTCCTTTCCACCAAATCTTACACTAAACAATGAACAATGTGGGCTTTGGCAACTGCCTTCAAATGCGGAAAGAGCAAAGTATTAAGGAACGTGAAAGGAATTTGGTTGAGAGGGAGTTTTAGAACTACTTCTGGGAGAAAAAATATCACAGAAATAGTTCTAAAATCCGCAACTGACTAAAAATGCTGCAGTCTTTCATCTCAGGGTATTGCGGTAGAAAGCTCTTTACTGAGCCTTACCACTAGAGGGAGGTAGCATTTACAAGGTATTTATCTTGAGATCTAAAACACAAACCTTGAAGAAGAAAAAAAAGAAAGGAAGGAAGACTGTGGACTGACTTGGCTCCCAGTTCTAAGTAAAGGAGTTCATATATAGTCACAAGAGGGAGCTGTTACACCTGCAAACCAGTGGTCCTTCCAGAGTGAGGGGGAGGTTATCACTGAGTTGTGCAAAAATTTCATTTTCCTCCTCTTTGTCACCTTGTACTCCTATGATCTCACATGGAGTGTGTGCACAGCTTCAAGGACATAGGCAAACCTCTTCACCAACATAAACAGCTGACCACTCATAGGAAGAAAAGAGAGAGGTGATTCATAGTTTAATTTTTAACTGCCAAACATTGGTTCCTCTAGTAGAGTGATAAGCTTGTTATTATAGCAGAGAAGGATGAGTAATTTTAATTTTATTCTATCCCATTTCTTTACTAACAACCATTTTTGAGAATAAACAGGGAAACTCTTTTATGTTTATTTCCACCTTTCTTGGAAAATGGCTTCATCTCAAATGATCTGTTCTCATGTCTTCTTTCTTTTTAGTGGCCTCGATGCATGCCACCACTAGGCATTGGCATGGAGATGAGAAAATATGTGTTAAAGAGGGGCTCAGGTGGGATGGGAATAAGTACCACTCAAGTCATTGGTTCCTGTATCAAGACCAGAGGCATCCATCAATGCCTATCTGGAAGTTGCTTAAAACATCGTTGCTGGAGCCAGCATGGGAGACCTGAATACTAGGCACCTTGACTCTTAGACTGGATTCCAATTTTGTCTTTTCCTGTTAAACTAAACACCGTAGCATCATACAGCTATGAAGTTATTTTTGCCAAAGAGTTGCAAATATTTTCTTCTTATTGGATGTTTAACTCAGCTTATGATCATTTCTTTTTTTTTAAAAAGATTTTTTATTTATTTATTCGACAGAGATAGAGACAGCCAGCGAGAGAGGGAACACAAGCAGGGGGAGTGGGAGAGGAAGAAGCAGGCTCCTAGCAGAAGAGCCTGATGTGGGGCTCGATCCCATAATGCCGGGATCACGCCCAGAGCCAAAGGCAGATGCTTAACTGCTGGGCCACCCAGGCGGCCCATGATCATTTCTTTTTAACAGAAAGAAGTCTCTAACTTTTGAAGTTATATTGTTTATTACAGCTCTTGAGATGTACTTGTTCTGGCTGGGAATATGGATAGGAATTCTCTGCTTCCTTTTGCCGTCCAGGGCTCGACATAGGTTTCTTGGATTAAAGGACATTTCATACCAACTCAATGGAACATCAAGCCAGCAATTAGTGGTGGGTTTTGCCTTGTACCACAAACGCGAGATAGATAATCTCCTTGGGGATGATTTTGCTCATTCAGATTCACTCAGACGTAACTTATTTGAGTTTGAACCTTGAAAAGGATCTCAGTGTAAACCCTCTGACTTAGGGCTAGACACTGGGAAAACATTCTTAGCTCTCTTTTCAAATTTTTTGTTTAATCCTAAGGATGGGAGTAGACCCAACCAAGAGACTGCTCTGTCCTTAGCCGATGCTTGGCTGGGGAACACCCAAATTGAACGCTGCCTGAGGAAGAGCTATGTTAGTGGCTGCTATGCTGTTGCTGGGACCTCCCCCAACCTAGGTTAAGATAAAAACTCTGAGCTCTGAGACCTGGGACCCTGGTTCGCACTGGAACTATGAGATCACTAACAGGAATCGCTCTTCTCCTAACTTTAGGTAAGTGATCTGGGTCTAATAAGGATGACTTTCATTGCTAAAGACAAAAAACAGGGGCGCCTGGGTGGCACAGTGGTTAAGCATCTGCCTTTGGCTCAGGGCGTGATCCTGGTGTTGTGGGATCAAGCCCCACATCAGGCTCTTCTGCTAGGAGCCTGCTTCTTCCTCTCCCACTCCCCCTGCTTGTGTTCCCTCTCTCGCTGGCTGTCTCTATCTCTGTNCGCTGGCTGTCTCTATCTCTGTCGAATAAATAAATAAAATCTTTAAAAAAAAAAAAGACAAAAAACAAGTATCTGCTACTTCTCCTTCTTCCACTGTATTTACTAAACTAGTGGAAAAATTTGCATTTATACTTTTCTGTGTGTCTATGGGTTTCTCTTGAGAGTCTGAATATCATCGTGAGGGGCTGATCATATCCACTCTTCACAGAAGATCTCCCGAGTCTCACAGCTCTCAGGCTGGTAAGGAGGTTTGAGTTCATTGAGCCCAATGGTCACGGAACACAGAAATTTGTCTTTGGCCTTGTGGATCTGGATCGCTCGATAATAAACACCAGTAAAATTTCTCTTGCCCTATGTAACACATACCACAATGCTCAAGTTTTGGTGTAAGGCCAGAGAGGAGAGTTCTGGGAGTGCTTGTGAACCTGACCTTAGAGGTACCCACATCTGACAAACCAGAGCTAATCTATTGTTTCTCAACCCTTCAGGTATTATGAGTGATGCTAAGACCACACAGCCAAATGCAATGGAGAGTACTGAAGAAGAGCCTGTCCACCTGCCTTGTAACCACTCCACAATCAGTGGAAATGAGTATATATATTGGTATCAACAGATTCCCAGCCAGGGTCCAGAGTACATGATTCGTGGTCTAAAAGACAATGTGACTGATGGAAAGGCCACTCTGATCATCGCAGTAGCTAGAGTCCAGTACCTTGATTCTGCTGCGGGTCACCCTGGGAGATGCTGGTGTATACTACTGCATCCTGAGAGAGGCACACTAGCACAGGTGGGGCCGCCCCCATACACCATCTGTCTGATGGGGGAAGGGAAGCAGCAGACGTCATCGCCAGAGGCCACCGCACAAGAATGACCAGGAGCCCAGTAGAAGTGAAGTAAAGGAGAAAAGGGGAAAGAGTATAGTGAAGATAGTGCGGGAGTCAAAGAGGAAAGGATAGAAGGAACAAAGAGGATGAGGATGAAGAGCTTACATTATCAAAGGGACAGACTAAAAAGCTCGCAAGGAAACTAAGGTACACAATTGTAAACCTGCAATAAAGGGAAAAGGAGATGAGAATTTGCCATAGTTCTTTGTCTTAATCAAATGTTGCTTTCTATATAGGTCTCCCTGAAATAGGTGAGAACAACCACGGGGTTGTCTCAAAGACTTTCTTCATTCAGACCCTAAGAGGGGCCCAGGCTCTGGATCTTGCATCATATTAACCCTTCCGACTCCTCAAACATGGGAATGAATTTCAGAAACTGATTCATTCGCCCTTGAAAAAAAGTTGCTTATCTGTGGCACACACATCACTGGGATACAGACGATTTGGGGGAAGGGATAAATAAAGGACAAATATTTGGAATTTAATCTCATTTTTAGAATTTATGTTGAAATATGATTAGTACACACCAAAAAAACCACACAAATCTTTTCTTATTGCAAAAGACTCAAGTTATTACATAAGGTTGTAAAGTCAAGCCTGAAAGCCCAATCTGACTTTCCCCGCCTCCTCTCCGTTTCCTTTTCAATACCTGTGATAACCCATTTTGGCAGTTTGGAGTATGTCTTGACAATCACAGGCTTTTTCATTTATAAGGGTGCTCACATAAATACCCAATTTTCTTACATAAATTGAATCTATCAGATGTATTTTTCTGCAGATTGCTTTTATTTTTTTATTTAAAATGTATTTTTTATTTTATTTTATTTTTTTATGTTATGTTAGTCACCATACAGTACATCATTGGTTTTTAACGTAGTGTTCCATGATTCATTATTTGCATATAACACCCGGTGCTCATTACAACATGTGCCCTTAACACCCATCACCCAGCTACCCCACCACCCCTCCCGCGTCCCTTCTGAAACCCTCAGATTGTTTCCCTGAGTCCATAGCCTCTCATGGTTCGTCTCCCCCTCTGATTTCTTTTTAAAGATTTTGTTTATTTAGAAAGAGAGAGAGAGCATGCAAGCCAGGAGAGGGGCAGAGGGAGAGGGAGAAAGAGAATCTCAAGCATGCTCCCCGCTGAGGCTGGAGCCTGACATGGAGCTAGATCTCATGACCCAGAGATCAGGACCTGAGCTGAAATCAAGTCTGATGCTCAATTGACTGAGAGCCCCCCCTCCGCACCTCTAAAAATGTATTTTTGAGATGTGTTCATATACATACACACGCACATATGGACTTTATCGTATGCTTGTATAAAAATTTAATTAACTTGCAAACTTCCTAATAATATTTAAATTTTTTACTTCTCTTAGTTATAATCAGAACCACAAATCAACAAATATATACACATATGATTTATATACATATATTTATACATGGATGAATTCTTAGAGGTGAACTTGCTGGGTCAAAGAATTCCCCTAATGTTATATTTTTACTGGTATTGAAAGTTGCCTTCCAAAATGGTTCTAACAATCTACACTGCAAAACACAGCATATGGGAAATCTATTTCCCTGCATCTTGGTTAACACTATTTCAGTCTTTTTTAGATTTTAGACAACTTGAAAGTATTTTGTTAGTATCATTGCATTTTCCTGATTACGAGAGCAGTTGAACAACTTACTCTGTATGTTTGCACTTTTATAGATTGTCTTTTTCTTGTTAATTTGTAAAAATTATTTTAATAAAATGAACATTACTTTGCCTGTTATATATATTGCACATACTTATTCCAAATCAATTTGGAGAGAACTAACATTTTGTTTTATTTTTTTAAGATTTATTTATTTGAGGGAGAGAGAGAATGAGTAGGAAAGGCAGAGGGAGAGGGAGAGAGAATCTTAAGCAGACTCTTTGCTGAGCACGGAGCTGGAGGTGGGGCTTGATCTCATGCCCCTGAGGTCATGACCTGAGCTGAAACCAAGAGTCAGATGCCCAACCGACTACACCACCTGAGAATTAACATTTTAATATGGATCTTCTAATCCAAATTGATGTATAGATTCAGTGTAATACCAATAAAAATCCCAGCAGAAAGTTCTGTAGAAATTGACAAAAGGATTGTCAGATATGCATGAAAGGTAAAAAGGACTATGTTAATAAAAACATTTTGAAAGGAATAACAAACTTGAGGAACTAACAGTACTGATACTAACCTGTTTTTATGAAGATATAATTGAGAAATTATAGGATTGATGTAAAAATAGACAAATACAACATTGGAACAGAATAAAAGTTTCAGAAATAGACTCACACATATAAAATCTGTTGATTTTCAATAAAAGTACCATAACAATTCAAAGAGGAAAAAATAATCTTTTGAAAAAATCATGCTTGAAAAGTTGATAGCCATATTCAAAAATATAAACTTTAACCCTTAGCTCACACTATATAAATTTGACTCCAAATAGATCAAAGATCTAAATGAGAGGGCTAAAACTATGAGCTTCTAGAATGAAACACTGGGGGAAATCTTAGATACCGTGGGTTTGGCAAAGATTAATTAATTATGAAACAAAGGATACATGACGTAAGATTTCAAAAATCTGCATAAATTAAAAATAGAACTACCATATGATCTAGCAATCTTACTTCTGGGTATATATACAAAGGAATTGAAATCAGGCTCTTAAAGATATCTGTATTCCCGTATTCATTGCAGCATTATTCACAATAGCCAAGACATGGAAGCAACCTAAATGTCCATTGACAGATGAATGGATAAGGAAAGTGTAGTATTTGCATACAGTAGAATATGATTCAGCCTTTACAAAAAGAAGAAAGTCCTGTCATTTGTGACAACATGGATGAACCTGGAAAACATGCTAAACGAAGTAAGCCGAACACAGAAGAGCAAATACTACAACATCCCCTTATGTGGCAAATCGAAAATAGTCAAATTCACAGTGGCAAAGGATAGAACGGGGTGGTTACTAGGGGTTGGGGAGAGGATACATGGGAAGGTGTTGGTCAAAGCGTGTAAAGTTTCATTTATGCAAGATGAATATATGCTTGAGATCTGTCCAGTATAGTGCCTATAGTGAACGATATTGTATTGTATACTGTAAAATTTGCAAGGGGCAGCTGCCTGGCTCAGTTCAGTAAAGCAGGCAACTCTTGATCTTGGGGTCGTAGGTTTGAGTCCACGTTGGGTATAGAGATTATTTTTTTAAAATAAAATCTTTAAAATAAAATTTGCTAACAGTGGAGATCTATGTTAAGGGTTCCTATCACAAAAAATAAAATATAAGAATAGAGAGGACTAGGAAACTTTTGGAGGAAACCATGGCATTAATTGTGATGACAGTTTCACAAACATAGACTTGTCTCCAAACTCATCTACTTGTATACATTAAATATATACAGCATTTTGTATGTCAACCATACCTCAATAAAGTGGGCTTTTAAAAAATCAGTACACAGGACTTAACAATATTAAAAATGTTTGCCTTTAAAAGACACTGTTAAGAAAATAGAAAACAAAAGACAGAGACTAGGAGAAAATCTTTGCAAAATGTATATCTAAAAAAGACCTGTATCTAGAATATATATCTTTAAAACTCTTACAACTTAATAAAGACTCAATTTTTTTAATGGGTCAAAGATTTGAACAACAACAACAAAAACCCTATGTATAGTAAACACGCATGAGGGAATGCTCAGCATCATTATTCTTAAGGAAAATGCACATTAAAATGACAAGATACCACTACATAGCTTCTAGAATGGCTAAAATGTAATTGACGGACCACACCAAGTATTGGTGAAATTTTGGAGCACTGGAACTCTCACATACTGCTGTTGGGAATGCAAATGGCACCTTCACTCAGTAAAGAGTTTCACCATTAATTAAAATGTGAAACATGAACCTACCCTATAGCTTACCAATGACACTTCTGGATACTAACCCAAAAGAAATTAAAGTTTATGTCTATCCAAACAATTGTAAGTGAATCTTCATAATAGCTTCAAAAACAGTACTTGGAAATAACCCAGAAGTTCATCAACAGGTGAATGAATAAATAAATTATGGTATAGCTACACAATGGAATACTAGTCAACAATTAAAAGGAATGAATTACCCATAAATGTGACAATGTGGATGAATCTCAAAATAGATATGCCAAAAGAAACTGGACAAGAGAGAGTATACATTCTGTGATTCTATTTACGTAAACCTCCAGAAAATGCAAACTTATCTAAAGTAAGAGAAGGCAGACCAGTGATCACCTGGGGCTGACTGGGGGTTGAAGGGATGTGCCGGGAAAGTATGCAAGAGGGGTTCAAAAGGAGCACGATGAATAGGGCCGCAAGGGGATCTGGGAGGAGTGCATATGCCCACTATCCAGATTGTGATCATGAGTTCACATTTGTACGTCCATGTCAAAAATGATCAAATTGTACATTTCCTTTTTTTAAGATTGTATTTATTTATCAGAGAGCAAGTGACCACAAGCAGGGGGAGGTAGAAGCAGGCTCCCCATGGAGCAAGGACCTTAGGATCATGACCTGAGCCAAAGGCAGGTGCTTAACCAACTGAGCCATCCAGGGGTCCCCAAATTGTATATTTTAAATATATGCAATTTTTTATATGTCATATTGAGTATGCTTCCATAAAGCAGTTTTTTATAAGACTAAAATCAAAAGTAGGCAGAACTAAATATTGAAAAACAATTACTCAGTTCTAGAGAGCAGAATTTTTCACTTTCTTTTAATTACAAAGGGGAAACTGTTTCAAGCATGCAAAAGTGGCGAGGTATTTTCGATATCTGATAATAAATACCGTACTCGTTGCAATAAATAAATGTACCTCATCTATATAAATTCTAGAGGTCATCCATTATTCAGTATTTCTCAGTCTGGCCAAAAGGTGGCAGTGTTCAAAAAGTATTTGAGTCTAAGTTTGCAGCGCTGGAGGAACAGGAAACCAGGCCTGGTCTCCCTGACTGGTGCAGTGTCCTGCGTCAGGGAGACCCTGCTGAGCTCAAGTAACCTGTGCTGGGGAAGCTCATTCGAGAACACCCGATTGGGCTGTCTTCCGAGGAGCCAGAGGATGGACACTCTCCTGCGAGTACTCATAGGGATATTAGAGTTGCAGGCAGCCTGTAAGTATGGGGTTAGTCTGGGAGAGTCAGGGGATGCTGGCAGCTCCCTGAAAGCAGGGACTGAGTCATATTCTGTCCCGGGGAGGCCCGTTTGAGAGCCAGATACATGCTGAGAAGATAGACAATATTCTGTGTTGATCTGATAATGTTGCTGTGACTTAAAGAGGGGGCAGAGAAAAACTGTCCCTCCTATGAGCATGAAGATCTTACGTGGTCACCTGCATTTTCTTTACATCGTCTTTTTGAACAGGGGTCAGTAGCCAAGAGCTGCAGCAGGGTCCACAGTCCCTGGTCATCCACGAGGGAGAAGATTTCACCATCAACTGCAGTTCCTCACAGCCTGTGTACGCCCTGCACTGGTTCAGGCAAAAGAATAGTGAAGGTCTAATCTTGATGATATTATGGAAAAATGGGGAAGAAAAGAGTCATGAAGAAATCACGGCCACATTGGATGAGAAAAAGCAGCAGAGTTCCCTGCGTATCACAGCCTCCCAGCCCAGCCACTCAGGCACCTACCTCTGTTCAGCAGATGCACTGTGATCTCCAGACCTCTGCAGGCTGGCCCCAAACTTGCCACTGGGCCGCACAGGCTCTGCTGACACAGGGCCCCTGAGCGGTGCCGGGACACTGCCAAGATGAGAAGCTTGAGGAACATGCAGTAGCCTCTTTACAAAAAAACAAAAACAAAGACGAAAAACCGAACAAGAAGAAGAAGGTTCTTTTTTTTTTTTTTAAAGATTTTATTTTTTTATTTGACAGAGAGACAGACAGCCAGTGACAGAGGGAACACAAGCAGGGGGAGTGGGAGAGGAAGAAGCAGGCTCCCAGGGGAGGAGCCTGATGTGGGGCTCAATCCCAGAACGCCAGGATCATGCCCTGAGCTGAAGGCAGACGCTTAACGACTGAGCCACCCAGGCACTCCAATCTCTGCTTTTTCATCATTGAGTTCCATTTACATTTTTTATAATTTTTCCGAATTAGGACTTGATTCCACCATTTTAATGTGTCCTTTATATTTGTTTTCTTCCTTCCCCCCCATTTTGAATGTGGTGAAAGGTGATTCAATTTGTGTCTTTTTCTTCTTTTGTTTTGTTTTGCTTTTTTCTTATTCCATATCCCCCTCTATTGGTATGGAAATTACATGCTCCTTTTAAAAATAATTATTTATCTTTGAAGTTTTACCATGTATACTTAAAATCTAAAGTTAATCTATGGCTTAACAACCTCTCTGAAAAATTTAAAAACTTTAAAATACTATAACTTAGGGGCGCCTGGGTGGCGCAGTCCTTAAGCGTCTGCCTTCAGCTCAGGGCGCGTGATCCTGGCGTTCTGGGATCGAGCCCCACATCAGGCTCCTCCTCTAGGAGCCTGCTTCTTCCTCTCCCACTCCCCCTGCTTGTGTTCCCTCTCTCGCTGGCTGTCTCTCTCTGTCAAATAAATAAATAAAATCTTTAAAAAATAAATAAAATAAAATAAAATAACAAAATACTATAACTTAGATCAAACTGTCCTGACTTACATGCTATCATAGGCCAATGTTTTAGATACTGACTGTAAAAGGAAAAGATGTTATTAATACTTTTACTATTATTGGCTTTTTACTGCCAAGATTTATTTAGATTACCCCTATATTACCAATTTCTTTGCTCATTGTCTCTTCTTGCTTCTCAGACCTTCCCTCTGAGATTGTTTTGCTCCTTCCTGAGATATATCCTCTAGAATTGAAGGTCTGTTGGGGATAAACTTCTGTAGCCTTACTTTCAACCTCATCCTTGAAAGATAGTTTACTTACAATTCTAGTTTAAGAGGCATCTTCTGTCAGCATTTTGAAGGTATTTTCCAGTGTATCATGCTTCCGTTGCTGATTTTGAGAGGTCTGCTCTCAGTGTTACTGCCATTCCTTTGCCAATAACGTCTTTTATTTTCTTACTGCTTTTAAAATCTTTACTTGGTAGTGTTTCTAAAACTTGGTGGTTTATACATATAACCTGTGTAGTCATCCACTTGGAAGTAAAGGATTAAGAGCAGGTGAATACACTTTATTCCTTCTCTCTTTTTCGTGACATCTAAATTGGTGTTCATCGCAAACATACTCCTGGTAAACATCCCAATGCAATTTGCTAGAATATAAATGAGAGTGTTTCAGGGGCTGCTATGAACTTACTCTGCCATGTTATGTTAGAATTGGTTGGGGTTTGTTTCATAATGAAGCCTGAAATTTAAGAATTTATAGATGCAGCTGGCTGAATGGAAATTAGTCATGCAGCCCATCTAGCTAAGTATCCAGAGAGATTAGAATTAAAAGAATCCCAAACTAAATGGTAATGTTGTGCTAAGAATTCTGCCCTTACAGTCACAATTTATTACAAAAAAAAAAAGAAGAAGAAGAAGGATATTAGAAGAGCCCTAAATCTAATAAAATTATCAACTAAAAATTCACAGTAAACATTATGGCAGAGAAACTAGGAGTTGTGTGTTCAGCACTCAGTAAATGACTAAATAAGTATCTATCTGTACTACAGAGTACTGTCCAGTCATTAAAGAAAAAAAATGAACTAGACCTTCATGTAATGATACGGAAATATATTTAAGGTAGACTGTTCAAGCAAAAAACAAGTAAGTTACAGAATAATATAAAATAAAAATTGATTTTCTTTAAAATTCATGTTTCCTCGATCTGAAAACCTAGCCATTTTATCTTCTTTTGCTCTCATTCAGCCCATTATGGGTTGGGTCGGGACAAGTTTCCTTGCCTGATAGAGATTGTAAATATCTCATCTTCCCCAGAACTAAAGAAAATAGACTCCATATTTCCTGTTCCTAAAGCATAGAGTTCTGCTTGAATGAAGCATGGAGACTCTTCTAGGAGAAACAAATGAATAAAAAAGAAGATAATGAGACTTCTGATGTGAAGGGATAAAGAGGATTGTTAAGGGAAGCCGGGAGAGGCTGGAGAGTCAGGACAAGTTGGACATGCAATGTCAAGCCCTTGATGGAGGAAGGGAATTAAGAATGGGCAGGAAGCAGGTGCCAAGGACATAGTTTAAGTGCCCAAGAGCCACACTAGTTCATGGCCTTCGCCACCCACTAGCCCTATCTCCAGGTGAATCTCCAGAAGGATGGTGGCCCATAAAGCCTATTCCAGGTAAATTTCCACACTTCATGCAACTGACCGCTTCTCTCCCTCTGCAGTAAGAACCTTTTTGAGCTCTCAGTCAAGCTTGAAGACATCACCTTGCAGTGCCTTTAAACAACTCAAGGCCAAGTGGTGTCTTGGACATCTAGCAGCATGGTTACGAGATTCTCTAGCAACCACACACTTGGGTGGGAAGGCAGGGTGGACACCAGAATTGATTACCTTAGATTATCATGAGCTGGGACAGTTAGGGGCGGGGCCACTATGTTTCCAAATGTTGAGCAAATGTTCTATCTATCCCTGTCACCACTGCTTAAAGTCTACAATGCTTTCGACAATTTTAGAAAATGAGAAAAGAAAGTAACTTTATTTTGAAAGAATCTATGATATATTTTATTAAGTAAAAAGAAAAAAAAGTCCTGGATGGAGACGTGTTGAAGGTAGAGGTTAGAACAGCAGGGGATTTATATTTTATCCCTGGTGCTTCCCTGTAGTTTCCAAATGTTCGGCAATGTCCATATATTTCTTTAATAGTAAAAAAAAAATGAATTTGCAAAGAATAAGTAGAAATTGATTTTTTTTTTTAGCTTAAAAAGAGGAGATAGTGGCACCTGGGTGGGTTCAGTTAAGAGTCTGACTCTTGATTTTGGCTCAGGTCATGATCTCAGGGTCGTGAGATCGAGCCCACTCTGGGCGTGGAGCCTGCATCCTGACTTATCCGGGAGCACCTATGGTTCCAATGGAGAATAATTATTATCTCTGAGAAGGCTTGATCTGACATCACTCTTTCTCTGAGTGATTTATTTGTTCCTTTTTTTCTGAACAGGGGTGAGCCGTGAAGACAAAGTGATCCAGAGCCCCCTATCTCTGGTTGTCCCTGAGGGAGACAGCGCAACTCTCAGTGGCAGCTACAAAGCGACCAGCTTTCAGAGCCTCTTTTGGTTTCAGCAAAAAGAGAACATGCCTATCTTTTTGCTTAGACTAATTTCAGGTGGGACTGAGAAGTCGGGAAAGTTAAAAGGCACATTAGATGAGAAAGAACTTCTCAGCGCCCTGCACACCACAGCCACCCAGCCAGAGACTCAGCTTCCTGCTGTGTGCCGTGGGGGCCCGGCGTTGTCTTGTCTTGTCAGCTGCAGCCCGTACCCAAGTGCTCCAGCCGAGGCTCCTGCAACTGTTCAATGTCGTCTCCCGTAGTCCGCATAGCTACAAATATCTTAGATTTTTAGCCAATCTTCTTTTGATTTTTCCAATAAAATCTTTCAGCCATCTGAAAATTATCTTTATTTATACAGTCTACTTTCCACAACTGCAATGTCTTTGTCCTATTTTACTTTCTTATATATATGTGTGTGTATATATATGCATGTGTAACCAAATGGGATATGTCCTCATTAAGAACTTTACCTGCTTCCAAACATTACAAGAAAAGTGTAAGAATCACAGCAGACTTCAGTGCTGGTGAGGATAATTGCTAAATTCCCCAGTAACAACACGAAAGAAGAAATTCTTGGCCATCCCACTGGGATGAGAGGCCAAACCAGTTTGATGTCAGCAAAAGAGATAGAGGGGAGACTGNTTAGAGGGGAGACTGGGAGCATTAAGAGGTGACCCTTCTGGAAAATGCATGTCTTGTGCAGAAAGGAGGAAGATGTTTAACTTGTCCCATGTGACTCCTCCCTGTAGGACTGGGGCACCTCGTCCAGCCTCCATGCACCCCACTAAATTGAGGTCTGTCTACAGTCATGTGTCTAGATAATAATGAGTTTCTTAACTGGCAGATCATGTCAGGTCCTTGTGGCAAGAAGAGAAAATACAAGAGAACGATAGCCAGGGCTAAAATAAGGCACCGTAGCCTGCATCCCACTCTTTATTGAAGCCATTTTCCATGAATAATGAGTCTTTCCAGGTTCTGAACCAACTTGTCTGAATCTACACCTGCCTCCAAAGAGCTGCCACGGGGAGGGGTCCCTCGCAGCAAGATGCCGTGGAGTGTGGTCCAAACGTGCAGGTGGGGAGGAAGACATTGTACCCGAGGCTTCCAGAAAACTGTAGCCCCCTGAAGAAACCACTAACACACCATCCACAGAGAATCAAGCATTTGAATTCTGCTGCTGAGACGTAATCTCTAGCCAGGCAGAGATCACCAAGAAGAAGAGGCAGGAACCTCTCCTTCCCAACCTGGGGCTGTTC
>NC_048224.1:60744661-60759684 GCF_002007445.2 Ailuropoda melanoleuca | reverse complement strand
GGAGGGAAGCAGGAGCCATGACTCTCTGGGCGCCTTCCGAGTCAGATGCAGTGAGAGACCTGAGTGCTCACGGAAGTGCTGCAGGGGGCCAGCTTCCTGGGGGTCCCCTGCCCCGGGCCCTGCTGACCAGCAGCTCCAGGTTGCCCTCCAGGTTTCCCACCACAGACCCAGAGTTGGAAGCTCCACTCGGGAGTGGCTTTCCCTAGACGTCCCCCAGGACAGTTACTGTAGTTGCAGGTTTCAGTGCAAAAGACAAACGTGGGACCCCTTGTTCAACAAGTGGGAAAGAAGTCCTTCCTTGTCCCTCCTTCCATGGTCTTTCTCTCAGCTGGTCGTTGTGTCTTTAAATTTGCTATTTAATGTCCTTCTCAGTAAAGGAAAATTTGAAATCTAAATCTTCAGCATACGTTTTATTGTTCATCTTTATACTGCGCAAATGCCACTATAAGAGCATTTAAATCGTGTGTGAATTACACAATACGTATTTCAAAACTTGTATGTGCGTGTGCATTCCGTTNCTAAGAGCATTTAATTTGTGTGTGAATTACACAATACGTATTTCAAAACTTGTATGTGCGTGTGCATTCCGTTCTTGCCAGAATAGGAGAGTCCACACAAAACTAAGTTGTCTTGATTTCACTTCATGAGATGTGCACATTCTGCCCATCCTCACTACTCCCGCTTTCTGATGCTCAGTATGGGGTCCCGTATCTTTCCCTTCCCTTTGAGGCCATCATTGCCAGTGTGAGTGGTGGGCTCAAATGGGAAGGAGCTCCAGTAAGAAAGCACGTGATAGGGTTCCTCCGGTGCTGAGTGTGTCTTAGAGCACCACTGCCTGTCTCTGCTTTGGAAGCGGGTTCGGATTTGAACAGAGTTGCGGCCTCTCAGAGCCCTGCTTCCCAGTGAGAACACCTCTCTTACATAGCGCAGAGTCATTTGTATTCACTCATTCCAGGACTTTTGGGAAACGCAGCTGTATCTTGTTGGATTTTTGAGCCCAATTCTCTCTCTGTTGGGGAAAAAATAGTTTTGTGTGTATGTGTTGTTGTTCCAATGAAAGAGGCTATTGTGCCCCCACCCCAAAGAATTGAAGGTCTGACATTGTATATCATAGAACCTTTATTATTTTTCCTCTAAATTCTTAGAAACGTACATACCACCCGTGCTCTAGTTATGACACCATTTATANACCCGTGCACTAGTTATGACACCATTTATAGACATTTAAAATGCATCTTCATTTATAAATATTTTACATTTGGTCCATAGAACAGATAATTTTTCTAAATAATAGTGTAATTTTTTAAAAACAGGCTCTGTATATAGGTTGAATATGTATATGTTACATATATTTTTTATATAGAGATAGATTTACTTGGTGTTCTGAGAATAAATCCTTATTGCAAAAAAAGCATATATGATAATACAATATCTTTTCCCCCAGGGCAAATACTAAAAAAAGGTACACATATTCACAGTTCTCACTGGAATTGTACAACACATAATATTGTGCTATATTAAGTAGGTTTGGATGGAAATCGGTTAGGGGATTTCTTGCCAAACATCTCAGTTAGATTTGCATACAAACATTAAGTACACTGCATTTGTCTTAGAAAGACTTGGTCTTAGTTTCACATGGAAGAACAAAGAGAAAGTCAGAAGTCTTCCTGCCCTTATTCTAAAGGAATTCACACAGGATGGGGAGTGGGACCATGAGACACAGTGAAGGGTTCCTTTCATTCTAAACCCTATAGTTTAACAACACATATGCATTTTGATCATGGACTCACCAGTTGGCATTTGGGATGCCTTAGCAATGAGACTATTTTACAGATGACCTCAGGAAAAGGTGTGAGATTTCCTACACGATACCAAGTAAGACCCTAAATACCACGCGTGGGGATGAATGTGTACATGTGCGCGCCTTTATACATGTACACGTACTTTATGCTTCTCTACAGGAATGTGCTTAATATTCTGAGGGTAGTACCTTATTGCAAGAATGGGTATGCTGGTCACTGTTGGATGAGAATGACGAGAGGTTAAAAAACCCACAGTCACAGTTATTTGCCACAGTTATTAAGGATTAGTTGTAAAACACAGTTTGTGAGCTAACTAGCTAAGGAGCTACGGGGCACAACATACGATTTGCTACATGGGAACCCATCTTCCTGGCAAAGGAGAAACGCTGAGTCACTGGAGCTTGCAAGAAACTGTCTTTGCCTGATCTGCCACCTGCCACCACTACCACCGCCACGGAGCCCAGGTCCAGAAAGAAACAAATACTACTTCTCGATGAAGCAGTTTAATCTCGGAAGCACTTGGCGGGGGGCAGGGGGCGGGGGGTCGTCCGGATTAACACTAGCTCCTCAGTTAGTGGGCTGGGGAGAGTTTAGTGGCAGTGAGGGGGTTCCCACCGAGGAATATGAATGAAGAAGGCAGCAGTCTTGACTGGGGCGGCAGTGAGGACACAGCTGAAGGGGAAGCCGGAAAGATAAGTGCATCCATTTTGACTCAAGGACAGACAAACCTTCACCTTGATTTCCTCTGCACCTGATTTGTGCTCCATAAAACGGGGCAGCCTAAGAGAAACTGGGGCTCCTGATTAGGGAACTTCCCCAGCGGGATCTTAGGCCCCCAGAATGGCAATAAAAAAAAAATCAATTGTGCTTGTGGCAGTTTTCCAAGGAGGGAGTGAGGGAGCTGGGCCGTCTGGAAAGATCGCTATAGGGCCAGGTGCAATCAGCATGGCCTGGCTAGGAGGGGGCAAGGAAGGACGATCTGCAGATTGCTGTAGACGCAGCAGCAGCTGGGGGGGGGGGCGGCGGGGGAAACTGATGGAGGTCCTTGGGGGTTGTTTTGTCAAAGCTGCCTCGGGAAGGATAAACAAAAAAATGAAAGTCTGAGCTCCGCGGGCTCCCTGCTACTCGAGTGAGCTCTCCCTGGAAATCCCCATTATACGAAATGCCCTTTTCATGTGTACAGAGCAGCGTTCCAACGGAACCGAACTCCGGCAAAGTCCGAGATAAGAGTCATGGGTTTCGGCAGTAAGAGAACAGTCAGGAATATGACTAAAAGCCATAAGCGTGTGGTCTCACCGCATTGCGCTCGCTGGCAGGATAAAAACGATCTACTGCACAGTCACAAAGGCTGATTGCTTGATGCTTATGGGGCCCGGATTAAAAAGGTCACCAGCGTGCAGGTGCTGGGGCCATCGGGTATGTCTGCCCACGGCGGGGCCCACCGGGGGGGGGACTGTCCCCCACCTCCCCTCTCTTTGCATGGTGATGGTGTCTGGACTCGCCACTCGAGGTAGGTTGAGATAGACGGTATCTTCAGACATCAAGTGGTGGTCACGTTCAGCCAGGTGGGGGGTGAGAGTGTCGGGTCGGCCAAGCCGCCAGACACCCCTAGATGTAGGCCTCTTTGCTGGCTGAGCCGCTGGCCTGGGGCTGCTCCGGACCATTCTCTGGGCGAACGATGTCCTCGCTGGGCTGGATCATGACCTGGACGCGCTGTGGGTACCAGGGAGAATTTGGGCTAGAAGGAGGAAGACTGGCTGCTCCATTCCCCCACCTCTTCAAGTCTTTCCTGCCTGTTCTGCGTTCTAAACGCACCCCTACTCTGGCCTCATCCCCACATCCTCCATACTCTCTGANTCATCCCCACATCCTCCATACTCTCTGGCCCCCTCACTGTTCCACACACATGCCAAACAAGCACCTGCCTCAGGGCCTTTGCACTTGCTGTACCCTCTGTCTGAGACATCCTTCCTTTCAGATAATTACACAGCTCCATCTCTGCCTCCTTAGGTCTTGGCTCAGTGTTCCTTCTCAGCGAGGCCTCACTCAGCACTCCCTAAAACCCCTTTCTACTCTTATTATTCTTCATAGCACTCATCCTTTATGTAACATGCTTTTATTTTGTTAACCGTTGGTCTTCCTCTACTAGAATATAAGCCTGGAGTGGGTGGGACTTTGCCTGTTTTTCTCACAACTGTGTCTCTAGCACTGAGAACACTGCCTGGCACATAGTAGGTGTTCAATACATATTTCCTGAATGGATGAATTTCCCACTACCTTCTCCACACATATTCCCCCAAAGCCTATCCCCTCAGATCATGCACTGTCTTCAGATGTGCCCACTCCTGGGCCTTTGCACAAGCTATGCTCCCCTCCTCAAAAGCACCACCTCTGCCTCTCTGCCGCTCCAAGACCTGACTGCCTTTTGCAGCTCAGCATACGACTGCGGAAAATGAAAGCATCAGGCCTAGAGCTGGAAGAAGGGGCTGCAAGCCTCAGCTCTCCTAATAACTTCCTGCAAGCTGTGGGGAAGTGGTTTCCCGCTTGACCTCAGTTTCTCCATCTGTGAAAAGAGAGGCTGGTCCAGGGGCTGCACATGAACTCCCACCCTGTGTTCCTCAGGCCACAGACCACAGAGCTCCCTCTTCTGGCTCCAATTGGTCTGGAAGGTCCATCTTAGTAGAAATAAGGTTGAGAACCACGATTCCAAGGCCTCCCAGCTGTGCCCCCCCATATTCTGATTATCCACGTCTCCCCAGTGAATCTTCTCAGCTTACACTTAATCCATCAGTGTCTCTAGCACCTGGATACCTCCAGCACTGCCTTGTTTCACTTGAGAATTCAATATCATTTAACAAACAGCTGGTGCGGAACTAGAATGTGCTGGTGGCCCGGCCGAGGGCACCATGCCTTACATATTTTCTTGAGGGTAAGACCACATTTTGTCTTTATTGAGCCCACAAAAGGGGTCTAGAGTAAGCCCACAATACAACGGACCCCACCCTTCACTTGTTTCAAACCCCTGAGACTCTTCATTATCCTCAAGATAAAGTTCAAAGTCCTTGTCCTATTTTCAAAGCCTTCATGATCTGGCCTAACTTTCTTACATCCTCAATCTCATCTCTTGTCACCCCGTCTGCATCCTTCTCTACTCTACCCTCCAGCCACAATGATCTCCCTTTGGTTCATCAAAGGCTGTTTATACCCCTGGGCTTTTGCACATACTTCCTATCCCCTTCTAGGAACATTCTTTCTGCTTCTACTTTTAACTCTGGCTCATCCTCAGGCCTCTTCTTAGCTATCTCCTCTTTTAAGAAGCCTTCCTTAACCCTCCTCAACCCAGGCAGGGCTAACCCATCTCCCTGGTTTACCCAAATCATGGCACTTCCAACATTCTGTTGTCATTGGATATTGAGTTGTCTGTTTCCTAAGTAGACTGAGCTCCCTGTGGGCAGGGGCTGTGCCCAGCACAGCAGGGGAAGGGAGCTAGCAATCTGAAAAGCGAAGAAGGGACCTACCTGCTTCAGGGAGCCCTTTAAGGTGAGGAACATGTAGGCCATGTACCCAGGGATGAGGACCATGGAAGACAGAGCCATGAGCCAGCCCACGCCCTGGCCCCACTTGGGGAACACGTAGTTTCCCATGGTGAGAGGAGTCATCTGCACAGCACTGAAAATGAACACACCCTGGGGAGGGGGGAGGAGAGGGGATGGGACACAGTCCCCCAGACTGGACAACCAAGGCCCCTTCCTAGACCCTGAAGCTGACCCTCACAAGGGCCTGGCATCGTGGGAATCCTGCACTGAAGGCCACTGCTAGTACATTAGACATCTTCGTATAGAATAGGAAAAGGCTTCCCCTATGGGAGGACCACTAGCAAAAGGTGGCTTCTCTGTGAGAACCACCAGGAAATGGGACCCCTTCTGGGAGAACCAATTTGAAGTTGGTGCCCTCTGCCCAACAGAAAAAGGGACCCTTTCTGGGAGGACAGTAAAAAAGGCATCCTTTCCTCCAAGTTAACCAGCTTGGCAAACAGCAAGGATTGGATGTCAGCCTCGAGTCTGCCATCAGCTGAGGGCCTTTGTGCAGGACACAACCCATGCAGTGGCCTAGCCCCCACCCCAAGGACCTGGGGCAGCTGTCCCAGGCCTGCTCATGCCTCAGTTTCCTCCTGCCTGAGGGAAGAAAGGATGCTGAGGATGGGAGGCCTCCTTGAGCCCATGGCTCGGGCTTCAGAATCAGGCCCACCTGGTTTGAATGCTGCATCAACTAGTGGAGTGATGCTGGCAGGGTGAGCCTGGGTCCCTCAGCGGTCAAGTGGGGGCAAGAATGCTTATCTCGCTGAGGTTTGCACGGATGATGTAATGTGTCTGGTGTCATGCGGGGCACAGAGTAGATGCTCAGCAAATGGGATTGAAAAGTATTAGGGAATGGGTATCTTTGCCTCCAGAAATTTCTCTCAGGACCTGAGTCACCCCAGGGCTTGGTCTGGCCTCATCCTAACAGGGCTGGTCAGGACTTGTCCTTACCACTACAATGATTGGGGTGAAGAAGGACCAGCAGAGTTTCCACCAGATACAGGGCCTGGAGCCAACCATCTCTTGGATGTTGTCATAGAATCGGTTAACACCTGTGACATTCAGAGCGAGAGCAGGAGGAATGAATGAGCTGTGGGCACTGCAGGCTCAAAGTTTCAGTCTGCCACTTTCTGGCAGTAAGACCACAGACAAGATACCTGACCTCTAGAAGCTTCAACCTCTTTGTAACATGGGATTAGCGCTCCAGGGGTGGGGGCAGCTTGTCATCTAAGCATTCAATAACCCCCAGCAAGTGGGTTGTGTGAGAAAGCCAGGCACCTCACATGAAAATATCCACCAACAAAAGATTATGCTTATAAAGCATGTCCTCACCTCTCTCAGTGTCCCTCCCACCCAACAGTTAGCCTAGCCACTCCTTCAAAACTCTGCTGGACAGAGCGGTTTTCCCCGCTGCTCTGTTGCTACGAGCAACCGGTGATAGACTGCAAAGAAGAACCACAGAGCCTGCAAAACACCGCAGGTATCACTAAGTTCCCAAGATTGACGTTGGGCATCACTGGGATTCTGTGCAAAGCCACAGACCAGTGAGGAAGCCAGTTGAGTGGGAGGGAGGACGAGAGGGAGGGGCAGGTGGCAAAGAAAGTACAGTCAATATCAAGAACTAAGAGGGACCTGGGAAAACATTTCGAACACATTTTCTTGCTGGGATAATCAAAGCACAGGGAAGGACATCCTTTTGACTATCATGCAGCGGACTCTGGAACCTCAGGCCACAAAATAAACAAATAAAATCATCGGTTCCTCCATTCTTTGCTCTAAGGGAGTGCGTGCTCTTCACCATAGCCCCGCTTTTGTTAAATATTTCACTTTAGAACTTCTTCTTTTTAGTGTTGGTGTCACATTTCTTTTTTTTTTTTTTAAAGATTTTATTTATTTATTCAACAGAGATAGAGACAGCCAGTGAGAGAGGGAACACAAGCAGGGGGAGTGGGAGAGGAAGAAGCAGGCTCACAGCAGAGGAGCCTGATGTGGGGCTCGATCCCACAACGCAGGGATCACGCCCTGAGCCGAAGGCAGACGCCCAACCGCGGTGCCACCCAGGCGCCCCTGGTGTCACATTTCTAGATAAAATCTCAAACCCTCTTATCCCAAAATTTATGAAGAAATTTTGGCTCCCACTTTAAATGAATTTATTTAACCCATCTTAAGGTGTCTCTTAAATATGGGACACCCTGTGCTAACTTGATCAGATTGTTGTGAGGACCAAATACAGTTGATCTTTGAACAAAGTGGCAGCTAGGGGCTCTGACCCCCCACCCAACAGAGTCAAAAATCCGGATGGTGATGGATAGTAAGGAGGGCACGTATTGCTTGGTGCACTGGGTGTTATACGCAAGTAATGAATCATGGAACTTTACATCAAAAACTAGGGATGTACTGTATGGTGACTAACATAATAAAAAATATTATTATTTAAATAAATAAATAAATAAACAGTAAAAAAATCCGCATCTAACTTCTGACTNTGGTGATGGGTAGTAAGGAGGGCATGTATTGCATGGTGCACTGGGTGTTATACGCAAGTAATGAATCATGGAACTTTACATCAAAAACTAGGGATGTACTGTATGGTGACTAACATAATAAAAAATATTATTATTTAAATAAATAAATAAATAAACAGTAAAAAAAATCCGCATCTAACTTCTGACTCCCCAAAAACTTAACCACCAATAGCCTACTGTTGACTGGAAGCCTTACCAATACCAAACAATTGATTAATACATACTTCGTATATTCTGTGTATTATATACTGTGTTCTTGTAATAAAGTCGGCTAGAGAAAAGAAACGTTATTAAGAAAATCTTAAGGAAAAGAAAATACATTTACAGTACTGCACTATATCAAAATGAGTATCAAAAAATACTGTATTGTATCTATACACAGAACAAGTAGGTTGTGCTGTTCCAACCTGGGTTGTTCAAGGGTCAATTGTCAACTAACATATAGAAAGGGCTTGGTGTTCAAGCTGTATCTGTTGAATGACGACTGAAGAAATGAACGAATGAATGAGGGAGGGAAGGAAAAAGGAGGGTTGACACTCACCGTAAAACCAGGAAATGGAGACACATTCGAAGAACACAAGGAACAGCAGGCTCATGCCACTGGCAGAGTAGTAATCAAACAGTTTGAAGACATAGATGCCCCCCTAAAAGAGGAAAAGCAGTGAGAGGGGGTCCAATTCCCACCAGGGCCCAGGGCACTCAGTTCACAGCCAACCTGGGCTCTGCCGTCTGGCGAGGTAGGTGTGAGACAACACTGCAGCAAGGAGGCTTAAGGGAAGATTAAAAGAAGCATTGAAGGCCTAGTAACTAGGAGGGGGTGTGATCATTAACTCCCTGGGAATTGGGAAGCAGATGTCCGGGAAGAGCAATGCCCCACTTCTGGGAATCCTGGAGGACTGAGAAAGGAGCTGGTCATCACATCCATCTCTCCACGAAGCTAAATCAGTTATATCTTTCCCCTGCTTAAAACCTTCCATGGCTTCAACAGGACATAAATATAACATAAAAAAGTTGAGAGAATAAAATAAAATAAAATAAAATAAAATAAAATAAAATAAAATAAAATAAAATAAAATAAATGAAAAACAAAATCCAAATGGCTCTGGTCTGTAAGTTCCTACATGGCCTGGTTCTGGACCCTCCACCTATCTGCTCACTCCCTTTGCCCCTCAAACTTACCAAGCCCATGCCTACCTCAGGGCCTTTGCACCTGCTATGTTCATCTTCCCCTGGCTGTCTCTTCCTCATCATTTGAGTCTCAGTTCAACTGACACTTCCTCAGAGGGCCCTCTCCTGACTACTCTGTCTGAAGCATCATCCCTCACTGGTCATTCCCTGTCCCACTACCGTCTTTTCTTCATGGCACTGAACGATCTCTGAAATGATTTGTCTGTCAGTCTTATCCACCAAAGTGTAAGCACTAAGAGAGCAGATATTGTGTCTGTCATTCACTGCTGAGTCTCCAGTGTCATGACAGGCCCACGGGGAGTGTTTAACAACTAGGGAGGAATAAAAGAAGAAATGAACAATATTCTGGGAATGAACTGTATTTGAATGCAAGGGTAGAACCACAGGGCTGAGTTCATGGCTTTAGGGTCATTCATATTTACCGTACAATTCATCAGTTATGTGTATGCCTTCTGACTAGGCCAGGAGGGCCTTGAATACAGACAGGACTGCTCATTAATATCAATAGTAAAAGAAAAGTGGAAGCGGGGAGAAGGGGCAGTGTCAATGTCAAAGGCCCAACTCCAGCTCCACTGTCTAATTAATTTGTGTGCATTTTTAAAAACTCAGTACCTTTACCCCCTCCTCCCAAAAGCAGTCCTGGGTGCCCCAGGCTGAGTTAGGGGCTGTATTCTCCAGCTGTGTCTTATCTTTTCTAGCTCAGTGTCTGTGTCTCCCACTCTCCCACCCTGAGGACAGGGTCCCCATCTCCCTCACTGCTGTGCTTGGCACAGAGATGGTGCTCAAGGAACAGATGAAGGGTGGGGGCACGAGGCTGGGGTGGAGAGGACCTGCAGGCAGGCCTGGGGCAGGTGCACCACAGGCGTGCCCGGTGAGCTCACCTGGGTGATGTTGGAGAGGCCGATCAGGTAGGAGACGATGAAGACAGCAGTGGTGAAGAGCTCCCTGTGGCCGCGGAGGAGCCTGGGGTACTCATCCACCAGGGCTGTGATGAAGCCGTCCACAGTGCAGAACTTCGAGGGGGACGAAGGTCAGCCATGTGCGGCAGACCCCAGCCCCAAGCCACCCAGAACCTGACTCTCTGGGGCAAGACCGAAGGGATCCGGCATTGTCGGGACAGCAGAGCCAGGGAAGCCCCAGGATCTGAATCTGCCTCTGCCTCTCTTTGTGACCTCAGGAGAGTCCCTTCCCTCTGGACATCAGTTTTCCCAACTGGAAAATGGGGGAGGTGGCTGAGCTGGTCCATCCTGAAGTATCATGTGGTGGAACAGTCTATGGGTCTGAAACTCTTGGCCATCTTCCTGGAGGCCTAAGACAATGGCCAATGGCCTCCTCTCCCTGCTTGTTCCCAGACCAATGAGGCTGGGTGGGGGCTCCTGCAGGTGCCAGGGAGGGTGTCCTCACCTGGCTGTCAATGCCCAGCATCAGCAGCATCGAGAAGAAGAGGATGGCCCAGAGGGGAGAGATGGGCAGCTGCGTCACCGCCTCCGGGTATGCCAGGAACGCCAATCCAGGGCCTGTGGAGGGAAGGACAAAAAAGAAGAAGAAAAAACGTACTGAATGAGGATACAGAGTGTGTGCAGATGGAGGAGGCAGTAGGGTTGGGGCCAGGGGCCCAGTGAGATGAAAGGAGGGACTGTGGCAGTTTGGCCCACTGGGGATGGTGTAGGTGCAGAGAGGAAGCCAGACGGAGAGATACTTAGGAGGTGGAATGGGCAGGTCCTGGTATTGGTCGGTTTATGGACTGAAGGCGAAGGATGATGCTGGGGCTGTCCTGGCTACGGGACGGTGGCACCCTTTGCTGCAGCAGGGAGCACAGGGGAGGAGAAGGTCTAAAGAGGTGACTTTGGGACATACTGTATTTGAGTGTCTGGGTGGGGGTTAGTCAAGAGATCAGGGGAAAACTTGGAAGGAGAAGGAAAGAAATTGTAACCTCCCTGGGTCTGGCTCAGGAAAGGGGGGTGGTAGCTGGGGAATGCCAGAGAAACAAGCTGGCCCTTGTAGAGAAGATGAGGACATCAGTGGAGAAAGTTCCTTTCCACATGACCAGCACAGTTCTCCATGATGGGGAAGGGACAAGTCCTGCTGCCTCCCCAAGCCACAGGGCCTCTGCTGTGCACACCATGGGTCCCTCATGTTCACTGCTTTCCTGGCTAAGTAGGGAGGCAGGGGTTGCCTGGGGTTCTCCTCAGACCCTGCAGCATTGATGACAGTGTGGTGAGCAGAGTGGGTACAGCCTGCTTGGTGAGAACATGTTTAGAAGTGGGACAAAAGCAAAGATTCAGGTCATGGGGGATGAACATGGTGTCATGGTCATGGTGATGAGTATGTCATGGTCATGGTGATGAGTAGGAACAAAGTTTATACCCCAGGGGGCAAGACTCGGTCTTCTCCCTGCAAAAGGCAGGATTGTGCAGGAAGTGCCAGTATGGCCAGGCGATTAAGAGCCTAAGCTTTTTGATCAGCCAGTTTCTCCACCTTTCTAGCTTGGTGAACATGGTCCACGAGCCTCAGTTTCCTTACCTAGTAAATGGAATAAAAAAGCATGCACTCCATAGTGTTGGAAAGTTTCCCGTAAAATGCTGCCTGCTCTGCCTGGCACTTAGTGATGCCCAGTGCCGGGGAGCCAACACACCACACTCATCCCTGTCTCTGTCTCTGGCCTTTGTACTGGTTCTTCCCTCTGCCTGCACGGTTGTCCCCTGGCTCCTGCTAGGGATGGTGGGAATGACCGCAGATCCCGCGTGTTAGCCCCTCCCACCCCAGTAGCCCTGGCCCTCCCATGCACGGCGCTGACCTGAGGCCACCACATCAGCAATGGACCTCTTGGTGACATGAGCCATGAAGCCCACGATGGAGAAGATGACAAATCCTGCGAACATGCTGGTGCAGGAATTGATACAGCAGACAATGATGGAGTCCCTGCAGAGAAGAAACGGTGGAGTCAGTGAGGGTGGGGCTGGCAAGGAGGTGAGCCAGGAGCAGTGGTTAGCGAGGCACAAGGGGAGGGGGCAGAAGAGGGTGCCTGGGAGCAGGATTACAGGGCAGGTGCCCCCAACCCATCCCAGGGAGGGGGTGGAACCAGAAGGAGGAAGTGGTTTAGAGAGGAGTGGAGTTGAAAGTGGAGAAAGGCCACAGGGCGTGGTCTATAAGGGGCGTGACCGGGCGTGGGCGTGGCATTGAGGGGGCGTGGCCAGGAAGGAAGGCGCTCCTGGGCTCTCTCACCTGTAGACATTGTTGTGGAAAGAATTATAGCTCCCAAGAGCGATCAGGGATCCCAGCCCCAATCCGTAGGAGAAGAAGATCTGGGTTGCCGCATCCAGCCACACGTATAGGTAGAATGAATGAAAAACAGTCAAAATTATAATCATAGCCACAGTGCCCCATGGCCTTTTGCATGTGGTAACCAGCTGTACCTGGAAATCATCTCAGTTTACATATGAGTTTAGAGAGGTGCAGTGACTTATCCTAAAGCTGGTAAATGGTGGCTCAGGACTCAGGTGTGCTCTTAACTCAGCCCGTGGGAGCGGGGAATCCGGGAAGGCCACTCACCTCCGAGTCGGACAGCTTGTGGAAGTTGGGTGTGATGTAGAAGACGATGCCCTCCTCGGCCCCAGGCAGCGTAACTCCACGGAAGAACAGGGTGATCAGCATGGTGTACGGATAGGTGGCGGAGAAGTACACCACCTGGGAGGAAAGTCGGCAACCCTGCCCCCTCCGGCAACCCTGCCCCCACGCCCATCTTTCCCTCCCCCATTCAAAACTTAAAATTCTTAATTTTGCACAAAATCAAATAATTTCATAATTCTTTCTATAACATCACTGGAAAATGGACACTCCATTTTTCTTTGAATATTTTTGGTAATGAGGAATATTTGACCCTTAAAAGCTGTTTTGTTTTGAAAAAACTCTAGCTGAAATTTGTCTCCATATAAGTTCTAACCATTGGCTATAAAAATGCCTTTACACGTGGGTCATTTATCCATTCGACTCTCATTAAGTAAATACTTATTGGTAAGAAAAAAATTGATGTCTTCACAAGGCTTACATTGAGTAAGATATTCTCGTCTATTAGACAGTAAGCTCTCTGTGTATTGGCTTTATGCCTAAAATATTTTATATTGCTGGGGCGCCTGGGTGGCGCAGTCGTTAAGCGTCTGCCTTCGGCTCAGGGCGTGATCCCGGCGTTCAGGGATGGAGCCCTGCATCAGGCTCCTCTGCTGGGAGCCTGCTTCTTCCTCTCCCACTCCCCCTGCTTGTGTTCCCTCTCGCTGACTGTCTCTATCTCTGTCAAATAAATAAATAAATAAATAAATCTTTAAAAAATTTTTTTCTATTGCTTAACGAAGTGCATAGAGAGAAGGAAACAGAAAAGCCTCAGAATATGAATATGAGAAACATCATTTTGTGCTGATTAGTAGCTGAAGTCAGTGGCCTTCTTGTGGGGTCGTGAACAGGCTGGAGGTGCCAGGGTCCTCATGATTACAGGGCAGAACTTGGTGCCTGTGTTTATGACCCGCAGAGAGCTGTGTTCTTCTTACTGGTTGGGGTCTCACTCTTTCTTTCTGCTTGAGCTCTGGAATAATGAAAGCTCAAAGGACAAGGTCTTTCCCAGCATTGTGTCTGGAACATAAAAACCAATAGTCTTGTGTCACTGCCATTAAAAATAGGACCCTCTCCCTCCTAGGTCCCCCGTGGGCTGGGGACGCTGCTGCACTCTCTGTTGGCTCTCTGCCCTGCTCAGAGAGAGAAACAAACACGGAAGACGAGACATTAGCTCTCCACTTAGTCAGGGATTCATTTCGTTTTCCCAACTTTTCTGGAAACAAACGAGCAAAACTTACTTTTAAAGGGCTAAAGTAAGATATAAATAAATGAACAGACAGATAACATTTCTTAGGAAAACATAATGCCCTAAAAAGTCAAACTTTCCCATGTGACTCCGAGAATCAGAATATTAAAATTGGATTTTCTTATTTATTCCATAAAAACTTACTCTAAACAAAACAATATGATCTCAGCACAGGATTAACCTGCTAAGCAGAACATGGTGAAATCCAGAAGAGATCCAAATATTACTGGTTTGATGAGAATATTTCAAGTCATGGGATAAAAATAGGAATCGGTTTTAATTTTTCTTGCTATTTGCTAATAGTTTGCTTTGCTGTATCAATTTTCTCTTTTCCACTAGGAAACTGGTTATCCTTCCTTTTCCTCTCACTTTTTACACCAGTTTTGCTCCAGCAATTCATGTATTCATATCAAACCTTAATTACCATCGTAGAGTCAAAGCTGTGGCCTGCACCTGCAGCAGGAAGGCTCCAGTGGCTCCAACGACAGGTGGACTGTGCTGTCCTCTCACACATCATCCCTTGTCACCCCTCAGAGGCTGCACAAAGAATAAGGGACTCTCGTTCTCTCCTGGCCTGAGCAGCCTGATTTCCCTGATTGTTCAGACTGTTCTTCCTCTGCGTGAACAGCCCCAGGTTGGGAAGGAGAGGTTCCTGCCTCTTCTTCTTGGTGATCTCTGCCTGGCTAGAGATTACGTCTCAGCAGCAGAATTCAAATGCTTGATTCTCTGTGGATGGTGTGTTAGTGGTTTCTTCAGGGGGCTACAGTTTTCTGGAAGCCTCGGGTACAATGTCTTCCTCCCCACCTGCACGTTTGGACCACACTCCACGGCATCTTGCTGCGAGGGACCCCTCCCCGTGGCAGCTCTTTGGAGGCAGGTGTAGATTCAGACAAGTTGGTTCAGAACCTGGAAAGACTCATTATTCATGGAAAATGGCTTCAATAAAGAGTGGGATGCAGGCTACGGTGCCTTATTTTAGCCCTGGCTATCGTTCTCTTGTATTTTCTCTTCTTGCCACAAGGACCTGACATGATCTGCCAGTTAAGAAACTCATTATTATCTAGACACATGACTGTAG
>NC_048224.1:60736124-60742610 GCF_002007445.2 Ailuropoda melanoleuca | reverse complement strand
TATTGCTTAACAAAGTGCATAGAGAAAAGGAAACAGAAAAGCCTCAGAATATGAATATGAGAAACATCATTTTGTGCTGATTAGTAGCTGAAGTCAGTGGCCTTCTTGTGGGGTCATGAACAGACTGGAGGTGCCGGAGTCCTCATGATTACAGGGCAGAACTTGGTGCCTGTATTTATGACCCACAGAGAGCTGTGTTCTTCTTACTGGTTGGGGTTCTCACTCTTGCTTTCTGCTTGAGCTCTGGAATAATGAAAGCTCAAAGGACAAGGTCTTTCCTGGCATTGTGTCTGGAACATAAAAACCAATAGTCTTGTGTCACTGCCATTAAAAATAGGACCCTCTCCCTCCTAGGTCCCCCATGGGCTGGGGACACTGCTGCACTCTGTTGGCTCTCTGCCCTGCTCAGAGAGAGAAACAAACACAGAAGATGAGACATTAGCTCTCCACTTAGTCAGTGATTCATTTCATTTTCCCAACTTTTCTGGAAAAAAACGAGCAAAACTTACTTTTAAAGGGCTAAATTAAGACCTAAATAAATGAACAGACAGATAACATTTCTGTATAAGAAAACATAATGTCCTAAAAAGTCAAACTTTCCCATGTGACTCCAATCAGAATCCCATGGTTTGAACCAGACAAAATGAATAAGATAGACCAAATATCCTGGAATCGTGAACTACATTTTGAAAAAGAATATTAAAATTGGATTTTCTTATTTATTCCATAAAAACTTACTATAACAAAACAATATGATCTCAGCACAGGATTTAGCTGGTAAGCAGAACATGGTGAAATCCAGAAGAGATCCAAATATTACTGGTTTGATGGGAGTATTTCAAGTCATGGGATAAAAATAGGAATTGGTTTTAATTTCTCTTGCTATTTGCCAATAGTTTGCTTTGCTGTATCAATCTTCTCTTTTCCACTAGGAAACTGGTTATCCTTCCTTTTCCTCTCACTTTTTATGCCAGTTTTGCTCCAGCAATTCACGTATTCATATTGAACCTTAATTACCATCGTAGAGTCAAAGCTGTGGCCTGCACCTGCAGCAGGAAGGCTCCAGTGGCTCCAACGACAGGTGGACTGTGCTGTCCTCTCACACATCATCCCTTCTCACCCCTCAGAGGCTGCACAAAGAATAAGGGACTCTCGTTCTCTCCTGGCCTGAGCAGCCTGATTTCCCTGATTGTTCAGACTGTTCTTCCTCTGCGTGAACAGCCCCAGGTTGGGAAGGAGAGGTTCCTGCCTCTTCTTCTTGGTGATCTCTGCCTGGCTAGAGATTACGTCTCAGCAGCAGAATTCAAATGCTTGATTTCTGTGGATGGTGTGTTAGTGGTTTCTTCAGGGGACTACAGTTTTCTGGAAGCCTCGGGTACAATGTCTTCCTCCCCACCTGCAAGCTTGGACCACACTCCATGGCATCTTGCTGCGAGGGACCCCTCCCCATGGCAGCTCTTTGGAGGCAGGTGTAGATTCAGACAAGTTGGTTCAGAACCTGGAAAGATTCATTATTCATGGAAAATGGCTCCAATAAAGAGTGGGATGCAGGCTATGGCAACTTCTTTTAGCCCTGGCTATCGTTCTCTTGTATTTTCTCTTCTTGCCACAAGGACCTGACATGCTCTGCCAGTTAAGAAACTCATTATTATCTAGACACATGACTGTAGGCAGACCTCAAATTAATGGGGTGCATGGAGGATGGACGAGGTGCCCCAGTCCTACAGGGAGGAGTCACGTGGGACAAGTTAAACATCTTCCTCCTTTCTGCACCAGACATGCATTTTCCAGAAGGGTCACCTCTTGATGCTCCCAGTCTCCCCTCTATCTCTTTTGCTGACATCAAACTGGTTTGGCCTCTCATCCCAGTGGGATGGCCAAGAATTTCTTCTCTCGTGTTGTTACTGGGGAATTTAGCAATTATCCTCACCAGCACCCAAGTCTGCTGTGATTCTTACACTTTTCTTGTAATGTTTGGAAGCAGGTAAAGTTCTTAATGAGGACATATCCCATTTGGTTACACATGCATATATAATACACACACACATATATAGGAAAGTAAAATAGGACAAGGACATTGCAGTTGGAAAGTAGACTGTATAAATTAAGATAATTTTCAGATGGCTGAAAGATTTTATTGGAAAAATCAAAAGAAGACTGTTGGCTAAAAATCTAAGATATTTGTAGCTATGCGGACTACGGGAGACGACATCGAACAGTTGCAGGAGCCTCGGCTGGAGCTCTTGGGTATGGGCTGCAGCCGACAAGACAAGACGACACCAGGACCCCACAGCACATAGCAGGAAGATGANAGCAGGAAGATGAGTCTCTGGCTGGGTGGCTGTGGTGTGCAGGGCGCTGAGAAGTTCTTTCTCATCTAATGTGCCTTTTAACTTTCCCGACTTCTCAGTCCCACCTGAAATTAGTCTAAGCAAAAAGATAGGTGTGTTCTCTTTTTGCTGAAACCAAAAGAGGCTCTGAAAGCTCGTCACTTTGTAGCTGCCACTGAGAGTTGTGCTGTCTCCCTCAGGGACAACCAGAGATAGGGGGCTCTGGATCACTTTGTCTTCACGGCTCACCCCTGTTCAGAAAAGAGGAACAAATAAATCACTCAGAGAAAGAGTGATGTCAGATCAAGCCTTCTCAGAGATAATAATTATTCTCCATTGGAACCATAGGTGCTCCCGGATAAGTCAGGATGCAGGCTCCACGCCCAGAGTGGGCTTGATCTCACGACCCTGAGATCATGACCTGAGCCAAAATCAAGAGTCAGACTCTTAACTGAACCCACCCAGGTGCCACTATCTCCTCTTTTTAAGTTAAAAAAAATCAATTTCTACTTATTCTTTGCAAATTCACTTTTTTTTATTATTAAAGAAATATATGGACATTGCAGAACATTTGGAAACTACAGGGAAGCACCAGGGATAAAATATAAATCCCCTGCTGTTCTAACCTCTACCTTCAACACGTCTCCATCCAGGACTTTTTTTTCTTTTTTCTTAATAAAATACATCATAGATTTTTTCAAAGTAAAGTTACTTTCTTTTCTCATTTTCTAAAATTGTTGAAAGCATTGTAGACTTAAAGCAGTGGTGAGAGGGATAGATAGAACATTTGCTCAACATTTGGAAACATAGCGGTCCCTCCCCTAACTGTCCCAGCTCATGATAATCTAAGGTACTCAAATCTGGTGTCCACCCTGCCTTCCCACCCAAGTGCATGGTTGCTAGAGAATCTCATAACCATGCTGCTAGATGTCCAAGACAGCACTTGGCCTTGAGTTGTTTAAAGGCACTGCAAGGTGATGTCTTCAAGCTTGGCTGAGAGCTCAAAAGGGTTCTTATTGCAGAGGGAGAGAAGCGGTCACTTGCATGAAGTGTGGAAATTTACCTGGAATAGGCTTTATGGGCCACCATCCTTCTGGAGATTCACCTGGAGATAGGTCTAGTGGGTGGTGAAGGCCATGAACTAGTGTGGCTCTTGGGCACTTAAACTATGTCCTTGGCACCTGCTTACTGACTCTCGCCCATTCTTAATTCCCTTCCTCCATCAAGGGCTTGACATTGCATGTCCCACTCGTCCTGACTCTCCAGCCTCTCCCGGCTTCCCTTAACAATCCTCTTTATCCCTTCACATCAGGAGTCTCATCATCTTCTTTTTTATACATTTGTTTCTCCTAGAAGAGTCTCCATGCTTCATTCAAGCAGAACTTTATGCTTTAGGAACAGGAAATATGGAGTCTATTTTATTTAGTTCTGGGGAAGATGAGATATTTACAATCTCTATCAGGCAAGGTGACTTGTCCTGACCCAACCCATAATGGGCTGAATGAGAGCAAAAGAAGATAAAATGGCTAGGTTTTCAGATCGAGGAAACATGAATTTTAAAGAAAATCAATTTTTATTTTATATTATTCTGTAACTTACTTGTTTTTTGCTTGAACAGTCTATCTTAAGTATATTTCCATATCATTACATGAAGGTCTACTTNTATATTTCCGTATCATTACATGAAGGTCTAGTTCATTTTTTTTCTTTAATGACTGGACAGTACTCTGTAGTACAGATAGATACTTATTTAGTCATTTACTGAGTGCTGAACACACAACTCCTAGTTTCTCTGCCATAATGTTTACTGTGAATTTTTAGTTGATAATTTTATTAGATTTAGGGCTCTTCTAATATCCTTCTTCTTCTTGATTTTTTTTTTTTTTTGTAATGAATTGTGACTGTAAGGGCAGAATTCTTAACACAACATTACCATTTAGTTTGGGATTCTTTTAATTCTAATCTCTCTGGATACTTAGCTAGACGGGCTGCATGACTAATTTCCATTCAGCCAGCTGCATCTATAAATTCTTAAATTTCAGGCTTCATTACAAAACAAACCCCAACCAATTCTAACATAACATGGCAGAGTATGTTCATAGCAGCCCCTGAAACACTCTCATTTATATTCTAGCAAATTGCATTGGGATGTTTACCAGGAATATGTTTGCAATGAACACCAATTTAGATGTCATGAAAAAGAGAGAAGGAATAAAGTGTATTCACCTGTTCTTAATCCTTTACTTCCAAGTGGATGACTACACAGGTTATATGTATAAACCACCAAGTTTTAGAAACACTACCAAGTAAAGATTTTAAAAGCAGTAAGAAAATAAAAGACGTTATTGGCAAAGGAATGGCAGTAACACTGAGAGCAGACCTCTCAAAATCAGCAACGGAAGCATGATACACTGGAAAATACCTTCAAAATGCTGACAGAAGATGCCTCTTAAACTAGAATTGTAAGTAAACTATCTTTCAAGGATGAGGTTGAAAGTAAGGCTACAGAAGTTTATCCCCAACAGACCTTCAATTCTATAGGATATATCTCAGGAAGGAGCAAAACAATCTCAGAGGGAAGGTCTGAGAAACAAGAAGAGACAATGAGCAAAGAAATTGGTAATATAGGGGTAATCTAAATAAATCTTGGCAGTAAAAAGCCAATAATAGTAAAAGAATTAATAACATCTTTTCCTTTTACAGTCAGTATCTAAAACATTGGCCTATGATAGCATGTAAGTCAGGACAGTTTGATCTAAGTTATAGTTTTTTGTTTTTTTATTTTATTTTATTTATTTTTTAAAGAATTTATTTATTTATTTATTTATTTATTTATTTATTTATTTATTTGACAGAGACAGCCAGTGAGAGAGGGAACACAGCAGGGGGAGTGGGAGAGGAAGAAGCAGGCTCCTAGAGGAGGAGCCTGATGTGGGGCTCAATCCCAGAACACCAGGATCACACCCTGAGCTGAAGGCAGATGCTTAACGACTGTGCCACCCAGGCACCCCTAAGTTATAGTATTTTAAAGTTTTTAAATTTTTCAGAAAGGTTGTTAAGCCATAGATTAACTTTAGATTTTAAGTACACATGGTAAAACTGCAAAGATAAATAATTATTTTTAAAAGGAGCATGTAATTTCCATACCAATAGAGGGGGATATGGAATAAGAAAAAAGCAAAACAAAACAAAACAATGAAAAAGACACAAATTGAATCACCTTTCACCACATTCAAAATGGGGGCAAAGGAAGAAAACAAATATAAAGGACACATTAAAATGGTGGAATCACGTCCTAATTCAGAAAAATTATAAAAAATGTAAATGGAACTCACTGATGAAAAAGCAGAGATTGGAGTGCATGGGTGGCTCAGTCGTTAAGCGTCTGCCTTCGGCTCAGGGCATGATCCTGGCGTTCTGGGATCGAGCCCCATGTCAGGCTCTTCTTCTGGGAGCCTGCTTCTTCCTCTCCCACTCCCCCTGCTTGTGTCCCCTCCCTTGCTGGCTGTCTCTCTCTCTGTCGAATGAATAAATAAAATCTTAAAAAAAAAAAAAAAGCAGAGGTTGTAAGATTGATACAAAGCCAGAATCCAATCACAGGTTGTTTTGAAGAGACCGGCTTAAACAGGGGAGTCAAGGAAGTTTGAAAGTAAATATGTGCAGGAAAATCCTAGCCAAAAAAACCTACGAATCTATGTTAATAACTGAAAAGAAGAGGTATAGGCAAGAAACATTTTTAGGGATAAAGAAGGGCTTTAAACCATAATAAAAGATTTAATTAATTCCAGTATGATATAATGATTCTGAACTTCCATGCATTTAATATTAAATGTGTAAAGCAAGAATTGATAGAATGATAGAAATTTAAAAATTCACTCTGGTAGTGATATTTCAACATCTCTATCAATTATTGACAGGCCAAGGAGACAAAATATTATTTAATAAATAGAAGATCCAAACAAAATTGATTTAATTGACATATATAGAACTCTGCATCAAAAAAATGAGAGAATATTTCTTCTCAAGCACATGTAGANATGAGAGAATATTTCTTCTCAAGCACATGTAGATAATAAAAAAATTAACCAGGGAGGAGGTTAAGATGGCGGAGGAGTAGGGGACACCTTTTTCAGCCGGTCCCCTGAGTTGAGCTGGA
>NC_048224.1:60733264-60736024 GCF_002007445.2 Ailuropoda melanoleuca | reverse complement strand
TTTCTCCAGAGAGCTCCTCAGCTGTGCACTCCTGCCCACGTGCCCACGGAGGTGGCCCTGCCTCCTGAGGACGCACAGATTGCTGACTCCCACACCCCTTGCATACATCACCCAGCAGCGTGGTGGGGTTTGTTTTGATTTTTTGCTAAGTTTTATTTTAATCCAAGGACTTTGATTCATACAAAATGTCATTGTAGAAACAATAGCAGAATCCAAAGTCTGGGTGATCAATATTACTCAGGCAGCAAACTCGTCAATCACAGGATTGTTTTAAAGCAGGTCCCAGTTGTGTTGCATGGTTGGGACTTCTTTTTGGGTTTTTTTTTTTTAACACTGTTCTTAAATATAAAGTTTTGCAACAAACCTTTGATTTATATCAAATATAATTAAAAATTAACAAATGAGTACATTGTATCAAAAAGTACGAAGATATACATTTTCATGCACATACTTGCATATATGTATATATGTATATATTTTACATGCACACATAACTTATTCAAACTACAGCCACTGCTTGACTGGTCCAGATGCAGACAACTGGTTAATGCATTTCAAATTTGGCAACTCACTATGAGATCTCAGTGGAAACATATGATAGCTGAGAAGAGACAATACAGAAACAAAACCCAAAGTCAGGAAAACAAGACACAGACAGTATCTCCTCCCCCACTCCCTGTAGTTTTCACCAATTCCAGGGTCTGGAAGAATCCAGACACACTGGTGAGGCTCTGTGGGGCTAGAACAGTGATTCTCCACCCAACATGGCCTGGGAAGCAGCTGTGGTTCTGCACAGAATGGATACATTCAAAATAACATGGGCCACAGATGAAACATCAGTATCAAAATACACATCCTTCTGCTTTGCAACAGGAGCCCAGCAATCTCACGCACAGTCTGAGATACCATTCCAGTTATTATTTCCTATTGCAGTAAAATACTCTGTAATCTTAAAGTTTCAGAGTGTTGTGCCTTCCAGTAAGGAAATTCTACAAAATGGTTTGGTCACAATCATGCTGAAACCCTAGAACAGGTGGCGGTCTTATGTGATTTATTTCTATTGAATGTGTGTCTTTTGTTGCTTAGCCCTATGGGTTAACGACATCCACTCACTGGGACACACCTCCACACAGAGAAATGCACACACACATCACAGGCCAAGATTCTTTAAGGTGAGTCATGGGGTAACAGCCAATGGGAACACTCAAATGATCCAACAAAGAGATCATCTGACATTTCCAAACATGGAGGATGCACCAAAATCTAATCATCTAAATGTCCCTTTGGTTCATGAAACAAAGGGTCTCCCAGCATTTTATGCACAGCCTCCTAACTATGGTGTTTCCCTTTTGAGAGTGGCCACGAGGTTGGATCTCTCTTTCGCTTCCTGCTTTCCCATGTCTTATGCCACAAACAGTGCTGGGCTTCAGATGCTCCCACCCGAGCCGCAGTAGCCAAGCTTCTCCTTGCCCCATCGCTTCCTCCGCGCTTTGGCCTCATTTCAGTCAGGGCATCCCAAGTCACCGCATCTGCTCAGACACAGGCCCTCCTCCCTCCTGCCCCAATGGCTCCATCTCCACTGCCCCCACCTCTCCCTCTTCCCACCACCTCTCCCTCTCTCTGGCCGTATCTGAAAAGAAACCTTCACGACAACAGATACCATGCCCCCTTTGGCAGGCATCCCGTCCCTGAGATTCAGCTGTAGAAAAGACTGAAAACAGGCCATACAAGGACTCGCTCTACGCCGCTCTGTGGCTTCCCGGGAAACCCTTCCACCGGTGGGAGGAAAATGGGGAAATGGTCACTTCGTTTCCAACTACAACCGTCTCCCTGGACGTTAGATGAGTGTTCCCCACTGACACCAGCTTTCTACTTGGTTGACATTTGGAACTGGAAACAGTTCCAAGGATTCACCCACACTTCACAAAGGCTTCACGTCACCGCCCCCAGGAGCCTGGCACGAGAGGGCTCCGAAGTCAGGCACTTGGTCGAGAGCAGCAGAGGCCAGGGGAGCTGGGGGACCACCCAGGATGGACGCAAGAGCCTCTCCTCGCACAAGCCACACACACACACACACACACACACACACACACACACACACACACAAAGAGCTGAGAGCTTCCTACAGGTTGGGTTTTTAAAAGTTATATTACTATTTCCTTCCCCATTTTTCTGTTTTTCTCTTTTTTCTAGATCAAGTATACGGAATTGACAAAAGAAGGAAGGGTGTTGCGATTAAAAACCAAAACCAACAGCAAGAATGTTTTCCAGATTTGGTCCCTGTCAGGGTTGACAGCATCTGGGAGAGGACAGAGAGTGTGTGAGTGTATTTCTAGGGTCCGTTTGCTGTTTCAGGTACAAAGAGCCACGCCGGGCGTGTCTGTGTTTGTGCGCGTTGACAAGAACGCACGGGGCCACAGGCCGGGCTCCCGAGGCTGCTGCTGTTGATGTCATCTCTGTCTTGTCTGGCCAGGTGTTTAAACATGCCGGGCTCCTCTGTACCACACACTTGGATAAAGGATGGTCTCCACAAGATCCAGACCTCCTAAAAATGGCTCCAGGCACACACCCCAGATGCTGGGATCCATCACACAGGATTCAGACTGGCAGGGTCCTACTCAGCACATGCAGCCACTTCCCGTGTGGGGTCTGTGGTATGAGACCCAGGCAGGCAGCATACAAGGGGATAGAGAGAGACATGTCCCCCTCTGGAAGGGCTTTAGGAACTGGTCCAGCATGAAAGAGGAGGCGGGGGTGGGC
>NC_048224.1:60647964-60733164 GCF_002007445.2 Ailuropoda melanoleuca | reverse complement strand
GGGGGTGGGGGCGGTGGGGGGGAGCAGTGGGGCCTCCCCCCAAGCTGGCCCCAAAGGTGGGGCCCCTCCTCCCAGGGGCTGCTGCCCCCGCCTTGATGCCCCTGAGCGTCCCCGAGAGCCCAGCATGGATGATAAAACTCATCGAATGGACGCGCCGCTGAGCCGGTGTGGGGGGGGCGGTGCACCTAGCACCAGTGGTCCTGGTCGGGGTGGTGGTAGCTGTGCCGCACCCGGCCACCCGAGCTGAGTCCCAGAGTGCAGTGGTAGCCGTTGGGCACGCGGCGGAGGGGGTGGGGCTGGGAGGTCAGAGAGGACACGTAGGAAGTCCGGGAGGAGCGGCCCGAGTTGGTGGCCACAGCCTCCTCGAAGGTAAGCGTGTCCTCAGGCTGGGTGCGGGCAGTGTCCTCACTGTCCAGACGCTGCCCCAAGTAAGGGTCAGAGCCGATCCTAGAGCCGGCAGCCAGGGGCTGGCTGAGGGGGTCTCTCTGGAGCAGAGCATTGTGTTCAGAAAGGCCACGGCTAAGCCGGCCTGGGGAAAAGGTGGGGAGGCTGGTCTGTGCCCCAGCGAAGTGCACAGGCGAAGAGTTGGCCGTCTTATAGGTGACGCTGGGCCGGGGCGTCAGCGGAGTCTGGGGGAGCTGTCTCCGCCCACCGCGGCCAGGGGTGCTAGCACCGGATGTTGACAACAAGGGGCTCCCACTCACTGAACCTCCGCCCTGCAAGAAAAGAGAACAGAGAAAAAAAAAAAATCAAAGAACCAGACCAGAGGCCAATGCGGGTAAGAACCATGGAGGTGGGGGGTGAGGCATGGGGAGAGGTGGGCACCCTGGGAGGAAGACAGGTAGGGTGCGTGGTGGGGGGGAGGGCAGGAAGAAGCTGGTCCCAGTTAGGCCTGGGGAGGTGCTCAGAGAACAGTGGGTGACAAAGGGACAGGCACGGGGAGAGGAGAGACCAAAGGCCAGTCCAGGGCAGTTGGGGAGGGAGGTCTGGGCTGGTGGGGGAGGAATGGGGCAAGGAAGGGGGGAGTGCAGACGCAGGCCTGCAAGCCAGGACAAGAAGGAGGATCTGGAGCACGGCGGGGGGAGCTTGTAAGGAGGGGCAGCGAGGGGGTCCTGTCTTACCAGTCTCGGGGGTCCTGGCTCCTGCCCAGCTGTTGGTGACGTGGGGTGGCTGCTGAGGGAGGGTTTGGGCTGCGAGGGCTCACGGCCCCCAAAGCGGTCACAGGAGTAGAAACGCTGCTTCTCTGAGGACGAGGAAGAGGGCTGCCTCCGCTCTTGGGACCGGCCCCGCTCCTGTCTGCGCTCCCTCCGGCAGCCTGTGGGCCCCTCTCCCGGGGGTGGGCCTGGCCCTGCAGCGCTGCTGGGTGCTGGCCAGGAAGAGGAGAAGTCAGCACAGCGAGCCAGGTGGGGAGACAGACCCCCACCCCAGACCTGGCCCCCAGGGCCAGCAGGGGGACCCAGGGGTAAGAGCTGAGGTGGGCGGGTGATTCTGCCAGTCCCACACTTGGGACTCTCCACCCCCTACCCAGGGCTGCTTGCACGGCTGAGGCACAGAAAGGAAGAGGGTCTCAGATCCCTGCCTCAGGTGCTGGCCATCTGAGGGATCCCCACACACACCGCCATCTGTGTCTGCGGACAGGCTGGGCCCCTTCTCCAGGGACTTCTGCTTCCGGTCCCTGCGACGATGGCAGCGGTGGTGGTGGTGGGCCACAGCCTGGCTGGCGGGGGCGCGGTCCAGGGCAGCGCTGCAGAGATGAGCCACGTGGGGGCGCTGGGGCGCCAGAGTGGAGATGGAGCGCTTCATGGGGCTGGCGTTGGGGGCCGGCTGCGGGTGGGATGCGGGTTGGCACATGGTCTGAGAGAGGGCCCTGGGGCAGGCTCCAGGGCGGCCAGCAGCAGCCATGACACTGAGGGTCTGGGGTTCAGGAACCACCAGGCCCCTCCCTGTCCCCCGGAAAGTTCTTCCCCACCCAGGCCCACCCTTTCTCCCAGAGCATGTGGCACAAGGTGCTGTCCATCTCTGCCAGCAGGGCCCAGACAGCCTGGGGGACAGGGAGGATGCCAGGAAAAGGGAGGCTGTGGGCCTGGCTGGGAGAACCTGAAGGATGGCTTCCTCTGCTAGGCCAGGGCCACGGGGCTTCTGCCCCAGGCTGAAATCAGGACCTGTGAAAATGGGCCCTCCAAGTGGGGCTGACCCACAGCCTCCACTTGGCGTCCTCAAGCTGCCAACGCAGCTGGACAGGGTCAGGAAGGGGAAGAGGGCAGGAGCCACCACTAAGGAAAGGCAGACACAAGTTTAGAGAATGAAGTCATTTTGAATGTGCAGAACCAGGCACCACAAAAGGAGGAAGGGACAGGGCCAGCCCCAACCAAACACCAAAGGTTCCAGGCTGCAGGCCATGTCCCTCTAAAGCCCCTCACCCTCCCAGCAAGTGAAAGCAGGGCCCCCTGACACAACCTCAGGTCTGCAGACCCCGCTCTGAGTCCTTGTGAAAGGGCCCACAGCCCCCTTGCCCTAGATCTTTCTGCTCAGTAGTCAAAGCAACCCTGAAGGAGCAGGGGATGGAGGGGTGCCGCCTCCAGTGTCCAGAGAAAGAACAGGCAGGTCATCCCAGAGCTTCAATGGGGAAAAGGGAGGACCAAGGTGTGAGGCATCCCGGGGTGGGGGTGGGGAACGGAGTGCAGGCTGGGGGNGAGGACCAAGGTGTGAGGCATCCCGGGGTGGGGGGGGGGAACGGGAGTGCAGGCTGGGGTGGGGGAGGTGTGTCCTAGAGAGAGGGAAAGGCTGGGTCAGGGACACTGGGCTGGGAGATGGAAGCCCCGGTACCCCAGTGGGAGGCCGAGCACAGGCGGGTGGTGGAGACTCTTGGCAGGCCTCAGAGGACTCTGGCTGCACCTCTTGAGACCATCATGGCATTCTGGGAGCTCCCAACAGGGCTGACAGTGTCCAAGCTACAGTGCAGGTGGGAAGCCTTCACGTAGGACACAAGGCCTCCCCAAGCCAGGTCTCCTCACTCCCCACTCCCCCACCCTCCCACAACCCTGACCCTCCCAGACCACCCACCTGAGTCTCTGCAGCCAGGCGGGGCATGGAGGCCGCTCGTCCTTGGCTCTCCAGTCCAGGTTGGGGCTCCCCGTCAGGACCTCTCAGGGCCATGCTCTGCATCTGGACATCCACAGCCTGGGCATATAGCAGGCCGCAGTCACACTAGCCCCCACTCCACTCACCTTCTCCCCCATCCTGGGCTCCCCCCCCCACATTCCTGCCATCTCCCACCATCCCTGTCTCACTCCCATCCCCATCTCATCCCCCATCCCCAGCCTGACTCCCCAGCCCTGGGAGCCCTCACCGGTTTTCCTGACTGCACCACTGGGATCTCTGTAGAGTGGCCACGCTCCAGGGGTGTCCTTGCCTCATAGGGTACCTCCTGGGTCCTCTGGGTGCCCCAGGAAACAGACTCCTTGATGCCACTCTCTTGGGTTTGTCTGCAGAGAAGAGAGGATTGTCCTATTGGCTCAGAATCCTGTGGGGCATGGAATGCCCTTCAAGGACCCGGCTCCAACCTGCCAGGAACCTACACAGGCCCCTTCTGCTTGGGTCAGAAGCAGCCCAGAGGCATGAGGCCGCTCATGTGCCTGCAAGGAATGTGGACCCAGTGCCAGGGCTCAGAGCGGATGGGCAGAGGGGTCCCCCGCGGATGAGTCCGAGGGAGGTCTGGGCCCACCGCTTCCCGGTCTGGGGACATTCAGCAGGCTCCTCAGCCCTAGACAGGGCCTCCCATGTGTAGCGGCAGCAGGGATGGTTCTTGGCAAGGACAAGCCCACAGGTGTCCAGGGTGCATGACTCATAGTATGGACATCCTGTCTACGCTGGTGCACAGCAAGCCCTGACCACTAAGTTGTGGGAAGTTTATTACTCGGCAAAACCTACCCGATTAACAGCCTAAGACCCACAACCAGGCTTCAGAAAAGAACGTCCAAACCTGTACAGATGAGGAGGAAATCGGGAGCCCTAAAAGCATGCATGCTGTGCCCAGTCTGGTATCAGGCCCCGCACCTCAGCCCTTGCTGGATGACGCAGAGCACAGGCCCCCCTCTTTGGGCTCAGCCAATGATTTGCTTTAGCCAGTGGGGTGCTAGGAGACATGGGAACGCTGCTGGCCCTGAGGAGGGTGGCTGAGAGGAGCCTGTCCGCTACCACTCCTCAGTGAGCGACACACGGCGCTAGACAGGGGACCGTTACTTCACAACACTCGGTGCTGGGTGGTTCTTACCAAGAATCACTGTGGCAAGAGTAAGGCGGTAGGTAAGAAGGACGTTACCAATTTGTCTACAAAATACAGTTGCTTCAGAAATCACTACCAGAGTGAAGATCTGAGAGGAAAAATGTCTTAGAGGAGTTAGGAAGACTAGACACACACAGGCCGCCAACAGAATGGGGTGGGGATTGAGGTGGAAACAAATATTTCCTCACTGGTCAGTGAGGGAGCAGAGGCAGAGGCCCCTCACCGGAAAGGGCAATGCGCACGCACAACGGGAGGTGAGGCGACGGCGGGAATCATCGGCTGTCTAAAGCCGGTGACCTCAGTGCCGTCAGAGGCACCTGTGTAACGTTTCAGAAATTAGCTTTAGAATCCACCACCACAGACCGCTCCAGCAACCGACCTGGACTAGCTCTCAGGCAGCACCCCCGGGGAACCATCTGGGTGGAGGTGGGCGTGGGGAGTCAGTCTCCCAAAGTGGTGATGGGATCCGAGGGCTCCCTGTCCGTGCAGCACTGCCTGCAGGGAGCCCCTCTGGGAGGTGGAGAAACCAGGAGTCCTGCCTCCTCCTTGCACCACGCACCCTGGCCGTGTACTCACACTGCCCCACCATTGCTGAGGGATGCCGAGCTCTTCTGCCGAAGGAAAACCCGGGCTCCTCGGAGCACAGCTGGCTGTGTCTGCTCCAGTGTGGCCTTCAGAGGGTGGAACAGGGACACAGGGCCCATCTGTAGAAGGGGCGCAGAGAAGAGGAAGAGCTCTAAGGGCAGAGATAGGTGTGCCAGAAACCTGCCCTGACCCCAGCCCTACGTATGAGGTAGCCAGGGGCTTGCTCCCAACCTGGCCTGTGAGTGACATCAGGAAAGTCATTTCACTTCTTGGAGCCTCGGTTTCCCTACCTACAAACTCTGGGGACAGCATCCAATTACAAATGTAAAAAGATTTCATCTCACCATCAACTTGGATTGATGGGTAGAGGCTGCATGAGCCCCAGATTAAGCAGAATTCTGAGATTTCAAGGCTCAGGGGTGGGGGTGGGGTGGGGGCATGGATGGGTGCGCAACAGACAGGGGAACGGCCGGGGGGGGGGCGGGTTGTGGTGCGTGCATCAGATACTTCCCATCCCAAGATGGCTGAATGACCCAGTAAGCTCTGAACACCAAGCAACTTTCTAGACGGAGTCTACATATGGTCACTGAGGGTTTGGCTGTGTGGGAAAGTTGTTATCTTTGAAGGATGAATCAGGAAGATGGGGCCCCAAACTAGCCTAGTCAGAGTCATGAGTGGACCCATCAGTTTGAATCTCTCTGGTCCCTGCCCATGTGCATGGTAATCAGTTTCTCCTCACACCTCCCCAAAAAACCTTCTCAAGTATTCTTCAAACGTCTTTCTTCTTCCACGTAAAACAGTGGTATCTCCAGGGAACAAGTTCTCGGCTCCTTGTCTACTACCCGGGAACACCAGCTCTCCAAGTCAGGGCCCCCCAGTACCAGCAAGAGACCAGCCATTGGAAAGCATACAGGCTGCATGGAGTTTCTGACTCTGAGGCCGGAGAGGTGAGGCCCACAGTCAGAACCTCTCATCTTCCTTCTGCTGTGCAATCTCCAGGAAGGGTACAGGTTCCCCCTGATGTCCAACAACTGATGGGTGCCAGAGCCTGAGGGCTACTTCCTGGAAACCCTGGAACCCGGTACCTGGGACAGGCCTCCCGCGGCCTGGTGAGTCTGGTCTCTGGTGGTCTTGTTCTGCTTGTAGAAGTCAAATATCATCAGAGCGGCATACACTTTCCCCACTGTCATCTCATCGGCTGGAGGAGGAGAAAACAGAGGATGGAGTGTGGAGGAGGAAGGCAGGGTGGGGCATGGGAACAGCCCCCACCACGAGGACTCCGGGACACGCTCAGGAAAGGGCACAGGGCTTGGCCAAAGTTGCGCGGTCCCCACATGGCATCTTTGGAAACTGAGTGCGTGCCCCCTGCACATACACTGACTCCCCACAGGGCCCTCCCTCTCCCCCCAGTGAAGTGGATGTGGGGTTTAGTCTTTAAGCACCTCATGTCTAACTGTAGGAGTCTCCCTGCAGTTCTCTGGATTTTTTTAAGTATACCCCCCACCACCACCACCAGGAATGAGGGTGACTGTGGTCAACAGAATAAAGCCCAGGTAATGCCCTCCCACAGTCCCTATGTACCCACTCGTAAGACCATTTTCTCTACAGGTGGAAACTAAGTCTAGGCTATTGACAAGGTCACCCTGGCCCAGGCCTCCTGGCTCTGCCTCCAGGTGGGACACAAAAGGGGGGTGAACAAGGGGAATTTCTTGCTCTCACTTACGTTTATGGGGTGGCACCAGTAAGTCCAGGGTCTTCTGGGGCAGATTGGCCCACACAGAGGAAATCTCCTTCCTCAACTCTGCGTCACACTGATGCTGCTTCGTGCCAGCTGGGGCGGGACAAGGTGTGGAGGGGAAGAGAGATGTTAGGAGCGGTCTCATAGCCCCCTTGCGGGACCAGGCAGGGAGAGATGTGGTGTGGGGGGAAATGGGGCAAGGACAGCGCTAGGAGAAAAGGCGGAGCAGGAGGAAGCGCGGCCAAAGTGGCTGCCAGAGCGCCCCTGATGGGAACCTGCCTAGAGACAGAGGCACGTGTGCATGGGCCCTGGGAGTGGAGAAGGGATATGGTGGCAGTCCAGCCATTCATCCACCCGTTCAAAAGCATCAAGTGAACACCGGGTGCCGTTCTAGGTGATGGAGCAAAAGCAAAGGGGCTACCTTTGTGGCGCGATGTGGCTTGAAATCAACAATAAAGTGGCAGTAAATTAAAAATCTAGTGTGTTGGGTGCAAAAAAACCAAGTAGGTAGGGATGAGAACTATCAGGAGGGCTGCAGTTTTGGACAGGGTAGTCAGGAAAGGTCTCACGACAAGGTGGCATGTGTGTAAGACCCCAAAGGCAGAAAGGGACCAGGGGAGTGCAAAGGTCTTGGTGTGTCACATAATGAGCCAGGAAGGCAAGGCTCACTGAGCAGGGGATGGGGGTGGGGGGATTGCAGGGAGCAGATGCTGAGATGGCAAGCAGCGGAGGGTGCTAAGCAGAGGGATAAAATGCTCTGATGTATCTTTTTGAAGCATCAGCTTTACTATGGTATAATGTACATATGATGAAATTCACCCTTCTCAGTTATCCCATTCTACGAACTTTGGTAAATGCATAAAGCCATGTATCCACCCCCACAACTGAGACATGGTACAAGGTACCACTGCCAAAGTCCCTCTGTGAACCTTTATAGCTGAACCCTTGGCCTTCTCCCATCCCATCCCTGGTGTGCTTCGTGTCTCGGTTTGTTTTGCCTTCTCAGAATGCCACACAAATGACATCATAGGGTGTATTGGCTTTTGAGTGTGACTTCTGCACTCAGCATGGAGCATTTCAGATACATCCGTGTTGCTGAAGGTAGTGGTAGTCTGTTTCTTTTGATTGCTGGGTACTATACTATTGTATGGCTAGACCACAATTTCTTTATCCATTCACCAGCTGTGAACATTTGAGCTGCTTATATTTTGAGTTGCTTATGAAAGAAAGCTATAAACGTTCACATATATGCTTTTGTGTAGATGTATGTTTTCTTTTCTTCCCACTTAGGAGTGGGATGGCTGGGCCATACAGTCAGGAACTGCCAGACTAGGATCGCAAGAATTCCATGTTACGCATTCTCACCAGGACTTAATATTGTCATTTGAAAAAGTATTTTAGCCATATTAATAACCATGTAGTGCTATCTTCTTGTGGCTTCACTTTGGATTTCTCTAATGATCAATGACGTTGAGTATCTTTGTAGGTGTTTATTTGCCTTCCATACATATATTTTGGTGACATGTCTATTCAAATCCTTTGCCCATTTTTATTAGGTGATTTCTTATTATTGAGTTGTGGGAGACATTTATCTATCCTGGAAACTGATCCCATATCAGATATATGTTTCAAAAATATTTTCACCAATGCTTGAGCTTGTCTTTTCATTTTCTTAAATGTCTTCTTGAAAAGCAAAAGTTTTTAATGTTGATAAAGTTCAATTTATCAATTTTTCTTTTATGGCTCATGCTTTTTGTGTCTTAAAAAATCTTTGCCAAACTCAAAATTGCCAAAATTTCTCTCTTGTGTTTCCTTCTAGAGGCTTTATAATTTCACATTTTACATTTATGTCTATGATCAATTTCAAGTTAATTTTTGTAGGAGGTAAAATGTGCGTGCTATGGACTGCATTGTGAACTGCCTCACTTCACATGTTGAAGTCTGAACCCTCACTGTGACTGTATAAGCCCGAGAAGGATGTTATTCAGTGAAATGAGGTCAGAAGGGTGGGGCCCTGACCCATAGAGTTAGTGTCCTTATGAGAAGAGACACCATTTGTTCACTCTCTGCATGCACTCAAGGAAAGACCATATGACCACACAGTGAGAAGGTGACCACCTACAAACCAGGAGAACAGGCCCAGGAATGAAACTGACCTTCCTGGCACCTTGATTTGGACTTTCAGCCTCTAGACTGTGAGAAATAAATGTCTGTGTTTAAGCCACTCAGTTAAGGTACTTTGTTATGGCAGCCCAAGCAGACTAAGACACTAAATGTCAAGATTTTTCCCTTTTGGCGGGGGTGGGGGAGCATAGAGTTGTCTAAATTTTTCTAGTACCATTTGTTGAAAAAAATTATCTTTTCTCCATTAATTGCCTTTACAAATTAATCAAAAATCCACTGGCAATGTAAGTGTGAGTCTCTATTGTGTTCCACTGACCCAAGTCTCTGTCCTTGTCACCAACACAACAGGCCTCAATTGACACGCTTTATAGGAAGTCTTTGACTCAGGTGGAGTAAGTTTTCCAGCTCTGTTCTTTTTTCAAAATTGTTTGTTACTCAAGTTCTTTTGTTTTTCTACATACATTTTAGAATCCATTTGTATATTTCTACCTAGAAACCTGTTGGGATTTTTATTGGGTGAACATTTATTCTATTGATCAATGTGGGAAGAACTGACATCATGACAAAATGGAATCTTCCCATGCATGAAGATGATCCAGTGCTTGATTTATTTAGGTCTTCTTTGATTCTTTCAGTCAATGTTTTGAAATTTGCAACGTACAAATCTCACATATATACTTTTTAGAGTTATCCAGCAACATAAAGTATTTCATGTTTTTGGTGCGATTTTAATGGAACTTTTTCCCATTTCAATTGTTCATTGCTAATATATAGAAATACATTTGCTTCTTGCATGTTGACCTTGTATCCTGTGACCTTGCTATACTTGTGTATTGTTTTAGTAACTTTTTTTTTAATGGCTTATAATGATAGAAATTTATTATCTCAGCTCTGGATGCCAGAAGCTCAAAATCAAGGTGTGAGCATGACTGTGCCTCCTCCAAATGCTCCAGTGAAGAATTCTCCCTAGCCCGTTTCTAGATGTTGGTGGCTCCCAGCCATCCTTGGCATTCCTTGGCTTGTAGATGCCTCCATTTTACTCATTTTTCCTTAGAGTCTTTCGGATTTTCTCCATAGATAATCATGTCGATTGTGAAAACAGGCAGTTTTATTTCTTCCTTTCCAATTGGTATGCTTCCTATTTCTTTTCTTAACTTATTACAATGGCTAGGACCTAAAGTATGATGTTGAACAAGAATGGTGACAGTAAACATCTTTCCTTTGTCCTTGATCTTAGGGGAAAAGGAGTCAGTATTTCTTTGTTAAGTGTGTCATTCGCTAAAGGTTTTTCATAGATATCCTTGATCAGATTGAAAGGGCTTCCTTTAGTCTCTACTCTATGCAAAATTTTAAAAATTAATTTTTGTGAAATGCTTTTTCTGCATCTATTGAGATGTTCATATAGTTTTACTCCTTTGATCTATTACATTATATTGACTGATTTTTAAACTAGAACTCAATGTGCATTCCTGGGATAAACCCTACTTTTGTCATCAAGCAAATAGATATATATAGCCAGATTCAGTCTGAGAAAGTCGTGTTGAATATTTTTGTGCCTATAGCCATGAGGGATATTGATCTGTAATTTTCTTTTCTTATAATGTTTTTATCTCATCTTGGTATCACAGTAATGTTAGCATTATACATTTAGCTGAGAAATATCTCTTTTCTGTTTTCTGGAAGAGTTTATATAGAACTGGTATTATTTCCTCCTTAAATGTTTGGTAGACTTCACCTATGGAGCTAACTGGGCCAGGGATTTTCTTTGTTGGAAGGCTTTTAACTATAATTTAATTCCTTTAATAAATAGAGTGCTACTCAGATTATCACTTCCTTTTTTTTAACCCACTCAGGTTATCCATTCTTGAATGAGCTTGATAGCTAGCATCAAGGAATTTTTCCATTTCATTTAAGTTGTTGAAATTATTGAAAGTTGTTCATAAAATTTCCTTGTTGTCCATTTAATGGCAGCAGGACCTGTAGTGGTGTTCTCTCTTTCATTCCTTATATTGGTTATTTTTCTCTCTTTTTTTCTCGATTGGTCTAGCCAGAGGTTTATTAATTTTATTGGTTTCATTTTTAACATGATCATTCTGGCTGTTACCTTGAAGGCAGATGAGAACAGAGGCAGACCGAATGGAAGCTACTGTAAAAATCTAGTCAAGACCCAAGAGAGAGCGGCTTGGACCAGGAGCTGGCAGTGGGAGAGGGCAAAGAAGTGATCATATTCTGGTATATTTTGAAGGTAGAGTCAGAAGATATGACGAGAAATCAGATACGGATTAAAACTGGGGCAAGGATTAAAAAAATAAAATAAAAAAGAGGAGGTGAGAATGACTCCAAAGTTTTTGGCTTGAGTGCTGAATTGGAAGAACAGAGTTTCCACTGATGGAGATGGGAAAGACCACGGGAAACACGTGGCGGTCAAGTTGGGCCAAGGGAACTTTGGCATGCTTATTGGGCCTCCAAGTGGAGATGGTAGATAACTTTTCTCATTCTGCTCCTCACATGAGACTGCAGGTCTGGGGTTCGGGAGGAGGCCTGCACTAAAAACATAAAGTTGGAATTCCCAGTATTTAGAGCCATGAGAATAGGTGGAATGACAAAGGTGACAAAGAGAACAGTCTGAGGGGCACAGCGACATTCAGAGGGTGGGAGACATGAGAAAACAGAATAAGGAACATCAAAGGGATTCAAAAAGAAGGAGGTGACAGCCGAGGAAAGGCTGAGCTACAGATAGGTAAGATAAGGACCGAGCACATGGACATCACTGAACAGCTTAGCAAGAGCGGCTCCAGCAGCATGGCAGTGGAAGCCCAACTGCGGCCCAAACAAGACAGACCAGACAGACAATACAGACCAGTCTCTCAAGGGGCTGGTCGCGAAGAAGGGAAGAATAAACGTAGGGAAACCAATGGAGGGAGAAGAAAACCTTTTAAAGATGGGAGAGGTCATAGCGTGTTTTATGTTGATACAAAGAATCCAATAGGGAGGAAAAATGACGGTAAGAAGGAGGGTGCCAAATTTCTGGCGTGACATCTTTGGGTAGATGATGGGAACGAGACCTAGAGTGCGAGGGCGGTTGGAGTACGGGACTGGCCTTGACTCATCCACTAGGAACGAAATGGCTGAACTCAAGGGCATGAGCGCAGCCAGGAGGGTGGTGTGGGGGCAGGGAGAGTGCAGATCCCCTCTGGTGGCTCTAGTTTTCTCTCTGAAGGTAAAGCAGTCATCACAGGAGGGTGAAGGTGGAAAGGACACCCTGGAGGGTTGCTCTCTCCTAGATTTGGCACAGGCTACGCAGTCCTGTCAGTTAGCTCAGGAGAAGACCTGACAGGGATGGGGCTCACTACGGGGAGTGGACAGAAGGCACACAGACTCTCTACCCTGGAAGGTTGCCAGCTCATGTGAACCTATGTTCTGCCACCACACGCTCTAGTTCTGGGTAATCTGGACAGGTCATTTAACCTCACTGTACCTCAGCTCCCTCATATGAACATGGGATCGTTACAGTGCTCGTAGGCAGGGCAGTTCTCAGGGGATAAGGTCCGTGCCCAACAGAGGCACCATGGGCAGCTGTCCTTGGTCCCCTCCAGACAGGCCTCCTCACCTCCCCTCCTTGCACACCCACCTGGGGGTGGCTCTGGAGTGAGACTGCCCGGCCCTGGCTTGGTGCCCTCCCCAGATGCTGCCTTGCTCACCTGGAGCCAGCTTGATCTCCAGTGCAGTCCGAATGAGGGCCATCAGCGTGGACGTGAAGTGGACAGTCATGTCCTCATTGGAGATGGGCATGTTCATGCGAACCAGGCGCTAGGGACAAGGGGAGCAGGTCAGGGCCAGGCCTACCAAGGTCCCTCCACCACAGGACTACAAGGTGCTCGAGGCCCCTAGAGGCTGGGCTTCGTCTCCTGGGGGTGGCTTCTGCAGGTGCCCAGGCCCAAGCAAAGTTGGGTGGCTGAGAGTTTTGCCAGCATTCACACTCACCCTTGGACCCCCACCCTCATGGGAGCTGAGGCTTCTCCTAGCTGCAGAAAAAGAGAAGTCTGGGTACAGATTGTAGCACAGCACCAAGCCAGAAGCCTGGAGCCCTCTGAAAGAACAGGCACATGCTTAGCCAGAAGGACTCCCGCCCAAGGCTGGAATAAGGGGCGTGTGGCCTAGGCTGAAGAGGGAGGGGTCTGGGCTGCAGAACTGAGGCTGGGGCACCCTGAGATGGCCCACAGAGAGGAGGGAAGATCCCCGTCCTTACAGCTCTGCCCAGTGTCTCTTCTTCACCGGCAGCCTGGAGCACTGGACAAGGGGCGGGCTAGCCAAGAGCACAGCTCTGAGCTCTCGCTCCCAGTGAGGCATCCCTCTACCCCAGGAAGGCTTCTGTCTCTCACCCGCAGCCAGGGGGCCTAGAAGAGGCAGCCGGCACCCTCCAGTTAGAAGGACCCAGAACAGACAGGACCGCACAGGGCCACCGTAAAGGCTGGTAGGGTAAGACTCAGAGCCATTGCACAGGAGTAAAAGTACTCCGGACCAGACTGGGGGCAGTGCTCTGCTCCTTTACTCCCTGCTTTCCCATCAGGTGAAAAGCCCCTTTCCTCACCTTGTTTTTCAAGGACAGAACAGCAGGGAACAGACGTGTGTCTGTACCACAGACCTCCGGGTATACCCAGCAGCTGCCCAGAGCCCCAGGCTCTGAGAACTTATGTGATGTCCAGGAAGAAAAGTACCCTGGTGTGTCTGAAATGGCCTCAGTATGGGAGGTCACCTAGCTGGCCAGGTGGAGCCCTAGGGGTACCATGACCCACCTGTCTTCTCCCAGCAGTCTCTTGTCCTGCACCACAAGACAGAGCTAGAGACGGGGGCACAGGGCCCCTCCCTGGGGTCTGCCTGTCCTCTGCCAAGCCCGCATCCTATGACATAGCACCTTCTCTTCCCCTCTGGGGAGGGCCCCCAGCCCTGCCCCCAGTGTCTTGGCCCTAAATCCAATCCTCAGCCTAATAGAGATTGGGCGGCTAGAGACATGAGCCCTGACTCTGCCCCCCTGAATGCTGGCAAAGCCCCACCTGGCACATCGAATCGTGGTCCCAGGACCTCACACATCACCTGTGTGATGCACACCAGGAAAATCGGCTTTCCAGAGCACAGTGTCCCTGTAGACCAACACCGATGGCAGTAGGAGAGGCATAGGGATTCCTCTCCAGGGAAGTCAGGGAGTCAGGCACCAGCATGAAGGAGGAACAAGCAGGTGATTTCCAAGAGAAGAGAGCTCTGTCCAGGGCACCTTTACCAGAGGCTCTCCTCTGCCTGTCCAGGCCCTAGAAGGGCCGGGACCTCAGGAAGCAGCAGCAGGATAAGGCCAGGGTAAACAGAGAGGTGTCTCTGCCCTCGGCCTAGACCCTCCTGGTCACAGCACTCTGCGCATGTCCTGGACCCTCCCCAGCTCCCCAAACCCATCCACTCCTGAGGCCTCCCCTGGTCTGTTCATGACCAGAACCTTGGAACTGGCCAGCACAGCTGGGGAGGGGCCCTAGAGCCCTGCATGTCCAGCCTGGCCCCAGGTATCAGTGTGGACAGAACTCTCCATCTTGGGAACGCAGCTACAGCCTTGCATGCAGGCCTCCAGGCAGGCACGACATGCATGCCAGGCAGGGGAGGGCTGAGGAAGACAGCAGACACATCTGCCGATGGCTCGAAGGAGCCACTTAGCTTCCAAAGGCTGTGCTGAGCCAGGTGACAGAGACAGGCCCAGATCTCGAGCACAGAGACAGACAGCGTGGACAGAACCAGAGAGATGAAAGCTCTGCTGGGAAGCTCACTCAGAGAGAGGGCGATGGCAGAGAGGCTCCAGACACGTGCTGGTTGAGCCATAGGACTCAGGCTGGCTCTGTTTTCTGGGAGCAATGGGAGCTGCAGGAAAGATCTCGGTGCAGAGTGGCGGGTGGGGGGGGTGCTGGAGGGATGGAAGGTGCCTATATGCCAAAGGGGGGGTGACTGAGGGCACATGGGCAGGTGGGAGCAGGCTTGGGGCTGGGCCATGTGACCTGCTCGCCCCCCAAGGAGGCGTCCCTCAGTTTACCCCCCTCCTTGCAGCTCAGCCTCCCGGGCTCCTCAGCAATGGAGGGAGGGGGCATGGGACCACCCGGGCCCCTGAGGCTGTCCTTACCCTGCAGCAGCCCTCTGAAGCCCCAGGAATGACAGCAGGATGCCTCTCCCTAGCACCCTTTCCTTCTTAATGCCACAGTGCCTCCTTCCCACTGTGGAACTTACAAAGCCCTGGAGATGCTTCCTCCCCAGGCTGACAGCAGCCCAGACCTGGGGAAATTCTGCATGTGCGGAGCTGGAAGTGGGTTCCTCAGAAGCGCCAGAGGCCCTGCAGGCCCCTATTGCCCCAGGGTCAGACCCGAAGGGCTGGGTAACTCCTCGCTCAGGCGCTTATGGGACAGAGAAGCTGAGTGTGGTCCTGAGCCCAGAACAAAAAACAGCTTCTGTCAAAAAGGTGGTCTGTCCCCTCGTTTCCACGATACAGAAGGAAAGGAAAAAAGGCAGGTGGAGGGCTCTGGCTCGGTCTTCCTGAGCCTCTCAGGGGCTCTCAGAGGGGGCAGACCTGTGGGAACAAGGGACCGGTGCAGAGACACCATCATGGTATCTGTGTCCCTCTGTCTGGGAAGGTAGAGGACATGGTTGGAGCAGAGAAAAGGAACAAACAGTGAGACAGCAGAGCGGAAGACAGACAGACGGACAAGCCCCGAGAGGAGACGGGAGACCAGCCCCAGCACAGCCAGCCTCGGGGTGCAGGGTCGGGGGTCTACCTTGTATGCAACTCGAGCAGGGCATTTCTTCCCCAGCCCCAGGGGTGGGGACATGTGTTTCAGCATCTCAAACATGTCATTGTAACTGATGCGCCCACTGGAGACCCGGCCCAGAGAGGCAGAGGCAGGGTGGGTCCACAGGAAGGGGTGCGGCAGGATGGGGTTGGGGGGGAGGAAGCAGACAAGAAAACAGATCCAGTTAACCAGCGTCAGATTACATGCCAAAAGTCAAAATACGTAAAATGAGGGACTTTCCTGCTTGACTCGATCCCCTCCTTGCCCCTCCCAGCCTCACCTCCACACTCCAGCCCCACGCAGGGCAGCGGGCAGGGGTGACATCTGAGCTAATGAACATGGAGGGATGAGGAAGGGCTGCATCGGGGCGGCTTTGGGTTGTCAACTTCTGATTTTACACTTTTAGAAACCACAGATAATGCCAAATCAGAAAAGAGCTGTTTCACCATGCCGGGAGAGCTGGCGGACAGAATTACATGACCGATGAGGCCGGCCTGAGAACCACGGCAGAAACATCAGCTTTCCTTAATGCTCAATTTGCTTCCAAGTTAGCCTAGAGGCTAAAAAAGTGGAGAAAAATCTAAAACAAGCCAGAAAACTAGAGCGGGAGCCCACGCTGTTCTGCAAGGAGCCCCGAGGCTCTAGAGACAAACTTGACGGGTGAGTCCTGCTCCAAGCCCAGAGACGCCCGAGGCCGCCCAGGGCAGGGCTGCTGCTGGGAGTCAGGGCTGGGCAGGAAATGGGAGACTGCAGGGTAGGTGGAGGGGGGTGGGGGTGTGGTGGGCAGCTGGGGTGGGATGTGGCTTGGAGCCACTCTTGCACCCTCCTGACAGCGCGCGGACAGGGCTGGGTCCAACACATGGGACAAGGCTCCAGATCCAGGGAGGTGTCTGGGGGCCGATGACTGTGTCTTCCCAAGACAGACAGGCCACCAGGCCTGCAGCCTCACCTCCACCCCTGGGGACACCTGCCTATGGGACCCGCTTGGGGTCCCAGAGACACAATCGGGTTCAGGCCACCCAGGAGAGAAAAGGGACAGCTTTTTCCTGGCAGGCACATCTGCCCCAGGGCCTGGCCCTCCTCCCAGGGTTCCCAGCCTTGGCTGAGTGGATTGATCCAGAGGCGACACAGGAGGGCCCGTCTTTGGGCCTCCACTGCCTCTGTCCTCGCTTCCCTCAGGGACCAGAAACCCTTCGGCTATTGGGCTCTTCAGACTGGGAGGGGCAGCTGCTCCTGGTTGCTTGTGCCCATGCTCGCCTCCTCTGGGGCCCTTGGCCTCCAGCCTGTCTGACCATTAGCCCACCCTTGAGAGCCTGGAGACAAAGCCAGGTAAGACAGCTGCTTCCTTGGGCACAGGCAGGGCCTGGCCCCCGCTCCCACCCAGCAGCCGACCCCTGCCCTCAAGGCCCAGCCAGAAAGCTTCGAGTGCACTGCCTCGGAAGGCTGCCTCTCCCCAGCCAGCTGGAGGGGTCAGGAGATCAGATGGGGGACCAAAGCGTCCAGGAGGTTGGAGTGCGGGGCAGGGCAGGACAGGAGGAAAGAGAGGTGAGGTGTCGTCATTCCCAAACCAGGCAGGGAGTGTGTGCTGTGTTTGCATTTCGGGCAGGGAAGAGTATGTCGGATGGAGGCTCTGAAGTTGCAAACCTTGTAGGCCAACCTACGAGGGCAGTTCTTCCCTAAGCCAACGGGTGGCGCAATACAACGCAACAAACTGTACAAATCCTTATAATGAATCCGGCAACTGGAAAGGAAACGTCACAGGTTATGGCAACCAAGGCACGAGGAGCCCGTCCCGCCCGCCCACCCAGCCTGCGACAGGAAGAGGAGCCCGGCGGCTGGACAGGCAGCTCCCTGCAGGGAATCCTGGGGCTCAGAAAGCCCCAGGAGGTATGACAATCCCAAGACAATTTCCAGAGCCTGAGGCAGGCAGGAGACACACATTCCAGAACAAGAGCTGGACCCTGTCCCAAGCCCCCACTGTGCACACACTGAAACCATTGGTCCATCTCTCCCCGGGCCCTGTTCACGCACCCTCTCTGGCAGTCCCTACTCGTGCTCCCTGAGTGTCTGAAACCCCATGCCTGGCTCTCCTGACTGCCCCTACCCACCAAATCTCCTGGAATCTGTTGGTCCAGCTAAGCACCCCCTTGTCCCAGGGTAGGCACCCTGGCCAACAATGACATTTCTCTTTCCTGTCCAATCAGCTATAAATTACTTTTGGAAAAGAGGGAAGAAAGAGGAAGGCCCACTATGGCCTCATTGAAGGTGCTTGCTAACCTCACTGGACCCAAAGGATCATCACGAAGGATCTGGAAGCATGAAGAAGCCCCCAACCCCAATAATCACCCAACCCAGTTCACAGCCTGTTCTTTGGCTCATCTTCTCTCTTCCACCATCGAATCCCTCAGATGGCACCAGATGGAAAGTGGGGGGCACAATCCTGTCACTCCAATTTAAAACCTGTCCTTGTGGTCTATAAAACAAAGTCAAAGCTACTTGTTTATCCCAAATTTCAAGACCTTCTCAACCTGTCCAAACTGCCCTCCAGCCCCTTTGCAATGCGTTCTCTTCTCCAACAGACACAATCAGACCCCTTTCCCTTCAGCCCTCGCCCCACCCCCTTCTCTAGAGCTCAACCCGTCCTGCCCTCTTAAGCTTGGCTCAAATCCCATCTCTTCTGACTCACCAGCCAGATGGGGTCTCTCCCTCCTCAAACACCCCCGGGCTCACACTACGGCTCCTCTGTTCTCCCACAGTCCTGAGAGCTCGTGCTTGCTTCACCTACACACCCCCGGTCCCCAGCACACGCGGATGCTTAGGAATGTTGACTGGGCAGATGGATGAACACAAAGATGAGTAGACACATCGCTCACAGGTGTGATTGTGATTCTCCTTTCGAGTCTCTACACTTCACCAGAAGTGAGGCAACGACAGGGAAGATGGGAGAAGGCGGCACCAGAAAGCAACAACCCCATGCCTTCATCTCCCCACGGCATGCGTGTGTGCGTGCACACATGTGCACGTATATACCCACACACACGTGCATTCACACACTTGTACACACACAAGCAGAATGCCCCTGTACACCCATGCACACGTGCACTCACACACACGTGCACACCCATGCACACGTGCACACACGTGGGCTCAAACATGCACTGCACTCGTATGTTTGCACAAATCACACGTGTGCATGCTCGTACATGTACACACAAACCATGTGCATGTGCACGCATGCACACGTGTATGTCCGCCGCACACATGCATATACACGTGCCACACGTGTACACAGACCTGTACACGCAATACGCACACAAATGCACGCATGTATACACTTGTGCACACACTCACATAGCCACACAGGTGCAAACACACACGTACATACACACATATGAAAGCTTGGGAAATTTCACAAAGTTTTGTGTTTTTTAAGTCTCTCCAAGAAGGAGGAGACAGCAGAGTGGCCACCTGGGATATAAAGAGGACCACACCCATGAATCTGCCACGGAGGCTAGGAAGGGCTCAAAGCACCCTCGGTCCCGTGCCCAGGATTCCATCTCCTCATCTGCTGGGCCTTCCCCTATCCCCTTCCATCTGGAGGCAAGCTGTGTTTTCAGCCCAGGCCACACGTGGGAGCAGCAAGTCTGACTGTGAGTTGTGGGTCACACCTATGCTACTGTTGGACCATGGTCTTGTGTGCTATTTCGCAGGTGCCACCTCTGGGGTGACCCTTATATATGCCGTCTACTCTGCCTTAGCACTTTCTTCACCACACTCCCAATGGCCTCTGCCTTCCAGAGGCCCAATTTTCGGAACTCTGGATTTGGGAAACAGTCTGACCCCTGTGCACCACCACAAAACCACAGTCTGGCCCAAGTCCGTTTCCTATATGTCCTAATTCTGCTCCACCTGTGGCTGGACTAGAGGAAATCCTGGGTCTACCGTTTATCAAGATTTGGGGGAAGCCCTCCCCTCTCACAGGCCTGCACTGACCTGCTTTCGTCCTGCACATATGGACATATCTCCAAGTCACATCCCATACAGTATCTCTGTTTCCCTGCAACACAACCTCTAGAAACACTGTGCCCAGAAACAGCAGCATCTCTTGAGACCACAATCCAGATGACCCTCCTGGAATGAGCCTCAACCCTGTCTCACTTGGAGTCTCTCCCACTCTCTGACCTGACTGGGCCCTCCTGACCAGAGAACCCACGCCTGCCCCCTGAGCCTGTGGATGCCAGAATGAGACTGGGCACCGCAGGGCCGATGTGCTGATGCATCAGCAAAATGACAGGACTTCCCAAGGCCACAGAAATGGTTACCTACACCATGAAACATAAATAACACCCATGCTTGTTCTGCACTGTGTGAAAATTGTAAAATTTTCACTACAACGGAAAACACCCAGAGACACTACAGGCATGGAAATGCCCTAGGGATTCTGGTGCTGCCAGCGGTTTCAGGGCTTGCCCAGCCTGGGAAGGGTCTCACACAGCATCTTCCGGATCCTCACACGACGGGGTAGGGGCTCCAGGAAGGCTGCAGGAGAGGAGGGTGAGGGAGCCCAGCCAAGCTCTCAGGCCTTCAGGGGCTTGGGGGTCCCAGAACTCTGGAGCAATCCCCTTGCTGAGCTTCCATTTAGGGGAAAACAGGTAGGACCCTCAGGCACTCTACTGGCAGTAGGGTCCTCACCGTGAGGGTAGTGACCAGCTCCTCCAGGCCTCCACCACACAAGGGGCGACCAAACACGGAGCTGTGCGAGGGGAACATGGGCAGGCTAGGGAGCCTTGGAGAGAGGAGGTGGGAAGTGGCTACACGTCGTCTCCACAGTCTGTTCATTCCCTTCGAGCGTGGGAAGGGATGGATGCCCACCTGCCTACTGATGCCCTGTTCATTCACATTCGTGTCTGCTGAGTGCTCACCATGAGCGAGGCCGTGAGCAGGCCTGTGCCTTCCCCAGCAGCCAGGTCTCTTGGCCCCTCCATGTCCTGTGCTGGCCTTGCAGAGAGCATGCCCTGAATAACTACTCAAGTATTCGCTTGAGAGAGTGAATGAATGAATAAGCAAGAGAAGGAGCGAGTGATGAAGGAACAGACAAATGGGCAGATGGTGAGTCCATGCTGCTTTGCTAGCCCCGAGGATAAGAGTATGTCCTGGGTGTGCAGGACTCTCCCATGGATCAGGGAACAACCTTCTAACCCAAGGCAGTCCCCTCATGACACACTTGCTCTGTCTGGAAACACACCACCCCTCACTTAATCCAACACAGTAAACCTTTCCCACCATGACCAAAGGGTCTTCAACATACTAGACCCTTCCTGGTAGCTCCTTTAATTTCAGTAAAAGTTCACCAAGCGCCTGCTATTTGCAGCCTGGGCTGGGGACACAGAGGTGCATGTTGGCTCCTGTTCCCAAGGGAGAGGGCAGGAGGGAGAGGCCTGAGCCAACCAGCGGGAAGAATGTCATTTCTGCCACAAAGGCCTCCAAGCTTCATGAGGATGGTGAGGCCCCAAGGGAAGGCCTTCCTCCTGTGTCTATACCCTCTCCCTTGACGCCTCCATGCCCCTCATGTGACAAACCTGTGAGGAGACAGTAGACTACCATTTGGCAAGAGCCCTGAGCCTCACAGACTCCCCTGGAGCCTCTTCAGTGCTGGACTGGGGGTCTCACAGAGCATTTCTCAGCCCAGGCAGCTGTGTAAGAGCACCATGGGCATGAGAAGGAACGTACCACCTAGGGGGACCCAGCACCACCCTATGTGGGCCCCACCAAAACCCGAGGGGGATGCCTCGTGTGACACAGGTCTGATACCACCCAGCCCTGTCCCAAGATCCACGGCATGGACTACCCTGAGGACCACGGAGCACGGGGGCCACTCACCACGCGGCCGGGTCGTACTCAGCCCAGACCCGGATGAACTCGTCCAGGTGGTGAGGCCCTAGGATGGAAGAGTCCCGTGTAAGGTACTCAAAATTGTCCATGATCACAGCCACAAAGAGGTTCAACATCTGCAGGACAGGAAGGAGAAGGGGTGACATAGAGAGACCTCAGCCTGCTATCTACCCTAGCCCTTCCCCTCCAGTCAAAGTCTGTGACTTAATAGCAGCATTTGACACAGACCACTGCCTGTGGTCCCGGCAGCAGAGGCCACTCTAACTCAGCCAGAGCCCGTCCAGCCCTGCTCCCCCACAGCCTCCGGGCCTCCACTACATGACCACTCCCGCCCCCCCGGCTGTAGCAGCCTCCTCCCCCCGGGTCTCAGTCCCTCAAACTAACCCGAGCCCCTTCCACTCCCTGCGTCTGCTGCCCTACCCTAATTCATGTCTACAACCCCTCCTGCCGACCTCCCATCACCATCCTCTTCCCTCCTAGGTAGCCTTCAAGGAAAGCAGTGACTTTGGAGTTAGTAGTTTGGACTCTAGAGGCCAAAACCTCAGCTTCTTTTTTTAAAATGAAGCTGAAATTCACATAACGTACATTTAATCATTTTGAAGTGGGCAATTCAGGGGCTTTAGTGTATTCCCAATGTTTCTAGTTTCAAAAATTCTTTATCACCCCAGAGAATGCCTTGTACCGTAAGTAGTCACTCGCTTACTCCCCCTCCTCCCATTCCCTAGCAATCTTATCTACAGGCTTGTCTATTTGGGTTACTTCATATAGAAGGAGTCATACAATATAGGACCATCTAGGGCTTTTCGTGCCTGGCTTCTTTCACTCAGCGCGAATCTTCGAGGCTCATCCATTCCTTCGTAGCATGTGTCAGAACTTCATTGCTTTTTAAAGCCGAATAATATTCCACGGTGTGTATACACCAGTTTGTTTATCTACTCATCCATTGATGGACATGTGGGTTGTTTCCACCTTTGGGCTGAACTGTTTTCCACAGAAGTTGCTGCATTTTACATTCCCACCACAATGTGCAAGAGTTCCTATTTCTCTACATCCTTGCCAATGCTGGTTATTTGCCATTGAAAAAAATTATTATTGCTACAGCCATCCTACTGATTGTGAAGCAAATGTGTGGTTTTGAGTTTCCTTAAGGCCCAAAGATGATGAATATCTCCATGTGCTTGTGGGCCGTTTTGTCTATCTTCTTGGCAAAAATGTCTGTTCTGATTCTTTGCCCATTTCTTATACGGTTGTCTTTTGTAGTTCAGTTCTAAGAGTTCTTTATGTGTTTTGGATATTATCTCCTTATAAAATATGTGGTTAGTAAATATTTTCTCCCATTCCTGAGATTGTATTTTCACATTTTTTATTTTTTTTAAGATTTTATTTATTTATTTATTTATTTATTTATTTATTTATTTGACAGAGAGAGAGAGAGACAGCCAGCGAGAGAGGGAACAAGCAGGGGGAGTGGGAGACGAAGAAGCAGGCTCCCAGTGGAGCAGGGAGCCCAATGTGGGGCTCGATCCCAGGACTCTGGGATCACACCCCGAGCCAAAGGCAGACGCTTAACGACCGAGCCACCCAGGTGCCCTGTATTTCCACATTTTTTATAATCCCCTTTGACATACAAAAGGGTTTAAATTTGAGGAGTCTAATCTATTTTTTTCTTTTGTTGCTTGTGATTTTGGTGTCGAATCTAAGAACCCTTTGACAAATCTAAGATCATGAAGGTCTGCCCCCTATGCTTTCTTCTAAGAGTTTTGTAGTGTTAGTTCTTAATATTTAGGTCTTTCATCAATTCTGGGTTCATTTTTGTATATGGGGTGAGGCAGGGGTCATCTTCATTTTTTTGCATGTGGACATCCAGTCGTCTCTTCATGTCCTAAAGAAACTATTCTTTCCATACTGAGCAGTTTTGGCACCCTTGTCAAAAATCAATTGTCCATAGATGATATGGATTTGTTTCTGGGGTCTCCATCCCACTCCATTGGTCTATCCTTATGCCAATACCATATTGCCCCCGCATCAGCCTTATTAAGGTATACATAACTGACATAATTATAAGATACTTAAATTGTCATATTGTGGTGTATATACGTACATACACATTGTGAAAGCATTCCTACCATCTAGTTAAAATTAACACAACCATCACATTTTTTTTAGTAGAACATTTACATTCTACCCTCTCAGAAACTTTGAATTATACAATACAATGTTTTCAACTATGGTCACCATGTTTTACTTTACATCCTCAGACTTCCTTCATATGATAGCTAAAAGTGTGTGCCCTTTTACCAACTTCTCCCTATTCCCCTAACTCTCTAGTCCTTGGCAATAATTCTTCTACTCTTGTTTCTATGGTTTGACACATGTAAGTTATACATGTAGTGTTTGTCTTTTTCTGTCTGGCCTTTTTCACCTAGCATAATGCCCTCAAGATCCATCCATGTTGTCACATATGACAGAAGGATTTCCTTCTTTCCCATGGCTGAGAAATACACATGTGTATGTGTGTATACTCACACGCGTGCACGCACACACACACACACACACACCCCACATCTTCCTTATCTAGTCATCTGTTGATGGACGCTTAGGTTGTTTCCATATCTTGGCTGTCGTGAGTAATGCTGCGCTGAACGTGAGCACGTATATCTCTCTTCAATATCCTGTTTTCATTTCATTTGGATATATACACAGAAGTGGGATTGCTGGATCATATTCTAGTTCCATTGTTAATTTTGTGAGGAACATCTATACCGTTTTCCATAGTGACTGCACCAATTTACATTCCTACTGACAGTGTACAGGGTTTCCCTTTGCTCCACATCTTTCCCAACACTTGCTATCTCTTGTGTTCTTCGCAACAGGCCATTCTAAAAGCGTGGGGTGATAGGTCCTGTGGTTTTGATCTGTGTTTCCCTGACAATGAGTGATGCTGAGCACCTTTTCATGTACTTGTTGTTCCTCTGAATGTCTTCGTTGGAAAAGTGTCTCTTCGGCCACGTTGTTCTGACTCATGGTACCTTTACAGTAAATTTTGAAATAGGGAAATGTGAGCTCTCTCACTTGGTCTTTAATCTGTAAGATTTTGTTGTTGTTGTTGCTGTTATTTGGGACTCCTTGCCATTCCATAGGAATTTGAGGGTCAGCTTTTCCATTCCTGTAGAAAGGCCACTGGAGCTGACAGGGGTCATACTGAATCTGGAGTTCACTTTGTGGGGACATTCCCACATTACCAATAGTAAGTCTTCTGATCCATGGACATGCACATCTTTCCATTTAATTAGGTCTTCTTTAGCTAATTTTAGCAATATTTTGCAGTTTTCACTGTACAAGTTTTCATCTCCATGGGTATTTATTTATTTCTAGGTATTTATCCCTTTGGATGCTACTGGAAATGGAATTATTTCCTCAATTTCCTTTTCAGGTTGTTTACTGCTGGTGCATAGAAACATAACTGATTTTTGTGTGTTGATTTTGTTCCCTGACACTTTGACTCCTTTATTAGTTTCCGTAGTGTGTGTATGAGCGTGTGTCTTCTTCAGAACGTTTTACATATGGAATGATGTCATCTGCAAACAGAGAGAGCTTTCCTTCCTTCTTCCCAATCTGGGTGCTCTTTATTGATTTTCTTGCCTCACTGCTCTAACTAGGACTTCCAGCACAACGTTGAGTAGAAGTGATATAAAAAAAAAAAAAAAGGGGCATCTTCGTCTAGTTCCTGATATCTGGGGGGAAAGTTTGCAGTCTTTTACCACTGAGTATAATGTTAACTGTAGGTTTTCATAAATGCCCTTCATCATGTTACGGAAGTTCCCTCCTATTCCGAGTTTGCTAAGTGTTTTGTCATGAAAGGGTGTTGAATTTTGTCAAATGCTTTTCTGCATCTATTGAGATAATCATGTGGGTTTTTTTCCTCATCACACTGGCTAACTTCTGAATGTTGAAAATGCATTCTTGCACTCCTGGGATAAATTCCATTGGATCATGGTGTATAACCCTTTTAATGCGTTGTTGGAATTAGTTTGTTAGTATTTTGTTCAGGGTTTTTACTGTGCATTTATCAGGGACATTAGTCTGTAGTTTTCTTTTTCTGTGGCATCTTTGCCTGCCTACGTATTAGGATGACGGCAGCATCACAGGACGTGTTAGGTGTTCCCTCTTCTTTTACTATTTGAAAGAGTGTGAATAGGGGGCGCTTGGGTGGCTCAGTCAGTGAAGCGTTTGAGGCTTGATTTCAGCTCAGGTCATGACCTTGGGGTCGTGAGATCGAGCCCCATGTGGCTCTGCAACCAGCATGGAGTCTGCTTGAGATTCTCTTTCTCTCCCTCTTGCCCTCCCCCCTCTAAAAAAATAAAAAGAGTTTGAATAGGATTTGTGTTAATTCTTTTTTAATACCATTTTCTAAATTGCGGTAAAATATACATAGAGCAAAGCTTACCAACTGAACCACTTCTAAGTGCACCGTCCAGCAGCATCACGCACACAGACACCGTTGTGCAATCCACCCCACCCTCCATCTCCAGAACCCTTCCCTCTTCCACAGCTGAAACCCTGCCCCCATTACACACTAATTCCCATCACCTCCCCCAGTCCCTGGGGCCCACCATCCTGCTCTGTCTCTATGGACTTCACTATTCTAGGGACCTCAGATAGGTGAAACCATACAGTTATTTTTCCTGTTGTCACTGGTTTATTTCACTTAGCATAATGACTGCATGATTCATTCATATTGTAGCACAGGTCAGAAATGCCTCTCTTTTTAAGGCTGAATGATATTCCCTTACATGTTCATGTCACATTTTGTGTACAATCCCTTGTTGATGGGCACTTTGGTTGCTTTTATCTTCTGGCCGTTGTGAATAATGCTGCTATGAACGTATGTGTACAAATATTTATTCAAGTCCCTGCCTTCAATTCTGGCATATGCCCAGAAGTGGATTTGCTGGATCATACTGTAATTCTATTTGTAATTTATTGAGGAACCACCATACTGTCTTCCACAGCTGCTGCACCATTTCACATTCCCACTGGCAGTGATGAGGGCTTGTTTCTCCAGCACCCCAGCAAACAGCAGGTGCAGCTTTCTCTCTCTTTTTCTCTCACATCCGTGTTTAATCATCAGTCATGTTGGCTCTGCCTTTAAAATGTAGCTCAACTCTCTTCACCCCCACCCTTCCCTAGGCACTGGCACTTCCAATCACCACCCCGACTGCTCTTTAGCCTCTCCTGACTAGAAGCCGGAGCAAGGTTTTAAAATGTCAACCAGATTGTGTCACGCTCCTGCTTAAAGTTGCCCAGAGGTGTCTGCTGACTTGGGATAAAATCCCCGCTCCTAGGACTTAGTCCGCCGAGCTCCCCAAGCACCAGTTTCCTGAGGCTCATCCACCCCTGGCACGCCGGCCGGAGTGCCGCTTCTTTGTAACACATCACCGTGGCAGAGGCTAAAGACTGAAGGACAGCTGTCCCACGGAAATTTAAAACCCTTTCTGAGAAGGAAAGGCAAGTCTCACAGGAGCTCATTACTGAGTGGGTCCTTTTAGAGGTCATCATCTCTGAGGAAACAGGACCATCGACACAGAATCAGCTTGTGATGTGACATGAATCAGTATCAGGGATCAGTGAGAGATGTCGGGGGACCAGGGATGGACTGAGATGGGTGGACACATGGGCACAATGACCAGGACTTACCAGAAAGGAGCAAAGGAAGATGAACGAGACGAAGTAAAAGTAGGCAAAGTCGCTCCCACACTCACTGGCATTGGCGTGCTCATCGCAGGCTTGGTTGCTGAGACAAGACAGCATGATCTCGTGCCAGGCCTCCCCAGTGGCACTCCTGAGAAGAAGGGAAGAGCCATGAGGGCCACAAAGCAAGGCCCAGACCAGCCTGAGGAGGAATCTCAGAAGAGCTGGCTCAAGTGCACACCCTCTCTGGGATCCCTCCTGCAGAGAACCCACTCGTGTGTGAGGTCTGGGTAAGACATGCCTACTTCTTGAAAAGAATCCTCTGGCAGTAGGGTTTCAAATTGATCATTAACTCGGAAAGAACTAGTTACTGAAAATGAGGCTCTGCACCAAAAGTCAGGACCGTGGTGAGCGCCCCTTCATGGACCTCTGGCACCTCAAAGCCAGCACAGCCCTTCCTGCCTCCACCCCAGCATGTGCCATTCCGGCCTTCCTTGCTTCGAGAAATGGTGACTCCATCCCTCCAGTTTCTTAGGCCAAACATGTTGCAGGCATCCCTGGCCCCATTCCTTCTCACCACACCCTACTCATCAGCTCATCTACCTTCAAAACACAGCTAGACTCTTTCCGCTTCTCAACACCCTGGGCTAAGCAACAATCATCTCCCCCGAGCGGCTGCAATACCTCCCTAACGCACCCAATAGCTGAGTGAGTCCACTAAACACAGGTGAGATCAGCTCACTCCTCCTCTCAATGACCCCTCACTCCTTGCAAAAGCCAAACTTCACACAACTGCCCACAGTTTTGTGCCACATGCGGTCTGCTCTTTCCCAGGTCTCTGCTCAGTCCACTCCAGCCACACCAGCGTCTGCTGTTTCCCAAGAACAACCCCAGCACCCTGAGTGGCCACCCTGAGCGGAGGACCCTTCCTCATGGACTTTTGTCCCTGGCTATGCAGCCAGCACGAGAGCCAGCTGTGCACTAGACTTGCAGGCAGACCAGAGGCCTGGGTCCTCCCCCACTTGGTGTGCCTGTGTGGCTGGCCAGCTCTGCGCACAAGCTGAGCCCACTCCCCATTAACAGTGGCTAGGAGTGAGGGCTCTTCTTGCAGGGCAGCTGTCCTGTGCCAGGCCTGACTAATACTGGCGCTCACATATGACACAGAGATCAGGAAGGAAAAGAGATCTTCGAGAACAAAGACTTAAAACTAGCAGGATTCAGGGGCGCCTGGGTGGCACAGCGGTTAAGCGTCTGCCTTCGGCTCAGGGCGTGATCCCAGCATTATGGGATCGAGCCCCACATCAGGCTCTTCAGCTATGAGCCTGCTTCTTCCTCTCCCACTCCCCCTGCTTGTGTTCCCTCTCTCTCTGGCTGTCTCTATCTCTGTCGAATAAATAAATACAATCTTAAAAAAAAAAAAAAAAACTAGCAGGATTCAGGGGCGCCTGGGTAGCGCAGTCGTTAAGCGCCTGCCTTCGGCTCAGGGCGTGATCCCAGCGTTCCGGGATCGAGCCCCACATCAGGCTTCTCTGCTAGGAGCCTGCTTCTTCCTCTCCCACTCCCCTGCTGTGTTGCCTCTCTCGCTGGCTGTCTCTCTGTCACATAAATAAATAAAATCTTTTAAAAAAAAAAAAAACTACCAGGATTCATAGGCCTGCCTCAACTCTTACAGCACGAGGCAGGACATTAATAAATGAAGAGATGAAATGAACATAATAGCTACAGTCCAGAGAAATGACGTCATTCAGAGAAAGTGTAGGCCTAACGATACTTGTCCATCTGATTAAAAAAAACAAGAGTCAGACAACTCTCCAGGAAGCTTAGCAAAGCAGACTGGTCTGATCTCCCTGCATAGAAGGAAGAACTTCCACGGGCCCTGGAATGCATCTGCCTGAGATTAACTGTGTTGGGCAACCCCCAGCACAGGCCTTACAGCAGCCTGATGCATTTGCATAAATAAACAGACATGTGGGACCCTCAAGAAGGAGCCCCAGGCAGGGTCTTACGTCAGCACCCTTCCTCCACAAGTCCCTACAAAGAGCGCCTTTCTTCCCTCCTAAGGTCATGATGGTGGGCTTGCCTTAGTGAAGGAGACTCTGGAGGCAGTGAGACATTCACCCCTCTCCCCTCAGCCCCCAAACCAGGATGGTCAACAGCCCCCAGTCTGCAGAGAGCACGCCACGTCTCAGAACAACAGCTGGCACTGAGCCGCCTCAAGGACACCTTCACAGGCAGGCGTCTGAGCCAGAAGCAAGCCACTCTGGGGCTTGACTTGGAGCCTCGAGCCCAGGGAATTGCAGTCCCGTGAGCCGTGGGGGCAGGTGGAGGCACACTCACCCCAGCGGGTCTGGCCAGTTGAGTTCCCTGGGTCACTGAGCAGCACACTCGGTGTCCACAGCAGTTCCCATTGCCCTGCTTCCCCCTGAGCCCACAGACCCCTGAAGTCAACCAGGTGAGCAGATGGAAAGCTGATGGCTAGCACACTGTAAAAGGCCCTGCCGAACACCTGTCCTCCCAGACCCTTGGCTGCACCCTCACTAGAGGCCTTTTGGCCGCCACCAGGGATCAGAGCTGAGGTGGTCAAGGCCAGCCTCACGTGGAGCTCTCAGGTTGACCTCCCTCAGGGGCTTCCCTTCCATCTGTCCCTCAGCCCAGGAACCCTTAGGGAAGGAGGGCAGAAAGAGGGGAGAAGAAGCTGGGAGGGCCCACTGAGGGGAAGCCAGCATGAGCTGGGGGTCAGAGGGGGGGTGGCCCTCTGGGTCAGCACACACCCTGTCCCTCCTGAACGAAGGAGTCTCTGAGCCAAAACAACACACCTAAACAACAGCATCAAAGCTTGTAAAAACGTCCGGAAGTTGTTGTGCCGGTTGATGCTGGTGTCATCATCCAGGGCGATATTTCCAAAAACCTGAAATGAGAAAGAAGGCTGCAGGCTGATGCTGTTGGGTCCTCAGGAGCTGTGGCCAGGCAGAAGAGGGTGTGTGCACGTGAGGACACACAAGGCACAGGACCCTTAGCCACCACCACTGCTGCAGGTGCTGGAGGGGCCAGTAGTTCCGGCAGTATCTGTGCATTCCCAGGGCAGAGTAAACCTCTCCAGCGCCAAGCACGTCAATGCCCCACCCCGCTCAGCATGCCCACAGGTGCAAGCCTGCATGCCAAGTACAAATGGGACCCGGAGCTAAGTTTACATGGGCTGTGCTATACATACGACAGGAAGCATTTGAAAGTTCATTCTGTCCTCAGTGACTCTGAAGCAGTAATTATATTGGTAACAGCTATGAGATCAACTTGAAAGTTTTCTTTTTACATTTCTGTGCAAATATCACAACGGGCTTTTTATCCATTTAATTGATTTCTTTTTAGGGTTAGGAGTGCAACAAGTCAGTAACTGTACGTGGCTTAAAATCTGAAATCTGGCTGAAAAATTTATGAACTATCACATATTCACCAAAAACAAAGTTCAGTGACCCTCATGGTCTTACACATCCACAAACCAAAGCAGGCAAAAAAATATATATTTGCTTTAAATAGCATCAGATCTCAGCAAATTTTAAAGAGAACCTTTTCAATCCCTGAAATAGAGTTTAAAATCAGTTTTCAGCTAACCTTTAAGACAATGGCTTCCCCACTGTAATTCAATATTTGGATCCGTCTCCCACCCCACTGTTGAAAAGTGGCCAGATGCCAAAGATTTAAAACTGGAACACCATTTTGTGTCTTTTAAATGGTTTTCCAAATAGCTGACAAAGGGTTCTTTGGCAAAATAAAAGCAATCTAAACTATCCAAGCTGAATTTGACAGGACAGTGATCTGATACGATCCTGTTGACTTTTTTTCTTCTGTAACACGTCTTTCCCTGTAAAAGATGAGGTCAGTCTCTGGACTAACGGAGTGACCAGCTGGTGCTCTCTCTGCAGGCCGCTCAGCACCAGGCAGATGGGCTCAAAAGCTCCACCGCCACGGGGGCCCAGCACCCAATTAAACATGCCCATCGACACCCTAACAGCCCGATGGGGTTGCACTCAGGAGCACAGCAGTGCATTTTCCCACAGACTGTGGGACTAAGCTTCACTAGTGGACTCTGGGAGACAAGCCCCAACTCGTGGTGCCCAACCCCAGTGTCATTATCGGTAGAACAGCCTTTCTGAGAATCAAGTTCATAAAGTGCTTAAAGCGATACCTGCCTCATAGAAACGCTCCCCAGGTGTCAATCTGCCATTGTTACCGGTTGACGGCCCTGATCAGGGCCCTTTTGCCCCAGGGCACAGGTGCACCCACCTGCATGCCGGTGATCCCATCGGGCACCCACCTGCATGCCGATGATCCCGTCAGGCACCCACCTGCATGCCGATGATGGCATAGATGAAGAACAGCATGGCGATGAGCAGACACACATAGGGCAGGGCCTGTGGGGACACACAGGGCACGGCAGCTCCAGGGAGGGCTGTCCAGCTACCGTGCTCGGGCCTCGTCCGCAGCGCAGACGGTGGCCAGGTCTCTGGGGCTGCTCAGACCCCAGTGGCTGCAGATCCACCCCCAGGGACCATGCAGCCCCTCTACCAAGTGACCGCCTCGGTTCCTTCGTCTATGGTCAGTCACAGAACCCACCTCCGAGGCAGTGCGCACCATCAAGGTGTTCTCTACGTAACTTACAACGTCTTTGTCAACTACAACGGGGTGACGGGTGCCAACAAGGAGCCTCCAGGGCGAGGGGCTGCTCTGGTGGCGGCCACACCACTGTGCGTCCCAGAGGGGAGGGTCAGGGCACGAGGGCCGTGCCTGGGCTTCACCTTGAAGGACTGGACGAAGGTCCACAGCAGGATGCGGATGGTGTAGCCCTGGCGGAGCAGCTTGATGAGTCGGGCGGCACGGAAGAGGCGAAGGAAGCTGAGGTTGATGAAATTGTTCTGTGGGGAAGAGAGGCTGTTCTCTAACCTGCGGAAACCGGCCTCCTGCAGCGGCAGGCGTGCTGCTCCCACCCACCTCTCCCTGGCTTGCTGTGGTCCCGAAGAAAGGCGGATACGAAGAGAGATTGAACGAAAAGTCACTGCTCTACAGTATAAGCAGCAATCAGCCACCAGAAAACCTTCCAGAAGTAAAGCTTGTCACTGCAAATCATTTCTCATGCAGCAAATCAAAGACACCCCTCCCCTCTAGGCTCCCCTGCACCCGACAGGGAGGGAGAGAGAGCAAAAGTCTCAGAAGCAGCTCCTTGCTGCCAAGTGGAGCCAGGAGACCAATGGTGGGTGGGCCTCTAACGCTGACCGCCTCTTGCAAGACACAGCCAAGCCGTCCAAGTGCCGGGCAGGGCTGCTTCTCCACTGAGAGCCTCTGAAGGGCCCTTCCCTTCTCCACACAGCTAGCGAAGCCTCTGCCTGCCCGGGACCCAGCAGAGGGGCAAACATTTCCTCTGGGGCTGCTGCCGGTGCCTGCAGATGAGTCACCACGGGAAGTGTAAGCGTTGGCACTCCTGCTGCCCACGTCACGGAAGCCACTTACGAAATCCGCAAATGGTCTCAACTCCAGAGACCCCGGGATATCTAGCACCGCTCCCTCATCTAAGAGGTTCAAAACAGAGCACAAAAAGAAGGAATAATCTCTGGATTCCACCGATTACCTGGGAGCGAGGCTTCCGCCCTGGCCCAGGGGCACCTTGAGTTACTGGCACAACCCTTTCAGGGAGCATGGCTCTGGACGGTGTCCACGACATGGGGGTGCTTGTGGCCCCGGGCAGCTCCCCACCCTCTGTCTGCTTAGAGACCAGGTGCCCGCACGCAGCCTGAGAGCAGCTTGCTGCCACTTTGGTGTTTTAACATATGCAAGCAGCTCAGGCTGAGACCATCGTATTGCCAGATTTCGTGGTAAAATGAAGAGAAAAGAGAACACAACATGTTGAATGAGAGCAGCAGCAGGAGAGCACGTGCAGGAGGCATGGGGAGCCTGGGGAGAGCTGGCTGCCCTCCCTCCAGGGCTGCCCATCGGGTCTGGGCTGGGATGAGGCATTCCGTGGGGAGGCAGATCTCACTCTTACTTCCAAGGACAGTGGCCCCAACCCAGCCCTTGTCTGCCCCTTTGGTTCCCACCAGGGTGGCTGGAGACTCTAGACCGTGTCTGCTGGGGGGGCGAGATGTTGGAGCCATGGGGTGGGAGGGTTGGTAGTCACAAGGAGGTGCTGACTGTGGTCTGGATCAGCGAGAAGGCAGAAGTGGACCTCAGGGTGTGACCCTGGAAGGCACACAGGTTTGCCTACAGCTCCCTCACCTGCTTGTGCTGGGGAAAGAGAATCTCAGTGGTCCAGGATGGCCAAGAAACATCCACACTTGCCCCATGGGCCCCAGGGTTCTCAGATGAGCCAGTCACCTCAGGAGGATGGGCGTAGAGATGGAAAGGAGACTTTGCCTACAGTGCTGGTTAAGCCTTTGCACAAGACAAGAAAGCAGAGGAAGGGGAGGGAGCTTCCAGGTGCCTGGCCCCCTCAAAGGTCTGCACTTTGAAAGCGCCTGCTCACTTGGGTCTAGAGGGGCCACGACTGTACTAACACAGTCAGCATGTGCCCAGCCCAAGCACTCTGCTCAGGCCACTGGCATGGACAAGAGCATTTCCTAGAGATCCTGGGGGAAATATAGGCTCTGGGTGAGAAAGAAGGAATGCAAGACAAGGGGGAAGCCACTGTTCATCCTCATAGTGCACAAACGCAAAGCTCCACAAGTCACCTCCTACTTTTTGTTGAGACTCAAGTTCTCACCCCTCCTCCCAGACATCTTTTCTCAGGGCTCCAGTGGGCACTCGGGAGAGGGGTGGGGGTGGCAAGAGACAGACAGCCTTAGAGAGCCATGAGGACGGATGGTGACAGCAGCCACAGATACTCCGAGCACAGTGCGGCAGGCAGAGCACACCAGGGTGGCACCCAGGGCGGGAGCTGCCAGGCACCACCATGCAAAGTGCATGCAGGAGAGCGGGGGGCCAGCAAGCACACGGCAGCCTCCCCATGGCTCTGGCCTCAGCCAACTCCTTGGAGGTGGTCAGAGTCTGCCCCATCCTCCCACAGTCCATGGTTTCTGTCACACCAGAGAGCACCCACTATTCCACCTACTGTTTCAAAGCCATGCCCTTCCTTATTGCCACCTGCCTCTGCATCAGGAAAGGTCTAGAGCACCCCAAAGATGCATTATCGCACCCCTCAACGTGGCAGCTGATTCACCTTGAGGGTACACTGGTCCCTGGCTCCTTTGAGCCCCTTGCTTCCTCATCCACAAGATGGCGACATCAGGACATTGCGCCCAGATGGTGAGGAATCAGACATTTAAGGGATTTAAAGGTATGCGGGGCATTGTGAAACGGCCCCCACAAAGGTGATCAGCTGGCCCCAGACCCAGATCGGCATCCCCTCCAGTCAGGGTCACAGCAAAGTGACCTGTGCACATCTGCTGGGGGCCACCCTCCACGCTGACGGCAAGGTCCCACAAGCGTCCCCTACTCGGCTTTCTTCTCGTGAGGCAATGATGAAGAAAAGAAAGAAGGGCTCTGCATACCCCAACATGCGCAGCATGTCAGGTGCTGAGGTGTGCTCTGAAGGAAGAGGAAGGGCACGGGGCGGGGGGCGGGTCTTCCTAAGTGGACAGGGAATGACCACAGAGGCCTGAGTGAGATGATCACTTCTGCAGCAGCAAATGGCATGTTCTCAAAACTCAAAGATTTTCTGCTCCACTTGTGAAATACTTAATCATTAAAGTTCATTTTCTGTAACAGGAATCTCAAATATTTGCTACTTTATGTGAATTTCCAGTCATAGCCTCAGTTCAGTCTGCTCCTGGTATCTTTGCTCTCCTCTCAAATATCCCCAAAGGCCTGGAAGGAAGCCCCGGGTCACGCCACCTGCACTCCACACGAGCTCGCTGAGCAAGGCTGCACAAACGCATCAGTGATGCCCGGAGGCAGGAGTCCTGTGCTCCACTGTCTCTGGGGGCAGACCATCTTCCCACCCTGTCAGGCCTTACACAACCCCTTCTGAATCGTGAAGACAAAATCTCCAATCCCTTCCAGCCCTGAAGCCCAGAGAGGCTTCCCTATAGAAGGGCACGTCCAGGAAGAATGCTATAGGAGACACCATCAGAGGCCACTGGGGAGAAGCAGCCTTGTATGTTGGTATGATGGGGACACAGCAGGAGGGAGATGGTGTAAGAGAAACCATGGACTCTGCAGGATTAGGTCCAAACTCGTGTCCTACAAAATCACTCCAATTCTGAGCCCAATCCCGACAGGAAAAACTGACTGGGCACTTACCCCCTTCACTCAGAAGACCCTACCTCCTCTCTAGACCCAAGGCCAGTTCCTGAATCAAATGGCTCCTGGGAGGGCCCTCAGCAGCCCCTGCCGGACCCCAGGAGCTGAGGAGAAGAGGCCAGAGGGGATGGGTACCGCCAGACTCTGACCACACACCCCAGGAAGGCAGTGGTGAGGGGTCACAGGGAGTGGAAGAAAGAAAAGGAGCAGAGCAAGCAAAGCTAGGAGTTTTAAGAACTGTTTAAAGTCATGAAACCAACCGTCTCCTATATGTGATGTTTTCACGGATGGATATTTGCGCATTATTTACAAATTAGGGTGTTTGAGCAGCAGGTGCACAACATACAGACGGAGACATGGCGTTCGCATTGTATGTTGGTTGGATGGCGTGAGTCAGCAGGTAGGTTAAGGTAAATCAAGAACAAAAACAGAAAACAAAAGAGAAAATGAGTCATCAACACAAGCAAAAACTCAGAATACCTCACTGGAAAATTTTAGGATTTTAGTAAACTTTGCATATTTTGCTTAAAATGCATCAAATCAAAACATATTTTTGAAATCTGTAGGTTATGCAGACAGGGTGGCATTCATTTGCATTCCTGTTTGTAATGCAAATCCAAAGATGACTCACAGACACTTTTTTTTTTTTATTTCCAGGCAAAGAAATAAATGTCAGTTTTATGCTTGCTTAGGAATGCTGTCTCTACATAACCCTGTTAAGACTATTACTCTGTTTTGATTAAGTTGGAGGTGGGAACTGACACTCATATTTTTGCCTAAGGAAAAAAAAGTACATTCACAAAGTAACATATGAAGTGACTACAAACGAACGAAAATAAAGACGCCACTAATCCACACGACGGCTTCCTTTCATCTTTTCCCCTCTAGGCGGAGCAGGGTGAAGGACTAAGCTCCGAGAGCACTAGCGGCCAGGGCCCAGGGGCGCTTCCAAGCCAGGCAGCTCCTCAGCCCTCCCACCAGCCCTGCTGGGCATCGGGGCTGATGGCACGGCCATGGAGGGCTTATCTGAAGTAAGGCCTGATACAACTACAAGCTACCCTGGCCTCGAGTGTCCAGCAGCTGAGGAACAGACACCAACGAGTCTCGAGTGTCCGGCAGCTGGGCTACAGAAGGTCTCTGCCTTGTGTGTGGGCCCCTCTGGAGACGGAGGTGTCCCTAGAAGCCAGCTGGGCGTCATGCTGTCTGCATGTCTGGCAACCCCCGCCCTTGATGCCTGTTCATCAGTCTGCCCTCTCTGGCGAGGAACCACACAGGAAGAAACCCCCAGAGCAGTGCCCGTGCAGACGGGAGCTCAGTGTTTGGAACCCTTTATCCCCTTTCTCCTGGGAACAAAGATCCCCGTGTCCAAGCATTAGGCCCGTGGGGATCAGCAGCCAGCTCGCTCCTCCCAAAAACCATACTGGCATGAACTATTTCTGGATGAGAAGCCCTTGGGCAATGCCACAATGGCAATGGTTGGTGTCACAGAACATCCTTGGGTTTTTTGTGAAAATGGCAGCTCGGAACTTTTCCCCACATTATTTGGATTATTAATTTTTTAAAACCATGAAATATACCACATACACCAAAGAATATGTATAAATATGTGTATGGATGCAAATTTCAAAGACAAATAATAAAATCTCCGTATATTCATCACCCAGCTTAAAGAAGACAAAATGTCACCATTACTTTCGAAGCCCTTCCTGTTTCCCTTTCTCCTCCCCAGGTGTAGCAGCCACACTTAATTCTTGTTAATAATTGCTTTTCTTCGCTGCCTTACCGCAAACTCTTAAAACGTGTTATACTTGACTTTTCTTAACCTTTGTAACGGAACTCTACTGGATGCAGCCTTCTCGGACTTGGGCAGACTTGCGCTGACCGTGAGCAAACTGCTTCTGAGAACCATCCCTCTTGGTGTGGAGACCACACTCGAGTGCGAGTGTCACTCCACTGTGTTCACGTACAGAACAATGAGTGATTCTGCTGCTACTGTGAACGGTGTAGCCACGAACGTCTGTGTGAGCGTGTCTCCAGGCCACCCGCCCAGACACCCTCTGGTATGTACCTAAGAGGGAAGTCGCTGAGCTGCAGACATGCCTCTGTCCAACTTTCTAGGGACTGCCGCACTTTTCCAACAAGCTTGTCCAATGAACACCCCAGCGGTAGTGTGGAGGCTGGGCTGTCCCACTTGCTAACCGTGGGCATGGCTGGAATTCCTGTTTGACAAGCCGGAGGGTGTGAAATGGCATCTCAAGGTCATTTCACTTTACGTTTCTTTAATTACAAATAAGGTTGAGCAGCTTTTCCTATGTTAAGTGGTCATTTCTGTTTCTTATTCTTCTAGTAAAATGCCCAATTATACCTTTAGCTTTTTCCATTTGGTTGCTTTTGTTTTTCTTAATGATTCACAGAAGAGCCTTGCACAATCTGGACACTAACCTTTGTTAGTGGTCTGGAAAACCCCTCCGCCCTCTGGCCATGCCTTTGTCACTAAATGTTGGTGCATCCAAGAGCTCAGTAGCTCATTCTTTTCTCTCCTTTATTGATCTCATTCAGTCTCATGGATCTGATATCATCTTATATGCTCATGGTTCCCAATCTTATGACAATGGCATGAATCTCTTCTCCAAACTCCAGGCCCATCTGTCCAACAGCCTGTTGGATGACTCCTTCGGGAAGGCCAAATCTAACATGTACAAACTGCTCCCAGTCCACACATACACAGTCCGTAACAAACCTGTTCCACCCACAGTCGTCCCCCTTTCAATTAGCGATAATCCATGTCCCAAGTGCTCAGACTTTGATGCCGCTCTTGCCTCAACTTTCACACTGGCTTCTGGTCCATCTGCAGCTCTACTGGAAAATCCATCCAGAATGATGGTCTCTCACCTTCGCCCAAATCCCCAGCACCCCTGCCGTGGTGCTCAGTGGCACTCATACCCTCACAGGCCCCATACTCAACTGTCAGGATCTACACCTTTTTTTCCTGAGAATTTTCCCAGGCCAGGACACAAGTGCCAGAGACCCCTCTCACCAGCAGCCTTCGACTAGTGGCTGACAGCACTTGCTGAAAAATACCCCAGTCACCTTGCCACTTGCTGGGATAATGGAGGACCCACAGTGGTAACTGACTTCATAGTACCTTGTATTGGCTGCCTCCCTTCCCTGGCCCACTTCCTTGTTCCCCTGGTATTCCTGTGATCACCTCCCAAATAAATGACTTGTACTGAACTCCTGTCTTGGGGCCTGTTTCTGGGATAACCCAACTAAGCCCTAAGTCGCCTAGCCGCTCTGCCTGTGGCTGCATTATATTCTCAGGCAGAGGTTGGGTCTGAAAAGCCAGATCATGTCACTCCTCTTCCTACCTCACTCAAAATAAAAACCAAAGTTTACTGCAACTGCAAACCCTTCCCTGCTCCCCATTTCCTCTGCCCATGTTGCTTCACCCCTTGTACACGCTGCTCCTGCAGCAGTGTGCCCACGTCCTCCCTCAGGCTTGCAAGTGCAGGGCGGGCGCAGGGCTCGGTGTTGCTTCCCCAGGCCCCCCTGCTCCACGTCCTCCCAAACCCAGACATCTTGACTTGGAAGTCACCAACTCAGTGACATCTTGTCTGGACACACAGCCATCAAAGCACCCCCCCGCCCTGTGTCTCATAGCTCTTCTCTGCTTTGCCTGCTCCCAGTACCTCTCACTGTGTAGCACTGTGTCTCTCTCACTGGAACGAAACTCCGGAAGAGCAGAGATTTTCATCTTTTGTCCCAGCACTTAGAATACTGCTTACCACATGATAGGCAGTGCATAAATACTTAAAATGGATACATGAAGGAATGGGATGCAAATATCCCCTCCCTCTAAATGGATTGTTCTTTCTTCTTTTGATAAACAGAGGCTCTTTATTTTATAGGATTTTTTTCCAGTTATGGATGGTGCTTCCTATTCTTTGTTGAAGAAACCAGTCCCTATCCTGAGATCTTAAAGATAATCTCCTGTATTTTCTTCTGAGATTTTTAAAGGTTTTTCCTCTTGTATTAAGTACTTTCATCCAGTCGAAATAGGTTTTTTTTGTGTGAATGGTGTGAAGATCCAATTTCTGTTTTTCCCTATATTGATCATTATACCCACGTCAATTGTTGAATGGTCTCCCACTAAGTAACACAGTCATACATCAAGTTTCCATATAGGAGTGACCTTCGGGATTCTAGGTTCTTGATTCTGTCCATTGGCTCATTTACGATCCCTGAGCCAGCGCCACAGTCTTAACGTTCTAGCTTTATAATGAATCTTATCACCAACAGAACAGTATGTCTCCGCCACCACTGCCCCAGCAGCACCTTCTGCTCTTAAGTGTCTCAAGTATTTAAGGGGCCTTGGCTCTTTCTAATGAGTTTTAGAAGCAACTTGTCAATTTCCAAAACAGACAAAACAAAAACAAATTCACTTATTGAAATTACATTGAATCTACGGATCAATTTGGGCAAAACCATCTCTGAAACTGACACTATTTATTATTTAACGTGCTGTATAACACCATCTATTTAAGTCTTCTTTACGATCTTTCACTGCGGTTTAGGACCTTTCCACATGAAGTGTTGTTAGGCTTACAGTCAGGACCGCTGCTGCTGTACTGACACGCAGTCAGCTACTCACTCAGGTTCTCTACTCAGCAACCATGTTAACACTCTTATCAGCTTAAGATTATTTCAGAGTTCACCCATAGCTAATAATGCTATCTATGAATAATGACAGCTTTGTCTATTTCTGTTCTAATACTTAGGTGTTTTATTTATTTTTCTTGTCTTATTCATTCAACAAGTGTCTACTGAATACCTAAAATGTCAGGCACTATTCCAAGCACTGGAATATGGCAGCGAACCAGACAAAACCTTTATCCTCATGGAGCTGACATTCAATTTATTGAACTGACCAGGGCCTGAAGTTCAATGTGGAAAAGAAGGAGTGCTTACAGGTATCGTCCTTTTCTAATTTTAAAGGGAATTCTTTCCAAATTTCACCATTATATGATGGTAGCACAGGATTTTTGGTAAATTCTCTTCATCAAGTCAATAATTCCTAGATTGCTAATAATTTCTATCATGAATACAATTTGAGTTTTATTGAACGTCTTCTCTGCACCCAGGACAAGGTCACATTAATAGTGTCATTTGATCTGTTAATGTAAATTAGACTTTGTGATGCATTTTACATCTACATTAATGAGTGAGAGTGGAATATGATCTTCCTTTATTATACTCTATCTTTTACATAATTTTGTTGCACAGATTGTACTAGTCTCATACAAATAGAGAATGTTCACTCTTTTTCTATTCATTGGAAGAATTTGTTTAGGGTAAGAATGACCTTTCCTCATATTTTAGGTAGAAGCCTAATTAATGCATAAGACTACTGTAATCAGTGGTATGAGGCAAGACAAATTAGTTATCACACCTCACACTTCCTTTTCCTGGTAGGCTCCCTTGAGTTTTAGAGATGGCGTACACCCCTTAGGAAATACTGTTGTGACCCATTTATCAGATGACACAAAGCTGCTAGGTTTGAGAGGATTCAGAGCAAGAGAGGGCTCTCTAGCAGATCCATGCTACAGTACCAGGAGCCCTATAATTTGGGCCATAAGATACAACAGATTCCACAGTGCTGGGGTGTCTGTGGTAGATAAAGACACTGTGTGGAGTCCCTGGAAAGCCCACTTAGAAAAGTTAATGCAAACACCTGGGATTCTGGAGCAAGGCCATGTCATCTGCTGAAGACATCACCAATGAGAGAGGCCACTCCTGGCGACTGGGCCCTGGTGGAGACTGTGTCTGACCATGAGACAACTGTTTCTATGACACCAATACTTCTCCTTATGAGTGTGTGTTGCAGGCCTGCCAATAATCCAGTATTATGAAGAAGTGCTGCAACCAGAGCCAAACCCAAGCACAGCTAGAGGGCACAGTCACATGACAGGTGGCCCAGTGCCCCAGGCCTCTCACCTTTGCTGCACCTGTCTTCCTTAGCTCACTCCTACCCCAACATATCATGGCATGATCACTAAAGCCAGGAGGAAAAACTCAAATCTGATATACGAAGCAGTTGGCTCAACACTTTGGTGCAGCCTCACTAGAACCCCACACAGACACGACCTGAAATACAGTGGTGAGCCAGAGCTCTAGGTGGTGAACCTGATCAGCCATGGTGTGGATGGAGAAAGAAGTTGCCCATGGTATGGATTACAGGACCTTAGGCAAGAGCTAAAGCTTGGCCAGGGCTCCAGAGGGAACAAAGTTTGGGGAAAGGCATCCAGATGGACCTAGGGAATGGATGCAACATGCATGCAGGTCCTTGTATTACACATTGGTGTCCACCACAGAGCATCCATAGCTGTAGGGGCACTAAAAACCAGGCCCAACAGATGACAGCCAGCCTCTATCCTCACCAGCTCCAATGTTCACATAGTAGATCCATGAATGGAATGACCACGATGGCTGAGATGAGGGCTGTGCCTGCGCCCAACAGGTGGGCTCCCTCTCAGCAAGGCTGATCCAGCCATGGCCACTACTAAACATCCAGCCCATTATGAGCAGAAGTCAACTAGGCCTCTACAATGCACCATGCTTTAGGCTGTCAACCAACCACTTGGTGGTAATTTGCTTACATGGGAATCCTTTCACCTGGAAATGGCAGTGGTTTGTCTCAACTGGGATCACTCATACTCTGGGTGTGGGTTTGTCTTTACTGATGGAATACCTTGGCCTGCACCAGGATCAGAGATTTACCAATATGGGATTCTGCATAACATCAACTCAGAGCAAGCACAAGGATGTACAAAGGAGCAGGTGACTCAGGATCCAATGGCATATCTTATTCAACATCACTCAGGAGGTGGCCACCTGACAAAATATTGAAAAAGCCTCTTAAAGGCACAGATGAATTGCTGGCTTGGTGATGTACCTCACGGGGTTGGGATATTGTCCTTCAAGATGAACTGACAGACAAGAGATGGTACTGGGTGCCCAACTGTTGCACAGACCTAGAAAGCAAGGGGTGGAAGCAGGGGTGGCCCCGCTCACTATCATCCAGCAACCCTAGGTTTGCTCTCATCGTCTCCGTAAGTTTAGGTTTGGCAAATAGAGAGGCTGAAGGGGTAGGGAAAGCTTCCACTGTGCAACACCAAAGTCATGGTGTGCCTCCCCCCCCCCCCCCCCCNGCTCCTCATGCCATAAGACCAGCAGGCAGAGCAGAGTTTCCAGGCTGGCCAGGGTATTTGATGCTGGTTATTGAGAAGGGCAGAGCTACCACTACATAGGGTAGGAAGAAGTCTACCTGGAAACCAGAGGGTTCACTAGGGCCTTTCTAGATGCTCTATGACCAGTCTTAATTATGACTGGACTACCATGGCAGCCAGAGCCACACAGGGTATGACAAGCAAGGGCTTGGGCTACATAGGGTGACAGTGTAGGCTGCCTCATCCGGCCCAGCAACCAGAGCAACAGAAGGCTGGGCACCAGTCAGGGAACCCTAAAAGGGGGATAGGGAGAATAAGTTAATGAACATCAACTTAACTCAGACTAGCTCTGGCTGGTTACCAACCCTCTTCTCCAAGACATTGTGACCAGCACCATCCTGAAGAATGAGGGAAGTGAACCCAGTGTGAGATGTGGGCAGAGCTGAGTGGGGCCAGGTTAACAGCAGACACTCCTGCACTCCAGTGCGGCCCTGTTACCATGATGCCTGATATTTCTTCCTCCCCAGTGGTGCCAGAGCTTGCTTTGCCTTCATGTGGGGTGCACTGAGAAGAGCTGGAGGTATCTGACAATTGAAACCTCCAGGTGCAGCCCTTAGCTGTGGACTAATCAGTACAGAGGCAAGAGCTCTGCAGCTCTGAGGTGTGACCACCCTGTCTCCAAGCCCCCATGGGGGATGAACCAAATTCACCCCAACACTTGGCTCCAGACACATTTCTGATCCTTCTTCTCTTACACATCCATTTCCCCAAACCTCTCTCTCATGGTTTTGTCTGTGAGTGCTTCCTAAGAATGAGTTGTACAAGAGCCCACCATAGTGTCTGCTCCTAGAGAATTCAACCTAAGACACAGATGAGATTTTTTGCTGTTTAATTCTAACTTAATGCATTGTACTCAAAGAATATTGCTTTATGATTCAGATTCTTTGAAATTTGTTGAGACAGGTTTGTGTTTTAGCACTTGGTCAGTTTTTACATATAATCCGTGTATGTCTGATATGAATGAGTATCTCATTTTATTTACACACACACACACACATATGTAAAACAAATCTGATATTCTAAAATATTCTAAATGCCTGTTGGTTTTAGTTCATGTAATTCTGTGCCAAGTTGTTAGATCTGTTGGACACACACAGATTTAAAAGGTTCTTGTCTTCCTGTTCAGTTGTTATAATGGAGCTCCTAGGTGACTCTCAGACCACCAGACTAGAAGACCTTTTTGAAACCACTTTCTTATCCAAGAAAGAGCATTTCCCAAGACAATCCCCAATCCTCAACTCCACCTCTGGAGAGGAGCCTCCTTCTTTCCAGGGGCTCCTGGGGAACTCTGGCAAGAGAGAAGGGGCTAACACTCAGGACCTGGAGGCACCCTGAGGGAGCACCGCCTAAAAGGAAACCAGTCTGGGACCCCGGAGGAAGGACAGGAAATGCTACTTACCGCAATCTCTGTTACTAAAATATCAGTAATACTTCCCAACACAGTGACAAAATCAAAGACATTCCAGGCATCTCTGAAATAGTTCTAGAGAGAAAAAAGAGCAGTTACTGCTAGAGGCTGATAAGGGTTCTGCCAGGCAAGGAGTTGCAGGAGGAGCCCCTAATCAGGAAAGGCGCAAAGGGACAGATGGGGAACCCCAGGTGAGACACCACAGCTGGGTAAGCAAACACCTGTGGGTCTGGGCAGGTGCAGAACTGAGAGCTGTGTGTCCAGAGAGGAGGGACCTGGCCCCGCCTGTCTCCAGGAGCTGGGCTAGGGGCAGAGCTCAGGCAGCTCAGAGTACTGGAGCAACCCCTTCCTCAGGGCCCCCGCGATGTCACATTTGCTCTGGGGGCTTGGGGAATTCCCAGGTCCAAGCTGTAAGTCCCTGAAGTTCCCCCTACAGAGAGGGAGCCAGAATGCAGACCACCAAAAGGCCAAGAGGGAGCCAAGGCACCTACCAGTACCCCAAAAGCGATGATCTTCAGCACGCACTCCATGGAGAACATGGATGTGAACACAATGTTCAGGCATTTCAACATGAGCTCATATTCATACGGTGCGTCATAGAACTGCATGGGGAATGAGTGCCATTGGCCACAGGTTCGACTGCCCCAAGACACCCCACCAGGGACCACCCTGACCTCCTGCCAGAGCGCGCACAGAGAACTGCATGCCTGCCCCGGGTAGGGACACCTATCCCGGCTCTCCCCCTGCGTTCTCCCAGCACACGCTCACCGTCTCAGCCCAAGACAACCCAGGGCACTGGGCTTCTGTAGGCATCCCATGCCGACCAGGACATGATGAGCTGCAACTACGGCTCTCATACCCCAGCTGGCATCCGCCGTACCCGTGCTCGGCCCGCCTACCTTCATCATCAGCACCACTGTGTTGAGGGCGATCATGGCCATGATGAAGTACTCAAAGGGAGGTGAGACCACAAATGTCCATGTCTTGTACTGGAACGACTGCTTGTCCTGGGGCATGTACCGCGTCAGGGGCTTGGCACTGATGGCGAAGTCGATGCAAGCCCTCTGCAGGGGGAGAAAGGAGCACGGGGAACATGGCAGGGGTGGGAGGAACCCCACACTGCACCACCCACTGCACCCCACACCTGTCTCCTCTATCCTCACAGGCAGCCCTGACCAGCCACACTCAGTCTCTCCTTGCACCTGCGCTGGCCTCCAACTGTGCGGCAGTGAGCGAGTCTCATGTGGAAAGGAAGTCCAACGGTCCTGCCCACGCTGCCCATCAGGGGAGCCCAGCAGAGCACTCACTGCACATGCACGTGGGGCAGAAGAGGGAGCCACCCACCTCGTTCTTCTCCAGGCTGCACTCAGACATCACCTTGTCCCCCTGCTCCTGGAAGGTGATGATGATCAAGGCCACGAAAATGTTGACGAAGAAGAAGGGGAAGACCACGAAATAGACCACGTAGAAGATGGACAGCTCCATGCGGTACCCGGGGCTGGGGCCTTGCTCCTCGTAGGTGGCGTCCACAGAGTGTTTCAGGACCCTGCACCAAGGGCAGACACCAAGTGTCAGGGGGACCCCTGAGGACAGAGCCACGGGAAAGTCAAGACCTGCATCACAGGTGAGGCTTCCATCCCTGAGCCCAGAGACAGCAAGAGGAAGGGGGAGCTTAACATTGCAGGCCCAGGCCCGCTCCCAGGACCTCAGTCTCCTGAGGTAGACTACCTTCCCGGTAGGGTTTGTACTCAGGGCTGTTGGAGGGTCATCACGGGGAGGTCTCCAGGGGCCAGAGGTCCTAACCACAGGATAGGTGGAGGCCCAGGAGTCCTGCCCTGCTTACTCCTGGCTCACATCTGCTCATGCCCAGCATACCAGTTCATACCCAGCTTCGCCTGTCTTTAGAAAGTCCTGGGCTCCTGGCACAGCATTGATCCTATCTTCTGAGCAGAGGTCCTCCCAGTCCCAAAGGAAGTCCCCTGTCATCCAGTGTGGCACTGAACATATAAATCCCTCTGTCCACCCTTAACTGAGGCCAGAAGGGTAGGCAGGAGACACTGAATAGCCCCACCCTCCCTCTGGTCTTCAGCCACTCAAAAACGATTTTCAGGAAATCATTACGCTGTGCACTTTGCCTTAATCTTCTGCTCTTCCCAGGCTGCCCACTCTTGGACGGCAGAACCATGTCTCACCCGTAGGTACAAGAGCCTATGGTGTATTTGCTGGGTGATTAAAACACCAACAGATGCAGTTAGGGACTCCCTGCCTGAGCTGCCCCTTTGCTCTAGCCTGGCCTGCTACAACGAGCGAGTACTCACATGGGCCACCCCTCTCCCGTGGACACTGTGAACAGTGTCAGCAGAGCCCAGAGCACGTTGTCGTAGTGAAAATCGTACTTCTTCCATTGCCGTGGTTGGGCTTCCACCTCCTCCTTCTCGTAATCCAAATACTGACCCCTGGAAATGAGGGCGTAGGTCAGAGGTTAAAGACAAAGGGTCCAAATTAACCCACTGGTCTATGGTCAACTGATATTTGACCGGGCTGTCCATCCAATGGAGGAGGTCTTCAACAGAGAGTGCTGGGACAACTGGGTGTCCACTCGCAAAAGAAGGAAGCTGGACCCTACCTCACTCCATGTACAAAACTCATCTCGAAATGGACCAAAGACCTCAAGATAAGAGCTAATGCTAGAGGGGCGCCTGGGTGGCTCGGTCCTTAAGCGTCTGCCTTTGGCCCAGGGCGTGATCCCAGAGTCCTGGGATCGAGTCCCACATCGGGCTCCTCTGCGGGGAGCCTGCTTCTTCCTCTCCCACTCCCCCTGCTTGTGTTCCCTCTCTCGCTGGCTGTCTCTGTCAAATAAATAAATAAAATCTTTAAAAAAAAAAAGAGCTAATGCTAGAGAGCTGTTAGAAGAAGACACAGGAGGCCTCGAATTAGGGAAAGGATTGTGAGATATGACACTAAAANCTAACGCTAGAGAGCTGTTAGAAGAAGACACAGGAGGCCTCGAATTAGGGAAAGGATTGTGAGATATGACACTAAAATCACTAGCAACAAAAGAAAAAAGTAGGTGAATTGGACGTCATCAAAATGTAAATCTTCGTGCTTCAGAGAAGGCATCAACACACAGAACGGGACCAAATATTGGAAAATCGTCTCTCTGATAAGACTTGAATCCAGAATATAAAAAGAACTATTATAATCAGTTATAAAAAAGACAAATACCCCAATTTTAAAAAATGGGTAAACTGTCTGAAGAGGCATTTCTCCAAAGAAGATATACAAATGGCCAAACAGCACATGAAAAGTTGCTCAGCATGACAAGTCATCCAAGAAATGCACATGGAAACCACAACGAGGTATCACTTTATACCTCTAGGGTGGCTATAATTGATTTTTAAAAAGGAAAATAACAAGCACTGGCAAGGATGTGGAGAAATCAGAACTCTCCCACACTGCTGGAAAATAAAATGGATCAGCCATGGTGGAAAAGTCTGGCAGTCCCTGAGACCGGTAAGCAGCATCACCACAGGACCCAGTAGGCCCAGGGCTAGGCAGACACTCCAGAGACAGGAACACCACTGTCCACACAAACACGTCACACGCACGCTCACAGCGGCATCAGTCCTAACAGCCAACAGATGGAAACAACAGAGGAACGAATAAATGAACTGTACCACACCCACAGCACGGAATAAAATGCAACCGTAATGGGGAATGATGTTCTGACACATGCTATAGTGCGGGTCACCTCAAAACCATGAAGGTAAATGAAGTCAGACACAAAAAACCACGTATTTACGATTTCCTTTATATGAGCAGGGAAATCTAGAAAGACAAAAAAATAGATTCATGGTTCCTAAGGGCAAGAAATGGGGAGCTAGTGGGTAATAAAGGATATGGGAGGTTTTTGTGTTGCTTTTTAACTTATGAAAATGTTCTAACATTGACTGTGGTGATGGCTGCACGTATCTGTGAATGTATTAAAAAAAATCACTGAATTGTGTAATTTCAATGGATGAATCATACGAATTATATCTTTTTTTTAAAGATTTTATTTATTTATTTGACAAGTGAGAGTGGGAACACAAGCAAGGGGAGTGGGAGAGGGAGAAGCAGGCTTCCCGCCGAGCAGGGAGCCCGATGAGGGCTTGATCCCAGGATCCCGGGACCATGACCTGAGCCAAAGGCAGACGCTTAACGGCTGAGCCACCCAGGCGCCCCTAAATTAGATTTTAATAAAAACAAAGAATATCGGGGCGCCTGGGTGGCACAGCGGTTAGGCGTCTGCCTTCGGCTCAGGGCGTGATCCTGGCATTATGGGATCGAGCCCCACATCAGGCTCTTCCGCTATGAGCCTGCTTCTTCCTCTCCCACTCCGCCTGCTTGTGTTCCCTCTCTCGCTGCTGTCTCTATCTCTGTCAAATAAATAAATAAATAAAATCTTTAAAAAAAAAAGAAATTAGGTATAAAAAAAAAAAAAAACAAAGAATATCACTGAATGGGGGAAAGGATGCTGGGTCACCTGGATATCCAGCTACAGAAGAAATTAGGTATAAAAAAAAAAAAACAAAGAATATCACTGAATGGGGGAAAGGATGCTGGGTCACCTGGATATCCAGCTACAGAAAATTTATCTTTATCCATATCTCACCTAACACACAAAAATCAACCCCAGATAGATCCCAGATCTAAATGTGAAAGGCAAAAACAAAATTTTTAGAGGAAAACATAACATCTCCCTGACCTTCAGATAGATTTTCTGAACAGGACACAAAGAGTACTAAATGTAACAGATAAATTGGACTATACTACAATCAAGACTTTGTTTTTTAAAAGACACACTTTAAAAAGTTGAAAGTACCCCACAAGGGAGGAGAAGACAACCATAACCCATAGACCTGATGAAGGATGACTATCGAGGACTTTACAAAATCCCTGCAAATCAATCAGAAAGAGAAAGAAAACCCACACAGGAAAACCGGCGAAGGCTTGCACGGACCGTTCCCGGGACACCTGAGCGGTCGGTCCCCTGCAGAGGCGCCCAGCATCACTGGCCACCACACAGTGAAAATCATGCAGCAGAGAAATGCCACCAGCCCGATATCAGAAAGGCCAAAGAGCCAAAGACAGAACGCACGAGATTGCCCCCGCTGGGGAGTACCGGAGCTGTCACGTGTGTGGCAGGAGTGTGACTGTACACACGCACGTGGCTGCACCTGCGGAAGCTGAACACAAGCACAGAGCACAGCCCTGCGATCGCACTGCGACGCTTGCACTGCGTACACGCCCTCCCAGCACACAAGCCCTGGAGGAGTCACAGCAGCACTGCTCACAAGAGCCTCGGCCTGGGAACGTCCCCCATGCCCAGCAGGCACCAAGGGCTAAGTACGTGGTGACGTACTCGCAGGAGAGAACACTGCACGAACACAGGCACCTGGACCATCACTGTGCGTGGAGAAGGAGCTGCCCGCACTGCCCTGCTCAGCTCCCGCACCTCTACCCACTCCCCTTTCCCCTGGTTCTCCCCACCGAGGGCACCTCTCCTGTTTCCTCCAGGGCAGGGCCAGGTCCAGAAAGCGCAGCCCCTTGGTTGGTCCTAGAGCTGAGCCTAGAGCCTCCAGCAGTACGCCAGTGGCCCCCTTGTGTTCCCCGACGTGTATGGGCAGGAAGAGCATGTCGCCCGGGAGTGGCTGGTCCCTGACTCCGCTGAGGAAAATGAGCCAAAAGTCCCTGGCGTGGCCTTGGGGACAGAGGCACACTGCAGGCCCCTCCCAGAGCCCTTGGCCTCGCAGGGCTCCCCACGCGCGCTGCGTTGGCTTACCGGCAGTCCCTCTCCAGCCCCTTGGACTCGTCCGTGCAATAGAAGAACTTCCCTTTGAAGAGCTGCACCGCGATGACCGCAAAGATGAGCATGAACAGCACGTACACGACCAGGATGTTGAGGACGTTCCTCAGCGAGGTCACCACACAGTCGAACCGGCCTGGGGGGGGGGGGGCTCTGCTCAGGGCCGCGGGGCCTCGGCCGGAACCGCGCGGGCACCCTAACACAGGGGGCTGCCTTCCGCGGCCTCTCCCGGGACCGGAAGAGTGGGCAGGGGTGCTCCGAGGGGTGGCGCGGCAGACGGGCTGGACCCTGGCAGAAATCTGCCGGACAGGCCACCTAAGTGAGGGTGACCGGGTCAACCAGCGCCAGGAGGGGCCGGCACAGAGGGAAAGGGGTGCAGACGGACGTATGGCCAGCCCCCTGCTCCCGCCTCTGGGCCTGCCGGCGGGTCACACTTGGCTCCTGCCATCAGTGGGAACCAATATGGGGCAGAAAGGCAGCGATGCCGTGGCCAGCTCCAAGACAGGGACTTGGGGCATGTTTTGGTGTGGCCCAGAGATGACTCTGTCACCTCTTAGCACCACTGTCCGGGCTTCTTCTCAGGATCTTTCCTACCTGGAAGCTCAGCTTGCCCTGAACTCCCTGGCTGACCCTGGACTGCTGACCCTGGCCCTGGTCCCTGTTTCTCAGAGCTGAGGAGATCCCCCATCCTGCTCTGGCTGTGCAAAAAAGCAGGTCCACAACACTCTGCTGAGACACTCCTGGCACACTCAGACACCAGCAGCTGCCTCAGCAAGGGCAGCCACTGCCCACGTGCCCAGCGTCCGCGACACCCCCGACCTACCGGCCCAGGTCCAAGTCCCCACCTGACACAGACGGCCTCTGGCTGCCCTCAAGCCACCCCAGCCCACCCCTTCACAAGCAAACTGCCTTCTATAATCCCCACATTGCTTCACGTCTGCAAGGCTTGCCTCTGCACGCTGTTCACAATACTTTACTGCACAACTTTGTGGGATTAAGCGAGTTTAAGCATCACAGCATTCCTCACAGTGGGAACACGCTCAGTAAATTATCACATTTTAGCACAACTCCAAGGGTTTGGGTTCACGCTCCTCCTTTTATCCAGAACCTCAGCCACACCAATCCTGCGGGCCCAGCCCAGGAACCACTTCTCAGGAGCCCCTGCCCTCCCTGCATCTCCCTCAGAGCCCTCTGCCTCTCTCAGCAGCCCCTTCATTCTTTTCTTTTAAATTTCATTTCGTTTCATTTCATTTCATTTCATAGACAGAGAGGAAGGGCAGAGGGAGAGAAAGAATCCCGAGCAGACTCCCCACTGAGCACGGAGCCTGACACGGGGCTCGATCTCACAACCATGAGATCGTGACCTGAGCCAAAGTCAAGAGTTGGATGTTTAACCGACTGAGCCACCCAGGTGCCCCTCGGCAGCCCCTCCTTCCCTGTACAACAGCTGTTGGTGCTGCTGGGTCGAGGACAAAGAGCCTTCCAGAACACTACTGAGAGGAACCTCTCTCTTGTGCAGCATCGTGGAGCTGACGGAGCTGGACCCACTTACACAGTGTGTGATCTGAGAAAACAGGTGTGGGTCCTCCCTCAGCTCTGCTCATCCCATCCCACGTGGGAAGCTGCAGCCGGACAGGGTTAGTTATGGGGGCACATGTGCACTCACAAGACACAGGACACATGCACATGCATGCACACAGGCACACACACTTGTGCACCCACGTGCAGACATGCACACACGCATGTGCACACGTGCCTACACTCACATATTCATGCACAGCCCTGCACACTGCTCAAGCCCCAACTCCAGGCTCTCACCTTGAGCTTAGGCAGCCGTTTTATGGTCTTGAGGGGCCGCAGGACACGCAAGACTCTCAGGGACTTGATGGTGTTGATGTCTTTCCCTTTGGATCCTCTAGAAGGGAGAAGCCACACATGCAGACAGGCAGGATGCACACCTGTGCCCAGTTCCCACAAAGCCTACTGGGCTGCACTCCCCCATGCCTGGTATCTTAGGCCCCAGGATGGAAGACCTGGGAACAGGGAGGCCTCTGCCCTGCAAGCACCACAGGCCGCCACACCTCCTCCTGTGGGTTGCATGACCAAGGCCTCATCTGAGCAGACAAAGGCCAGCACCAGGTCAGCAGCACCTGATGTACAGGGAAAGCTGGGCTCCCAGATGGGAAGAACGCCTTCTCACAGACCGTCAACCATTTCTATGCTAGTCGTCCTCTAACACCCACCCCAAACCAGCTTCATCTGGCCGCCACGTTGAGACCAACAATGGGAATAAAGAGGAGAGGAGGGGGCTGGCCCCAGGACTGCAGACCTCGCTCAGGGCGAGCACATGAAAGCCTACAAGCCATTAGTGCAAGAGCCTTCTGGAAGGGCTGGTTCCTCTTGCTTTTCAGTCCTGGTAGAGGGAGGTAAGGGGAACATGTCTGGATCTCCCTGCCTGTCCTTGCTCAGCTGCTTCCACACTCCTCCAGATGATGTAAAACGGATTGAGAGGGAGAGGAGGAGAGGGATGACAGGCATGCAGGAAAGGAAGGAGTGAAGGAGAGTAAGAAAGAGAAAAAGTTAGATGAATACTGAGGTGATGTAAGGGACAATGCAATGCAAGGGGTGGACAAAGGAAGAAAGAAAGAAATATCAAAGGAAAGAGAAAGAAACAGAGAGGGAGAGAGGGAGGGAGGGGGAAAGAGCCCACAGAGAGACAAAGAGAGCAGCAGACAAGAAAACCCGGATTGGGGGAATAAGACAGGGAGTCAGGAAAAGAAAATTCCAGGCACCAGATGCAAGCTGGGAAATCCAGGACCAGTGGGCCCAGATCGGGGCCCCTCACAAAGGAAGGCAGAGCAGGCCCAGGTGGCTCCCTCAGGCTGCCAGGGGCCCAGTCATTGTCAGACTCTGGGGGCTGGCCTTCTCACCAACCCACAGCCAGGGCAGCTATCGGGGGTGGGGGTGACCCCCGTAGACTGCCTAAGGAGGCAATTCTTAGAAGCAAGGCCACACCCACCCTCAGCAGTGGCTGAGGACTCGGGACTGGGGGTCCCATTCCATCCTGCTCAGAGGTCACCTCCCTCCAAGTTCCCAAGGAGCCTGCACATGGGGAGAGGGGGCAGGGCCTCTAGTCTTCTTTGGGCTCCTGCTAAGCTCTAGGGAAAGTGAGTTATGAGGCCCAGGTAGGATCTGTGGGTTAAAGAGAGCTGGGGATCCCCAGTCCCTTACATCTGCCCCAAGACCCAGCCAGGGCCTACATTCCAGAACCAGATGGAATTCCCTCTGAAACACCCAGCCTCCAGACCACCGTGCCAGGTGTCTCCATCACCCCAGGGTTCCGGACACCCGCCCCCAAACCAGGTTCCTCCAGCAGCCCTGCTGAGACCAGTCCAGAGAGAACGGGAGGCAGGGTGGGTGGGCAGACACCTGAGGGGTGCAGAAGGGAGGAGCACTCCTCCGGTTTTCTAGGGGAGGGCTCTCTGCAGGGACAGGCCTCAAGGTGGTCTGTGTTCTGTGTCTGGAGGCCTCATTTCACACTTACCAGCTCACAGCCTTTCTCTTGCTCCGAGGCCACCTGGCTGGACTGTACCCCTTCCCCTGTCTTACTTGCAAGCCCCTCACTGACACTTCACATACAAAGAAAACTGGGGAAGACCCCCAGCGAAGACGCTGCTCATTGCAGGGAGCCAGTTATGAGAACAGAGAAGAAAGAAAGACCCGTTGCCAGAGAACAGATGTGGGAAGGTACCTCAGGATGTCCAACATCCAGGCAGTCATGGTTACAGCAGCCCCCACCCAGAGCCCTCCCTGCCCTCAGGGCCCACATTCCCAGCTTCCGGCACTTAGTCGCCAAGGGCTGGCCTTGCCCCAGCCCCAGCCCCAGCCCCCAACCCAGCCCCCAGAGGTGAGGCAGCAACACATGGCCTGGGGACACAGCTTCTGGCAGCATGCACTCTGGACAGGGAAGGAGGATGAGCAGAGGTGAGGCGTGGTGGGGAGCTGGCCCAGGAGCGGCCATGCTGTGCTGTGATGTGGGGCAGTGCGAGGGGCAGAGGGAAGGCATTACCCCATGAAGCTCCTACCGAGAGTCCAGCAACAAAGAGACAAAGAGAAGAGAGTCAGTGAGGGAGCCTCGCCCTCCCCGAGTGCTCAGAGAAGAACACCGGCCCTCCGACCTTACTGATCTCTGGGTGTCCTCCGTAGCTCCACCCAGGCCCCCCACACCTGTCCCATGCCCACCACCATGCAGGGTCTGAGGGAGTCAATCCAGGCCCAGCCACAAGGGAGCTGAGTGTCGCCCACTAGGAAGTCCGAGAAACCAGAGGTCTAACGCTCCGACAGGGGAGGATACCCACCAGCACCCACCAGCTCTCGCTGACCAAGCCGTGCAGCCGAGGTCAGGCACGTAAGCTGTTCTGAAAGACCCTACCGGCAGGCACCACACAAACCAGAAGCCTGCCCGCCCAACGTCAGAACCACAAGCCATGGCAGGGACAAGTGGGCCTTGAGATGCTCTCAAACCCACACAGGAGGGGGGCTACACACAGCCCATGGAGGCCAGTGGGGTCCCCTCCTTCCCTTACCCCCACTCCCACCACAGCTCTGGGACTGCAGCCCAGCCAGACCCAGAGAAGACATGGTACTTACGAGAAGGCAAATGCCACCAGGGCCCCACTGACCACGATGAAGTCCAGAATGTTCCACAGGTCCCGGAAGTAGGCCCCAGGGTGCAGCAGCAGTCCCAAATCAATCATCTTCAGGGGAGAGACACGTATTAGATGCTGAATGTTTCAGAAAGAAAGGCAGGGCCGGGCCCTAGACTCACGGGGTGGGGGGAGGGCGCCACTCAGGTCACGCCCTCTGAGGGCCTCTGTGGGCCTTTGAATCTCGATGCCATTGATCCAAGTACCCCTACAGGGTCAGGACTGGCTGAGATCTTGCCTGGGCTCCCAACCCCCCTGGAGACCCCCCTCCCCTTGCTGGGCTGCAGGCATACACCACTCCAGGAGACTGCTGCCGTGCCCAGACCCTCAGAGGGTGAGCTGTCTGCAGCAGGAGGGAGAGCTGGTGGGGTTCCCAAGGACCCGGCTCTGCCATTCCTAAAGCGGTGATTTCTGGCAAGCACCTTAATGTCTCCAAGCCTCAGCTTCCATGTCTATAAAACGGGGTGACAAGAAAAATGTCTCTCCCATGAGTTTGTAAGAGGAAGTGAGGGAGCGGAGGTGATATGCAGATACACACACAGGAAAGTCAGCAAGCCACAGGCACACCCCCAGCTGCGCTGTAGGCGAAGACGGCAGCCGTGTGTGCACACACACAGCCACTTGTCAGACACTGATGAGGAGCGATGCCTGTCAGCATCCGGACAGAGTGGACCACCACGAAAATGGTCAGCCCTTCACCGAACAGGCAGCACTAGAGCTCTTCTAAACAAAAGTCTTCCACACCCACTCACCACGATGTTCGGGTGTTGGGGCCCTCCTTCTTCCCTGCCTGACGTCACAGACAGCCCTGGGGGTGGGCTGAGCCCACACATGCACATTACCCCAAGTCTGTAAGCCTTGGTTAGCGGTGCAGTGGAGACAGGAATGGCACTGGGAAGTTCTCCCAAAGCTGGCATAAGGCTGTGGTGAATCTTCGGTGAACTGGCCTCTGCCTCCACAGCACACGTCAGCACACTCGTGTGCACGCATTCTCTCACCGAGCACACACCCAGGGCACACCCACCAGGCGCCCTCATCAGAGGCTACAGGCCCCAGCCTGTGTCAGCCGTGAGTGTGGATGAAGGAAGCACTGGGCCACCAGGGCAACCACGTATCTCACCTTTATCACCATCTCAAAGGTGAAGACCCCTGTGAAAATGTAGTCCATGTACTTCAGAACCTAGAATCAACAGGAAGGTTACTGTCAAAAGCTGGGCCGACAGCTTGAGCCCGCACAATTTCAGCAGCGTCATGCTTCTCCTGCAGGCCTCTGAACAGACAACTCCTTGGCAAGTGTGCCTGTGGGACAAGCCCCTCTGGCAGCAGCTCCGGCCCTGGGCACATGCCCCCTCTTCCTGTCTGTAACTCAGGGCTGGGTCAGGAGGCGCCCCCAGGCCTGCATCCCCACACCCCTAGAGGGAGCAGACAGGACCCTGGCACGGCCCAGCCCCTCTGCAGCCCGAGGGCCGTGCTCACGTTGTTCCTGGGCGAGTCTGTCCGCACTGGATCCTCGGCGGCCAGGGCAATGCTGCTCAGGGCGATGACCACAAGAATGACCATCTCAAAGTACCGCATGGTCACGATGTAATGGCAGAAGCGGCGGAGCCTGCGGAGGAAAGCACAGGCGGCCCGAGGCCCAGCGCTGAGCCGGGCGGGTCCCCTCACCGGAGCGCATGCTTGGCCTCTCCCTGTGGAAGGTGTCACGCCAGAACCAAGTTCTGCTAAGTGTCCCTGTGTTTGGGAGACAGCGGCCAGGTGATGGCTGGTGCCTCAGATTCTTGAGAGGGTGTCCCAGGAAGAGGGTGGGAAGGCTGCAGAAACCCACCGCACATTCACCTCCTATGTGCGGACTGCTGTGCCCCCTACAGATTGACAAAGGGGCGGGGAGGGGGGCCGAGGTTGCTGCTCAGAGAGGACGAGGCTGAATGAAACCCGCACTCCTGTGGACAGCAGGCGTCTCTGGAGAACTCAGGAAACCTCTCTGGGTCTGTGCTGGCCCGGGCGTGTCTGAGCCCCCAGGGCTGTGTGTGTCCCCTGCCCCCTGCCACACTAGGCAGCATTACTGACCACTAATCTGTTCTGTTCGGGCACGTGCTGGAGCCCTGGGCCCGGTGGTGAACAGTGCGGGCAGACACCAACAGGGGACTCTCGGATGCTGACAAGTGCTACAACACAGCAGCAGGCAGTGACCAGGAGATCTGGGATCCGGGAAGACTCGGGGGACAGTGAAGCTGGTCTCAGGGGTAAGGGGGAACAACCACAGAGCCTGCACACAGGGGAGGCGGGGACAGACCTGTGTCTCGCCTCTGCCACCGGCCCCTCTCTCTCTCACTGCCACCTCCCTATTCTCAGGGCCTTAGGTCTGAAGGGACCTGCCACCTCCCAGCCACGCCCACCCACTACTCTCTCTGCCTTGAAGGGACTACTGTGCTCTCCTCTTCGCCATGACCACCGCCATACTCTGGACTCCACACCGACCACAGTAGTCCCCCTTCCCGGGCCCTCTGGTGACCCCCTGGCATGCCTGCCACTGTACAGACACCTCTCTCCTCCCTCCTCAAGGACACTCCATCTCTGCCTCTTTCCTTCTGCATCTCAGGACTGAGTATCTGCCCTCACTCAGCTCTCCCCCTGGCCCATGTCCCTGAGTCCACCAGCCAGGACACATCTACTATTTGTCCCTGCTCTGCAAGATCTGCACTCACCTGCCCCCAGCTCAGTGGGGCCCCAACTATCTTGCAGAAACTCTGGGTGTCATCCCTGACATCTCCTTCCCCTTCCACATCTAATTTATCAAGTTCTGTAGATTCTCTCCAGAGTGCCTTCCCAAGCATTTCACTCCCAAACCTCCCCACACGACCACCGTCATCAGATCTCCACTGTCTCTTCCTGCAAACCTTGACTGCATAAGCTCTGTCCAAGGGCTGTGCTGAAGTGCAGCCTGACTGTGTGCCCACTGCCCCCCAGCTGCCTGCCCCCTCTCTGCTCTTTGCAGCACTAGTGCAGCCTGACTGTGTGCCCACTGCCCCCCAGCTGCCTGCCACCTCTCTGCTCTTTGCAGCACTTTGCATGTAAGTTGTGGCCTCTCCGTAGGGCACGCAGCAGCCCACTGGCCTCTGTGCTTTTCCACTCGGTTCTGTCTTCAGCTGTTCTGAGCCTGATGCCCTCACTTCTGGACCATTGTGATTTCTCTTCTTTCCACAAAGAATGCTTGTTCCTCTCTCTTCCCCTTAGTGCTCATTCACCTTTAGGATTCAACTGAGATCACTTACTTCCTCCAGGAAGGCTCTCCGACCTTCCCCACCTGCTCCCAGACAGAGAACCTCTCTACCTTCCCTGCCCACACTCCCAGCAGAGCAGAGTAAGCTCCCAGGAAGCATGTGCTGAGTGAAAGCGTGAAGAGAAGGGGCGACAGTGGATAGTGGAGGCTGGGTAGAGGCACTGCACGCTTGGAGGGATGGGGACAAAGGGTGCAGCCTGACTCCATCGGATCTTGCTGCCCTCTGCCCCACCCCCGCCCTGTTCCACCACACTGGCTTTTATTGCTTCCACTCCACTTCACCTGTTGCCTCTGCCAGGGATGGTCTCCCTCCCCTTCCTCACCAGTCTCACCTCCCACTGAGACCCAACCTGACCTTCCCACCCTAACATTAGCACCCCCAGCAGCTCTGTGCTTCCTTTGTACTTCCCTCCATGGGATGTCTTAGGCCCCTTACTTACTTGTCTGGTTTGCTCTCTGTCTCTCCTACTTGCACAGAAGCTTATCAAGGACAGGGTCCTTGTTTGTTCTGCTCATTATCCCGTATTCCCAGCACCTAAAATGCTGTTAGTGTATAAGTACCGGGTGACCTAATGCAGCGACTGGACTGATGAGTGGATGAAAAATGCTGGTGACCTCATGATAAACAGAGGGGAGAAAGATGGGCAGACATGTGTGTGAACATGGAGCACACACACATGCATGCGTGGACAGTGGGCACAAAGGACGGTGGACACGTGAGGGACACAAACTGGGTGTGTGTGTGCGGCGATGAACGGTCACTGCAGTGGGGGTAGCAGCTCTGGGGCTGACTGTCTGTGTGTCTGTGGACAGGCCACGGACCTTCCCTGTGGGTTCGCGTCCATCTGTGGGTGAGGTAACAACAGTATGTGCTGACAGACTGCTGTGGTGATCATGAAAAGTACATGGACTCGGCGCCTGCCAGGTCACGTCTAGCACACACTGCGACCGTGCACACAGACCGTGGCCACAGACACGGGACAGGCACACGGCATGGGCAGGCGAAGGAGACTCACAGGTTGGTGGGGCTTAAACAGAACATGGAGCTGTATGGGACGATGGGTCGGGGGCCACTCCTCATCACATCATCAGCTTCCGCCTCCTTCTTCCCCTCGGCTTGGCTTTCCAGGTCCACGTTACCACCTACAAGGACACATGGCCACCAAATTAGAGGTGTGGTGCACGTGAAGCCTGCATCACACAGGTCTTACCCAAACAACAGACACGGTCCCAGCCCCAACCGCACAGGCCTTCAGGGACCTAGCCAGGGAAGGGCATGTGGCTAAGAACACAGTTTCACGAGGGACTCCCTCCAATCATGGTCAGATCACGACTGAGGACTGAGCCAGCACTGGAGGCCCCTCCTCCCCTCTCACTGCGCAAGGGTCAGGGCGGGAGCTGCACCAAGCACTGCGCCCTTGGCTGGGGACACCTCTCCCTCCACCAGGGGCCGCTGGTCTAGATGTTCTAGGAACATCAAAGTCCCCCTTGACCCCAGAGACCAGGGCCAGCAGGCTCCGCTCCCCTGGTTCAGGGCTCAGCGCCTCCTTGAGAAAAGGTATCGTGTGGCTGCCTGGTGAGACTGCCCCACTTGCCTCTGCAGAGACCTCAGGCCAGCAGGACAGGGAGGAACGGGGGCCAGCCCTGGACCACAGACACTCTTCTGAACCCGGGAGTCCAGGCGGACCCCGCTTGGGATTCTCTCCTTCAGTACCCTGGCAAAGGTCTGCAGAGCCTGGACAGTGACCCAGGGAGGACTTCAGCAGAGCCCACATCTCATATGGGCTCCTTCTCGGCTCCTCACTGCTCACTCCCCTGTCCCTCAGCCCCCACATCTTATTAAGGAGATTCTGTTAGCTAGATTTTTGTTCTTGTTAAGTAGATTCTGGTGTCTGTGCATAGTGCTTTTCTCACAGTGACTTTTCATTTTTCAGTACCCTAAAGTATGTTTCCATTCTTGTGGGTAACGAAGTTCCCAAGACGTCAGGGACGCCCGGGAAGACAGGGCCGTGACTTGGAGCCAATGCCTACTACTGTACCTCATCTCTACTTCTTACAAGAAACATAAAAACAAAGAGGATGTCAAAAGGCAGCAGAAACGAGGGTGGTTACCGCCGGAGCCCGTGTGGCCGCGCGTCCCAGAGAGGACAGCCGGGCCAAGAACAAGCCCTAGATGTGTGGAGGAGCTCCCAGAAGCAGCGGCCGTCCCCTGCTGGTGGTGTCAGTATATAATCTCTCAGAAAGCAATGTGTCAAGAAAGCCCTACAAAATTCTATTTATTGATTTGATCTGTAACCTGTTTTCACAAAGGTGTTTGTTGTAAGCCCCTCTACAACAACAAAAAATTATAAAACATCCAGTCATAAGAAAAAGACTAAGCATGCAACAGTCACATGATGCACTGTACTACAGATATTAAAAATGCCTACGAAGAGTTTCAATGACAAAAGAGGTTCATGATATTGTATGTTAAAAAAGAAGGCTGTGTATGTGTGTATCCCAGGTGAGCTCAACTCCAACACAATAACACACCTGGGGAGAAGGAACACCAAAACAGTAATAGTAATTGTGGCGATCTCTCAACAGCTGACAGTGATTTTAATTCTCTTCACTATACTTTAAACATTTAAAAAAAAATTTCCAGGATGAGCATGCATTTCTTTTAAACTAAGAAACATTTATTATTTTAAAACCACAGCCTTTCCTTTCAGACCCCCCCCACGGTAACAGTAAGACAGGACCAGTATGGACTCAGTGAAGAATTTTGCTGCTCGAAGTAAGTGGAACGAAGATGCCAGAAACTGGGTGGAAATACTCCTTCTGAAATAGATTTGCAGCAACAACAAAAGTCATTAATTAAGTCAAAGCAGACCAAGAAAAGCAGGAGAGGGTCAAAAGGGAACTGTGAGAGACTAAGCAAGTTCATTGTTAGAAGCAGGTTACTAAAAAAAAGGCTTGACAGTAAAATTAAATCATGAAACAGGACATGCCGTCCTGCAAAATGGCCAGATACAGAGAGCACTCCTGAGAAACAGCCACATGCTGGACGTGGTCCAAGAGCTTTACGCCTCATGACAGCACTCACCGGCTTGTGCGTCACCTCTGTGTTCCAGACTAAGAACCGAGACGTTACCTCGTGGGGTCGTGATCGAGCAAGGCTGGGAGAAGGGCCCGGAGCCGCGGGCTTACTACACGGCAGGGAGCTACAGGAGGGTTCCTACTAGACTGCCCTCCTCAAAGAGGGCTGAAGTGAGCCCAGACTGGGGGTGTCCTGGGCTTCTGGGAAAGCAGGGGTAATGACACAAGCAACCCTCATCTGGCCCCACAGATCGGGCAACCCGTCTGAACTGGAAGAGAATTTCAGCCCTACCGACATCCTGCCATAGAATTTATCCCCTATACGTTCAGAAGGGCACTAGCTATATGCCACCCTTGGGAGAACTAAAAAAATAGTCCAATTCATTTTCTATAGGGCTTCATTATCTCACAAAACCCCAGCCAGGAAATGGTGGATTAAGGTCAGTCAGATATAAATTCAAAATAAAAAATATCACCAAATGGACCAGGAAGCAAGGTCAGCATGAATGACAGACAGCAGAAACAAGTAATAGTGTTACACCCTCCACAGACTTCAGATGCAAGAATTTTAAAAAAATTTAAATGAAGAATATAAAGTAGCTAAATATAAATATGTAAACAGATAAAAAAATGAATCCTAAAGAAATGAAAGAACAATGAAACTCTATAAAATTAACCCAGCATTTCCATGACCTGTGACAGAGAAACTTTAAATGGACTCATCGTCCCACTGAAAACAGCTACAAAAACTGAACAAAATATATAACTGTTTAAAGGCCCTGGGAACAAACCAACTTGGACAGAAGCCAAGAAGCTATAATCCTTGGAAGAAGGGAAGCACAGAGATGACCCCATGTTCCCCCAGCTTTTCCCCTAAGGCCACATACCGAGTTGTACTGCAAGGAAACAGAACCCAGTAGAAAGCAACAGGGAGGAAGAAGAAAAGACTGGAGTTTGGGAATGACAAAGTTTCTGGGAATGAGGGGCAAAACCCCAGAGTGAAGTGCAGAGGAGACGTGAGTCACTCCATCAGCCCCGAATAGGTCCCTCCCATCACCACGGCACACGTGCGAGAGGAGGCTGGCCTCCATTAGAAGCAAAGGCCCTCCAGGAAGCTCATGTCAAAGAGGAGAGCAAGGCTGAGGCTTGATGCTGGGTGTCAATGCCAACAGAGATTTCACTTCGCTGGCACTCCATTTCATCAGGGTTGTTCCCGTTTGTGTTAGTGTTCTAGTTACAGAGTAGCACAGATATGGCATCATTGCCCTTTACCCTATCTTTCCTATAAGGCCTATTATTTTCAGTGCACGGCGTCTTCAGGAAGGCACACGTCACGTTGCAGCAGGAACGTCTGTAGTTACGAAAGACAGAAAATGATGTTAATCAAAAGCACAGGAAACAATAAGTGTTGGGGAGGATGTGGAGAGAAAGGAGCCCCGTGCACTGTTGGTGGGAATGCAACCCGGTGCAGCCACTGTGGAAAACAGTGTGGAAGTCCCTCAAAAAATGGAAAATAGAATTACCACATGCTCCAGTGATTCCACAACTGAGTATTTACCCAAAGAATAGGAAAATACTAATCAAAAAGATACATGCAACCCTTAAGCTTACAGCAGCATTATTTACAAGAGCCAAACTATGGAAGCAGCCCAAGTGTGAGGTGAGAAAGGAATGGATAAAGAAGATGTGGTTATATATACAATAGAATATCACTCAATATTAAAAAGAATGAAGTCTTGCCATTTGCAACAATATGGATGGATCTAGACAGTATTATGCTAATCGAAATGAGTAAATCCAAGAAAGACAAATACCATATGATTTCACTCATATGTGGAATTTAAGAAACAAAACATTCAAATAAACAAATTAAAAAGAGACCCCCCCCCAAAAAAAAAAAAAACCAAACCCAGACACTTATATACAGAGAAAAAACTGCTGGTTGCCAAAGGGGAGGTAGGTGGGGGAACATGTGAAATAGGTGAAGGAGGTCAAGAGTCCACTTATCATGATAAGCACTGAGTGATGTACAGAACAGCTGCACCAGGGGCATCTGGGGGGTTCAGGCAGTTAAGCATCTGCCTTTGACTCAGGTCATGATCTCAGGGTCCTGGGATCAAGCCCTGCGGCAGGATCCCTGATCAGTGGGGAGTCTGCTTCTCCCTCTCCTTCTGCCCCTGCCACCCCACCCCCACTCGTGCTCTCTCTCTTTCCTCTCAGATAAATAAAAATCCTAGAAGAAAAAAAGAATTGCTGAATCAATCCATTGTACACCTGAAGCTAACATAACACTGTATGTTAATTATACTTCAATGAAAAAGAAAGAAAATGATATAAAGATCTAAGATGCAATATAAAAAGGAAAGCCAAGAAATTGATAAATCTAAATAAACATGATCTTTATAAAGTCAAAACAATAATAATACCTACTTTGTAAGATTAAAAAAAGAACTAAAATGGTGTTCTACAAAGGACAACAATAACAAGGGAGTTGGGAGAAATGTGATTGCAGCCTCTGCTCTAGGATCACAGCATTGCTCAAAAGGGAACTTAGAGTAAAAAATAACTACATAATGTCACGCATGCATGATAGCGATTACAAGGACAACCACTAAAAACAAAAACAGAAATAGACTTCATAGCTTTTAAACTAGTAGAGGCGAAAATGTGATACATAAGCAAATAAACAACCAATTATTCAATATTTCTAAAAGGAAGGAAAAAAGAAAAAAGCATAGGAAAAATGGAACAAGTGTCCCAAGCAAGTCCAAGTAAACTAATATAATAGATACAAGTACACTCCACCTGGCTATTAGCTAACATAGACTATCCAGCTGCATTTTTAAAACATACAGTTGTATGCAGTTTCCAAGACACACGCCTAAAATAAAAAGCCACATAAAGGTCACAAGTCAAAAGACACACCTGCCAAATGTTAAAAAAAAAAAAGTTCAGTTCTATATTCGCATCAGAAAAATACACTTTAAGAAAATCATTAGAGTGACAGGCGGTCAGCATAAGAGGACAAGAGGCTCAGACCTTGTAAGGGTTCACACACATATAAAGAACCCCAAATACAGAAAGCAATATATATCTTAATAGAAGTTTGGGTTTTTTAATGAAGAAATAAAACAAAAAGCCCCACAAAAGAGATTCAGAGACACAGAGCTACTATTTTAGAAACATATACAATAGTACTTGGTCAACTGTTAGACTGTTTTTTATAATGAGCTGGATGTTTCAAACTATTCAAAATAACTGAATTTTATAAATAAAAACAAACACACACACACACGTCCACCAAGAACTGAGAAGTCTAAAAAAATAAAGATTTCAGTGCATCTCACTCAACTATCAGTGGGTCAATCCTGGCAAAATATTAGTGAATATACAGAATATTTAGCAATACAACCGAAAACTTGATTTAGCAGACAAATATAAAAAGGCCAGTGATCAACTGAACATGATTAAACAAAAATAAATTTTAAAAAAAATTTTTAGAAGGCCAGTGTTCCCTAAATTAGTGAAAACATATTCTTCTTTTCTTTTTTTTTTTTAAAGATTTATTTATTTATGTTAAAGAGAGAGAAAGCATGAGTGAAAGGGGCAAAGGGAGAGGGGGAGAGAATCTCAAGCAGACTCCACACCAAGTGCAGAGTCTGACTTGGGGCTTGATCCCACACGCCTGAGATCACGACCTGAACTGAAACGCACAGTTAGATGCTTAACGACTACACCTCTCAGACGCCCTGAAGACATATTCCTCTTAAGCACATGTGGAAACATTTACAAAAGTTGACCATGTGCCAAGCTGTAAAGCAATTATAAAATATCTCAAAGGAAACCATCATACAGGTCATGTTCTCTAAAAACAGTGCAATCAAGTTAGAAATTAAGGCGGTAATCAGAAACAAAAAGATTAATTAGGATTTAAATTTTACGATTAGAAATTGAAAAACAGACTTTAAAGAGTTCATTGGTCAAAAATTATGTATTTAGGCAGTATAACTGTGTCTATATAAAAAAACAAAATAATCTACAGGGAAATTATTTAGGGTAACAAGAAAGCTTACTTGGCAACTCTGTGGCTGGAAACAAAGCCAACAAACATAAAAATACAGTTTTGTAAACAATATCACTTAAAAAACAGAACAAGCAAAATAACAAAGAAAACAAAAAGGAATTTTATGGCAGTGAAACTACTCTGTAAGATACTATAAAGGCAGATATATGTCATTATATATTTGTCCAAACCCTTAGAACATAAAACACCAACAGTGAACTCCAATATAAACTAGGAACTTTGGTGTGGGCTCATTGACTGTAACAAATGCATCCCTTTAGTGGCGGGGGGTGGGGGTTGCTGATAGCAAGGGAGGTTGTACATGCACATGGGCAGTGAGTATATAACAAATCTGTACTTTCTGCTTAAGTTTACCGTGACCCAAAACTGCTCTAAAAAATAAAAAGATAGGCTGTTTAGTATAAGAGAAAAGAGATAAAAATACAAAATCAAAGAAGATAAATATCCTATAATCTTACATTTGAATTACGAATGCCAAAACAATATACGATATATTCTTCTCTTTAAAAAAGAAAAAAAGTACAACATCCATTCACCAAAAACAAACAAACACAAAAAAAAAAAACCTCAACAATGTAGGTTTTAGAGGGAAGGTACCTCAACATAATAAAGCCCTTGTATGAAAAACCCAGAGTTAAGATAATATTCAATGGTGAAAAGCTGAGAGCTATTCCCTTAAGATCAGGTACAAGACTAGATGTCCACTCTCACCACTTTTATTCAACATAGTACTATAATTTCTAGCCACAGCAATCAGACAAGAAAAAGAAATAAGAGGCATTCAAATTGGTAAGGAAGAAATAAAACTTTTACTATTTGCAAATGACATGATACCCTAAAGAGAAAAGCCCAAAGACTCCCCTAAAAAGCTATTAGAACTGATAAATGAATTCAGTAAAGTTGCAGGATACAAAAATCTATATATAGAAATCTGTTGCATTTCTATCCACTAATAATGAAATATCAGAAAGATAAATTAAGAGACTAATCTCACTTACAATTGTACCAAAAGTAATAAAATAAACTTAACCAAAGAGGTGAAAGATCTGTATTTTGAAAACTATAAAATACTGATGAAAGGAATCAAAGATGACATAAATAAATGGAGAGATAGTCCATGCTCATGGATTGGAAGAACAAATACTGTTAAAATGTCCATATTACCCAAAGCAAACTACAGATTTAATGCAATCTCTGTCAAAATACGAACAGCATTTTTCACAGAATTAGAACAAATAATCCTTAAATTAATATGGAACTAAAAAAGCCCTGAATAGCCAAAGCAACCTTGACAAAGAAGGACAAAACTGGAGGTATTACAATCCCAGATTTCAAGATATACTATAAAGCTGTAGGAACCAAAATAGTATGGTACCGGCACAAAAATAGACACATAAATTAAAAGAACAAAACAGAAAACCCCAAAATAAACCCATGTTTATATGGTCAATTAATCTATGACAAAGGAGGCAAGACTATGCAATGGAAAAAAGTCTCTTCAACAAATGGTGTTGGGGGCGGGCCGCCTGGTGGCTCAGTCGGTGAAATGCCTGCCTTTGGCTCAGGTCATGATCCCAGGGAGCCTGCTTCTCCTTCTCCCTCGACCCCTCCCCGCTGCTCACTCTCTCTCCTGTTCTCTCTCTCTCAAAAAAATAAAATCTTTAAAAACAACAACAACAACAAATGGTATTGGAAAATTGGACAGCGACATACAAAAGAATGAAACTGGACCATTATCTAACACCATGCACAAAAATAAACTCAAAATGGGTTAAAGACCTAAATGCGAGGCCTGAAATGATAAAAATCCTAGAAGAGAAAACAGTAATTTCTCTGATATTGGCTATCGCAACATTTTTCTAGATAAATCTCCTGAGGCAAGGGAAACAAAAGCAATATTAATCCATAGGGACTACATCACAATAAAAACCTTCTCAACAGTGAAGGAAACATGGGACAACAACAAAAAAGGGCAACCTATTGAACGGAAGAAGAAATTTGCAAATGACATCCAATAAAGGGTTAGTATCCAAAATATATAAAAAGCTTTTACCAGTCAACCCCAAAACCCCACATAATTCAATTAAAAAATGGGCAGAAGACACGAACATTTTCCCAAAGAAGACATATAGATGGTCAATAGACACATGAAAGGGTGCTCAACATCACTAATCATCAGGGAAATGGAAATCAAAACCACAATGAGATATTACCTCACACCTATCAGAATGGCTAAAATCAAAAATACACAAACAAATGTTGGACAGGATAAAGACAGAAAGGAACACTCGTGCACCATTGCTTGAATGCAAACTGGTGCAGCCACTGTGGAAACAGTATGGAGGTTAATCAAAAAGTTAAATAGAATTACCACGTGGTCCAGCCATTGTACTACTAGGTATTTACCAAAGAATACAAAAACACTAATTCAAAAAGATACACACAGGGGCACCTGGGTGGCTCAGTCAGTTAAGTGTCCAACTCTTGATTTCGACTCAGGTCATGATTTCAGGGTGGTGAGATCGAGCCCCATGTCAGGTTCCACGCTCAGCAAGGAGTCTGCTTGAGATTCTCTCTCTCCCTCTCCCCCTCCTCACCACCACACAGGTGCTCTCTCTCTCAAATAAAAAATAAATAAGTCTAGGGGCGCCTGGGTGGCACAGCGGTTAAGCATCTGCCTTCGGCTCAGGGCGTGATCCTGGTGTTATGGGATCGAGCCCCACATCAGGCTCCTCTGCTGTGAGCCTGCTTCTTCCTCTCCCACTCCCCCTGCTTGTGTTCCCTCTCTCGCTGGCTGTCTCTATCTGTCGAATAAATAAAATAATAAAAAAAATTAAAATAAATAAATAAATAAATAAATAAGTCTTTAAAAAAAAAAAAAAAGATAACATGTACCCCTGTGTTTATTGCAGCATTATTTACAATAACCAAACTGTGGAAGCAGCCCAAGTGTCCATCAATAGACGAATGGATAAAGAAGATGTGATGTACACACACACACACACACACACACACACACACACACACACAATGGAATATTAGCCATAAAACAATGGAATCTTGCCATTTAAACACCAGAGATGGGTCTAAAGAGTATAACACTAAGTGAAATAAGTCAGAGGAAAACAAATACCACATGATTTCACACATATGTGGAACTGAATAAACAAAACAAACCAGCAAAGGAAAAAAGAGACAAACAGACTCTTCACTATAAAGAAAAAAACGGGTGGTCGCCACAGCGGAGGGGGAGGCCGGGGATGCGTGAAACAGGTGAAGGGGATTAAGGGGATACTCATCATGATGAGAATTGAGTAATGCATACAATTACTGAATCACTATATTGCATACCTGCTAATATAGCACTGTACATTAATTATACTGGAATTTAAATAAATAATAATCAGTTATTTAAATTTAAAAGGGAAAAAAAGGGCGCCTGGGTGGCACAGCGGTTGGGCATCTGCCTTCGGCTCAGGGTGTGATCCCGGCGTTACGGGATCGAGCCCCACATCAGGCTCTTCTGCTGTGAGCCTGCTTCTTCCTCTCCCACTCCCTCTGCTTGTGTTCCCTCTCTCGCTGGCTGTCTCTATCTCTGTCGAATAAATAAATAAAATCTTTAAAAAAAATAAATAAATAAATAAAATAAATAAATAAAAGGGAAAAAAAGTTCTGAAAAGGTTGGAAGCAATAAAAACCCAGTAGCAACAACCACATTGCTAAATAAACATCATTTCTCATCAAAGGAGCCGCAGCGTCTCAGATCAGGTTCCACAGAAGCAGACCATAAGATGAGGGGCCATATGCAAGTGACTGATTACTCCCAGAATAAACTGGAAGGAAGTGAGGAAAACAACAGGAAAGAGAAAACAGCCAAGCAAGAGTGCAGTTTCAGATAAAACCATGCAACAGTAGGGTCAGACTGTTCCCACAGGACTCTGGGGTCTGAGTTAGACCTTGAAGTTGTCCCAACCTGAAGCCACAGGGATGGGCTTTCCTACCCTTTACACCACCCCTTCATTAGCTCTGGTCACTGGGGAAATGTATGTCCACCTCCTGTCCTCTCCCTCCAGTGGTCAATGGCAGTCCTCCAGGAGGAGCTGAAGTAAAAGGACGGAAATGTGTAGCAACAGCCAGTGTCCAATACACAGGTCTCCTTGCAGAGATGGCCAACTCCACGTCTGGGTCAGACAAGGTACATAATAACCCTGGAACACGTTGTTATAGATGAAAACTGGAAAGCTACCAAAGACAACTTAGGCATGTGAGGTCAAAAAAAAAGCCAACTGTAAGGGGCTCCCACTGGCCAAAGATGGGACAATCTGAGCACCAAAAGCAATGCCGAGTTCCAAGAACTAAAGCACATCAAACACATTAAAATAAAAAAACTCATAGTGGTAATTCTCATAAATCTGTAATTGGCCATATTTGGAGTTTCCGGACACCAACTCACTATCGTAAAGATCCATACACAAGGGTGCCTGGGTGGCTCAGTTGGTTAAGCATGTGACTCTTGGTCTCAGGGTTGTGAGTTCAAGCCCCACATTGGGCTCTGCACTCAGCAGGGAGTCTGCTTTTCCCTCTTCCTCTGCTCTTCCCCACTCCAGCCCCACCACTTCAAATAAACAAAATCTTTTTAAAATATAAATAAATAAATAAATAAATAAATGCCCATACATAAAGGGATGGAATTATATCTTGCTTAATACAAATACAAACTGTATTCCAAATAGTTGATGAGGAAAGTTCTTCCTTACAGAAAAGGTACAAATAATAAATGCATAAAGAATGACAGAATCATAAATTCACCATTGTGTGATACATAATGAAATAACAGACCTGGGTACCAAACATCAGTGTCTACTAAAACCTTAGGGGAAAGGCTGGTAGAGAACTTTACAGTGGAAGGATCAGGCCAAACCACTGTAACATAACCAAAGGGCAACCACGGTGGCGCTATACACTACGTGTCTCCCGAGTCCGGCAACAGGAAGTACACCACCTATGAAGCTTCCCAAAAGAGTTTGATTTGATTCCAATCAAGTCTTTAGATCTGTAGTTTACAAACAAGGGCAATTCTGCCTCCCAGGGACATTCAGTAACCTCTGGAGACATGTTTTAGTTGTCCTAATCAGAGGGTGCTGCTGGTATCTGGAGGGTACAGGCCAGGGACACTGCTGAGCACCGTAACCACAGGCCTGCTAGCACCGACAAAACAAGTTCCGGAAATCTGCCTTAGAGCCAGCCGCCAGCTCACAGGAGACACTGAGGATGGGGGAATGTATTACATGGCACCATGATGCAATCGATCAAATGCAGAACGTGGGCAGTCCTACAGGACAAATGACATAGTTTCTTCAACAAAAAATGGCATCCATAAAATAAGAGGGGAAAACTGTTATAGACGAAAAGAGACACAGATCAAGCAACAGCCGATGAGTGCACCCTGTTTTGATCCTGATACTAACATCCAATTATAAAACATTATTTTTTAGGTAATTGGTAAAATTTAAACTTGGAATAGATATTAATATTATGAAATTATTATCAATATCGCTAGGTGTAATCATGCTTTGTGGCTGTTATACCCTTGTTAGAGATGCTTACAGGCACAGTTAACCCTAAAGTAATATACAAAAAGCATAGAGAAAAAAAGGAGAAGGTTCAAAATGGAGATTATAAAAATGTGGGTAATTGCTTATGGGTGACAGAATACGAGGGTTCATTATACTTGTGTCTCTACTTTCAGTGTTTCCATTTTCCACAATTTTTTTTTTCCTTTAAGCAGCCTGGAGAGAAGACAGAGCCACACAGAAGAGCAATTTAGACTAACAGCTCGTTTCTCCAAAAGAATGACAGGAGGCAGAAAGACAGTGGACTGGTTGCGCTATGGACAGAAAATAATTAACAAACTAGAATTCCATATAAAACAAAACTACTTTTTCCTAACAATGGTAAAATAAATATTTTTTTCAAGCAAACTGAGAGAATTTACCACCATCAAACCTCACTAAAAGAAATCAGAAAAGATGTTCTTCAAACACAAGCGGGGAAAAGCCAAATGGACGAACCAAAATACAAGAATTGGTGAAATATTAGAAGGTATAATGTTATCAACAGAAAAAAACCCACATAAAGAAACTTCTGCCATGTGGAAATTCAAAACTACACTTAAAAATAAGTCAGGGAACAAATAAGAAATCATAATGAAACCTGGAAAAAGATTTAGAAGTATGAAAACTATGGCATTTCAAAACTCATGAGACACAACAAAACCCTTCTTAGAGTAAAGGTTAAAGACTTAAACACATTAGCAAAGTGGAGAGCCTAAGTGCCAGGAGCTGAATAACCAACTGATAACTGGGAAGAAGAATGTTAAGATGAAGATAAAGAAAGTGGAAGAAAAAATAATAAGAAGAAGAGAAATAAAACAAAAAACAAAGATACAGTGAAGAAGATCAAGAAAGCCAAAAATTGAGACTACCAAAAATAGTCTATTTAACTTGACAAACATTTAGAGAAAAACGGGGTTACCAAGAGGAAGAAAGAAGGAAGGAAATTAGAAATGCCACAGTGACCGCAACCACAAATCCAGCAGAAATGAAAAAGATAAAAGGCTGTCCCACAGATAATGGCAGTCACCTACACTCAAGTTTTCCCCGTATCCTCCATCAGGTACAGAACCAACGAGGAAAGGTAACAGAATAACCCACAATCCCCACTATAGCATATGGGAAATAAGAAAAGTACAAGATTGAACTCACACGTAAGTACAATCAGGCATCAAGCAGGGATTGTGTGGAGCAGGGAAAGGAGAGCAGGATCAGGGTGACGGTGGGACACAGACACATCGACAAGCGTTTGTCCATGGAAGACAGGGTCCCACCCTAAGCAGAGGAATACTGAGGTCAGAGCCCTACTACTGGGGACTCCCGGGAAGCACACTGCTTCTGGAGGCAAAAGGCATACTTGGAAGGGAGAAGCACACTTCAGTGGCTTTTTGATGAAGGGGAAGAAAGAAACAGGTGGCTGCGGTCCAGGGTCCTCCAGAGGTGGGTGTCGCCACTGAACTAGAACTACACAGCACTCCCAACAGGGCACCGCCGAATAAAGAGCCTGCATTTCACTGCACTAACAGAAGAGGGTGCTCTTGAACCAGAGAGCAAGGGAGCCACCCGAGCCCTTCCGGCTTCTCCACAAAATCACATGAAATTACTGGTCTAGGAAAATTCAACAAGCTTCCTCGTTATGAGAAAATGGAACCCAACATTCCTACAAAGCTTCTACCGAAAGGAAACAGAAAGTAAGGGTGAAATGTTTCAGCTAATAAAAATACTCCAGAAAAAAACAACTGCAAAGTAGAGGAAAAGCAAACTACAACACAACTTTCTAACATGAATCAAATATAACTAAACCAGGGATTACTAATAAGATAAACCACCACAGCTACAATTAAAAGCCCAAAATAAAAATGTGGGGAAAACCAGGAGATGTGAGATGAGAGCTGACCAAACTCAGGAGAGAAATTGAAAAAGAAATCATTTGAGAAATGAAGTTAAAGAGAAAGATAAGACTGCCTCAGAAACCACAAGGAGTCCAAGGGAAAACAGACATGACTGAAATTATAGCAAGATGAAAAGAAGACAGGGGTCAAATAAGCCAAGAGGAAAAGTATGAAACAGGGAATGAGTTTTCAAAAGAATCCAAGAGAAAGTTATACATAGAAGAAAAAGTAGACCAACGTCTATATAATTGGAACATCTGAAAAACCAAAGTAAAACAATGTAACAGAACTAACATTTCAGACTATAATCCCAGAATTTTTTCCTGAAATGAAACAGCATCTGTCAATTGATTTTTGATAAAAGTACCAAAGAAATTCTATGAAAAAAGGATAACCTTTTCAACGAGCAGCAACAGAACAAATGCATGCCCATGCAGGGGGGAGGAGGGTGGGGAATAAAAACTCTTCTAACCTCACCTCATGCCATATAGAAAAATTAACTCAAGATAAGCTCTTGGAAAGATCCATCCCACTAAGCACAATGAAAGCCCCTAGGCATCCTATATAAGGCAAACATAAGATTCTGAAAGGTAGAGAGAAGCCAGATCAGTTAGGGACCTTGGGGCCTGAGGAACAACAAGTTTTTCTTTTCTGGGTTTTGTATATGCCTCAACTAATCTTGGTGCAGGAGAAGCCAGCAACCCTGAAATCTCAGCAGCCACAGATTTTTAAAAGCCCCCCCAAAAACCAGCTCTCCCTAATGACAGGACGAGGAAAGATACAGCCTAGAAAGACAGGAAACTTATAGACAATAGCCACTCCACTACAGCCAAGCACACCAGAAGAAACTGCAGCTCTACCTTGGCTCATATGAGCAGAGACCAAGTCGGAAGTGCAGACTTCTATCCTCAGTAGCCTGTAATGAGGTACCCCAAAGCCCCAGCCAGGGTGGGATCAGAAAAAGCCAAGTGGGGGGCAGAGACTTTCATCCTCACCCTGTGGGAACAAGACCCCCAATCCATGGGATATCAGTAAAGATCACATGGGTAGCCTGAACTGCAATTTCTACCCAGAAATACCCTTCCTTTTACCTGCCAGAGTGAATCATAGTAGAAAGCCAGGACTTTACCACCACCCAGAGGTAATGAAGTCTACCCCCACTGTGTCAGTGGAGGTCGTGTGGGGAGCAGTAACAAGGCATTCCCACCTCTCTCAGATAGGGTGGTGTCAGTGGAGCCCCAGCAGGAACAAGGAGCCTGCTCCCACTGGGTGTGGATGTCAAGGAAAGTCAAATGAGGAACCTGTGCTTTCACCCCCATCTGTCAGTAATTAAGCAGTTCACCCACCCTCCCCGACTGGAGGGGTATCACAGTAGGCCAGCTAAAACAGAAAACTTGAGTAAAACTCAGAGGTCTATGAGATAATATTAAAATATCTAGGGTTCAATTAAAAAATCACTTGTCACACCAAGAACCAGGAAAATGTTAATTTGAATGAGAAAAGACAACCAATAGACACCAAGATGATACAGATGTTAGAATTATCTGAAAATAATTTTAAAGCACCCATCATTAAAATGCTTTGGCAGACAATTAAAAACACACTTGAAACAAATGAAAAAATAGAAAACCTCAGCAAAGAAATAGAAAATCATAGCAAAGAAATAGAAGATATAAAGAATTAAATATAAATTTTAGAACTGAAAAATACAATAACTAAAATGAAAAACTCAGCAGATGGGCTCAACAGCAGAATGGAAGGCACAGAGGAAGGAATCAGTGAGCTGGAAGACAGAACAATAGAAATTACCCAATCGGAACAACAGAGAGAAAATAGACTGAAAAAAGTGAACAGAGCTTCAGGGACCTCTGGGACTAGGACAAAAGAGCTACCATTCATGTCAACAGAATCCTGGAAAGAAAAGAGAAAGAGGGTGGAGCTGAAGATGTATTCAAAGACAGAATGGGTGAAAAAATTTCCAAATCTGGCAAAAGACACAAACCTACAAATTCAAGAAGCCGAGCAAATCCCAAACACAATAACCCTAAAGAAACCCATGCCAAAATACATCATAATCAGACTTCTGAAATATAAAGACAAAGCAAAAATCTTGAAAGCAGCGAGAGAGAAACAACAGCTTACCTATAGGAAGAAAACAATTCGAATGACAGTGGATTTCTCATCAGAAACCATGGAGGTCAGAAGGAAGAGGCACACGTTTTTTCAAGTGCTGAAAAAAAAAGAACTGTCAACCTAGAATTTACACGCAATGAAAACATCCTTCAGGAATGAAGGGAAAATCCAGACACTCTCAGATGAAGGAAAACTTAAGAGAACTTGTCACCTGCAGACCTGCCCTAAAAGAAATACTAAGGAAGCCCCTCTAAACAGAAAGTAAATTATGAAAGAGGAAATACTGGAATATCAGGAAGGAAGAAAGAACAACAGAAGTAAAAGTATGGGTAAATACAACACACTTTCCTTCTCCTCTTGAGTTTTCTAAACTATGTTTGACAGTTGAAGGAAAAATTATAACACACACTGATGTGTTTTTAAATATATGTAGAGGAAATGATTATGACATTTATAAATAGGAAGGAAAAGAGGTAAACCTACTATATTTCACTTAAACTGGTAAAATAAAAACCCCAGTAGACTGGGATAAGTTATATATATATATAATGTAATATCTAGAGCAACCATTAAAAAAAATACAAAGATATACACTCAAAAGTACTAAAGATAAATCAAAATGAAATTCCAAAATACATACAAGTAACCCACAGGAGGGGGGGGAAAGGGAAAGAAAAGAAACTAGGGAAATAAAAAACAGAAAGAATAAACAAAAATTAAACAGCAGACTTGTTATAACATATACAATTACATCAAATGTAAATGGTCTGAATATGCTAAATAAAAAACAGAACTGAAAAAGTGGATTAAAAACATGACCCACCCATATGCTGTCTATAAGAAACTCACGTAAAATATAACCATATAGCTAGTTTGAAAGTAAAAAAGTGAAAAAGATATACCATGCAAATATTCACCAAAATAAAGTAGGAGTAGGTATATTCATATCAGATAAAGTAGACATCAGACCAAGGAAAATTATCAGGTACAGAAAGACACATTACACAATGAAAAAAGAGTCAGCCTTCCAAGAAGATAGCAATTCTAAATGTGTACGTACTCAACAGTGACGTGACACACATGAAGCAAAGCCGTATAGAACTGAAAGAAGACACAGCCAAATCCACACTTAGAGTTGCAGACTTGAACACCCTTTCCCAGCAACTGACAGATCTAGACAGAAAATTAGCAATAACTTATCCCAGTCTACTGGGGTTTTTATAATTCAGCAATATATAGAAATAACTGCACACATAATGACCAGTAGAGTTCACCCCAGGGATGCAAGGCTGACTTAATATTTGAAGACCCATCAATATAAACTACCATATTACAAACAAAAAACTACATGATCCCATCAACTGATGCAGAAAATCATTTGACAAAATTTAGCACTGATCTAATATAAAAACTCTCAGAAGAAAAAGGAATAGAGGCGAACTTCCTCAACTTGGTAAAGAACATCTACCAACCCCCCCCACAAAAAAACCCCCAAAAACTAAAAACTAAAGCTAACATCATACTTCACGTTGAAAGACTACATGTTCCCTCCTTCCACAAGACGGGAATAAGAGAAGGAGTCAGGTGGCTGACAGCACAACGAGAGAGAAAAAGGAAATAAAAGACACACACCAGAAAGTGAAAAATGAACTGCCCATGAGCAGATGACTTGATTCTGTATGCAGAAAATCCCAAGGAATCTACAAACACCTGGGGGAAATACAAGCCACAATTACATGACACCAAATGTCAGAATCTATAGCATACAATTAAATTAGTAATCAGAGGAAAATTCATAACCTTAAATAATCATGTAACAAAAATTAAAAAATAAAGTAAACTCAGTCTCTAACTGAGGAAGCTAGTAAAGGAACAACAAAGTAAACAAAAAGGCAAGAGGGAAATAATAAATATAAAACTGGAAAGTAACAAGTTAAAAATCAAAACCACAGTAGAACTAATAAATAAAATAAATAAAATAAAACAAAATAAAATTTCTTTTTTATGAAAACCTACAGAATATATAAATCACTAATCTAATCAAGGAAAAAAAGAGGAATACATAAAATACACAGGATAAAAAAACAGGAAATTTTTTAAAAAAACGTACGTCACTTCTTTGCATAACTATATATATGTAAATTGGAAAACCTAGATCGAATAATCATTTCCAAGGAAATTATAATTTACCAAACAGATCTCAGAAGATAAGAAGTTTAAACAATATCCATACAGAATAGAGACATTATCAAAGAATTGTCCCTTCCCAAAGACCAGAGCCAGATGATTTCACAAGGGAATTCTACCAAATCTTTAAAGACCAAGCAATCCTGATGCTACTTAAACTATCCCAGAAAAGGAAAAGAAGAAAACGTTCGAATTCCTTTTGTGAATCAGTAAGAGGCATATCATACAGACCACCTTGGGTACATTCTCCCCACAGAGTGGCCCTCAATTTTATAATACCCTCACTTCAGGAAAACATGCGTCACGCATTACAATGTTGTTGGGGTTTTTTTGGATGACATTTGTTAGGAAAAATGTTTACTTCCCCCAAACCCAATATAACATTTTTTAAAGATTTGTTTGAGAGAGAAAGAGAGAGAGCTGGGGAGGAGGGGCAGAGGGAGAGGAAGCAGACTTCCCGCTGAGTGCAGAGCCAGACCCAGGGCTCAATCCCACGACTCCTGAGATCTGGACCCGAGCAGAAATCAAGAGTCCGCTACTGAATCGACTGAGCTAGTTAGGCACTCCTAAATATAACATTTTTAACCAAAAAAATGAGGGGAAAAACGCTCAGCCAAGATTTCAAGTTCAGTTTAGAATTATGTGTGGGAAAAATATAAATACACAAATAAGTAAATAAATAAATATTTAAGAAAATTAAAAAAAATTTTAAAGAATTATGTGTGGATGTTTCTGAAAAGTGCAATAAGCTTCAATAAAGGAGGTGATGGGTAGTAAGGAGGGCACGTATTGCATGGTGCACTGGGTGTTATACGCAAGTAATAAATCATGGAACTTAAAAAAAATTTAATTAATTAATTAAAAAAAAAAAGGAGGTGTCCAAAGCGATTGCTTGCTAACAGCTATTTTAACTGTGGTGATCAGGGAACAATGTGTTAAGCATTTTGTGTCCTAATATGATAGTTTTTACTTTTCAGTGTTTAACTGTGCTTTAGTTATATTTTTAAAGATTTATTTATTTTTAGAGAGAGATTGATAAAGAAAGCACAAGCAAGGGGAGGGGCAGCAGGAGAGAATCTCAAGCAGACTCCCCACTGACCATGGAGTCCGACACGGGGCTTGATCTCAAAACCTGAGATCATGACCTTAGCCGAAATCAAGAGTCAGACACTTAACCGACTGAGCCACACAGGTGCCCCAGTTATATTTTTTAAAATTTATTGGAGATTTTGAGTGCAACCAACTTTAATACATTATAATTGTATAGTACATTATAATTTTCCCATTTAAGATAATAGGAAATGGAAACATTACATTTAGTTTTCACTAATGGATTAATGAAGCTAAACATAAGGGAACTATATAGCATTCACATCTAAACCTTATGATACTTGAACATAGGATAAGAAAGCTACAGAACACATCTCATTTTAAAATGTGCAATTATATAAGACTGATGAATCACTGACCTCTATACTTCTGAAACCAATAATACATTATATGTTAATTAATTGAATTTAGGCTTAAAAAATAATAAAATAAAATATGCAATATAATGATTGATAAGAAATACATATTTGGCCACTCAGATGACCACAATATGCATTTGGCCTTCATCCACAGTTCCTGAGAACGCTTCAGAGTCATAAAGGTGGCACAGGTATCCTCTTACTAATGAAGGTGACTTCTGGACTCCACCCAAGGATTGGAGCTGGTTGCTAGGAGGACTAACCACATGATTAGAGGGTTGAGACGTTCAGCCTCCACCCTACTTCCAGGGAGGGAATAGAGGCTGGAGGATGAATCAGCCAATGGCCAATGACTATTTCAGGACTGCACCAAAGCCTCCATAAAAACTCAAAGACTGGGTTCAGAGAGCCTCTGGGTTGGTGAACAGGTGGACATTGGGAAGCGTGGCATGCCAAAAGAGGGCATGGAAGCTCCACACTCTTTCCCCGGACCTCACCTCTGTATCTCTTCATCTAGCTACTGATTGCTATCCTTTATCATATCCTTTAACAAACTGGTAAACGTAAGTGTTTCCCTGAGTTCTGTGAGCAAATTAAAGAACTTCAGGAGGAGGTGTTGCAACCTCCAATCTGTAACTGATGGGTCAGAAGCACAGGTGACAGCCTGGGGTTTCTGACTGGTGTCTGAAGTGCAGCGTGGGAAGCAGTCTTATAGGACTGTACCCTTAAACTGTGAAACCTGATGCTATCTATTGGTAGGGAGTATCAAAACTGAGTTGAATTCTCAGACAAACCAGGCAAGGCATTACAAGAAAAAGAAAACGATAGACCAGTATCTCTCATGAACATAGATGCAAAAATTCTTAAAAATATATTAGCAAATCAAATCCCAAAAAGTATAAAAAGAATTATATACCATAACCAAGTGGGATCTGTCCCAGGTATTCAAGGCTCTTCCAACATCTGAAAATCAGTTAATGATCACATCAACAGATTAAAAAAGAAAAGTCACTTGATCATATCAATAGATGCAAAAAAACCATATGACAAAATTCAACACCCATTCATCATAAAAACTCTCAGTAAACTAGGATTAGAGCGGAGCTTTCTCAACTCAATATAGACTATCTTCAAAAAACCTACAGCTCACCTCACACTTAATGATGAGAAACTTGAAGTTTTCCCACTAAGATCAGGTCTACAAGGCAAGGATGTCACCTCTCACCACTCCTTTCAACATCATGTTGGAAGTCCTTGCTAATGCAATAAAACAAGAAAAGGAAATAAAACATATACAGATTCGGAAGGAAGACATAAAACTGTCTTTGTTCAGAGATGACATGATATCTATATAAAAAATCCAAAAGAATCAACAACAACAACAAAAACCTCCTGGCACTCAAAGTGATTTTAGCAAGGTTGCAGGATACAAGGCTGATACACAAAAGTCAATTACTTTCCTATTTATCAACAATGAATAAATGAAATTTGGAATTAAAAGCACAGTATCGTTTATATTTACTCCTCCCAAAATGAAATTCTTAAGTATAAATCTAACAAAATATCTACAGGACCTACATATGAAAAACTGAAACTCTGAGGAATGAAATCAAAGAGCTAAATAAAGAAGTGTTCCATGTTCATAAACAGGAAGAGTCGGGGCGCCTGGGTGGCACAGCGGTTAAGCGTCTGCCTTCGGCTCAGGGCGTGATCCCGGCGTTATGGGATCGAGCCCCACATCAGGCTCCTCTGCTATGAGCCTGCTTCTTCCTCTCCCACTCCCCCTGCTTGTGTTCCCTCTCTCGCTGGCTGTCTCTATGTCTGTCAAATAAATAAATAAAATCTTTAAAAAAATAAAAATAAACAGGAAGAGTCAATATTGTCAAGGTGCCAGTTCTTCCCAACTTGACCTATAGATTAAATGCAATCCCAATCAAAATCTCATCAAGTTATTTTATGGATATTAGCAAAATGATTCTAAAGTGTATATGGAGAAGCAAAAGACCCAGAACAGCCAACACTTCAATATAGAAGGAAAAGAACGAAGTTAGAGGACCAATGCCACCCAACTTTAAGACTCACTATAAAGTTACAGTGATCAAGACAGTATCGTATCAGTGAAAGAACAGACAAATAAAACAACAGAACAGAATAGAAAGCTCAGAAATAGACCCCGGAAATATAGTCAACTGATCACTGATAAAGAAGCAAAGATAATCAGTGGGGCAAAGATCATCTCTTCAACAACTGATGCTAGAAAAACTGGATGTCCACATGTGAAAATGAATATGGACACAGGCATTACAGAAGTGAAGTCAAAATGGCTCCTAGGCCTAAATGTGAAATGCAAAACTATAAAACTCCTAGGGGATGACACAGGAGAAAACCTAGATGACCTTGTTTATGATGATCTTTTTTTAGGTTCGACACCAAAGATACGATCCATGAAAGAAATAAGGGATCAGCTGGACTTCACTAAAATTAAGAAATTCTGCTCTGTGAAAGACAACATCAAGAAAACAATCAGATGAGCCACAGATGCAAGAAAAAAATCTGCAAAAAACATATCTGATAAAAAAAAAAGTGTTATCTAAAATTTACAATGAACTCTTAAAAATCGGAAATAAGAAAACAACCTAATTAGGGGGCGCCTGGGTGGCACAGCGGTTTAGCGTCTGCCTTTGGCTCAGGGCGTGATCCCGGCATTCTGGGATCGAGCCCCACATCAGGCTCCTCCGCTATGAGCCTGCTTCCTCCTCTCCCACTTCCCATCTCTGTCAAATAAATAAATTTAAAAATCTTAAAAAAAAAAAACAACAACCTAATTAAAAAATGGGCTGGAGATCTTAATAGACACCTTACCAAAGAAGATAATGCAGATTGCAAATAAGTATATAAAAACAATGTTCCACATCACACATCATTAGGGAAATGGAAATTAAAACAATCTGATACCACTACACACTTACAGAATGGCCAAAATCTGGAACGCTGACAATACCAAATGCTGGCAAGGATGTGGAGTAATGGGAACTCTCATACGTTACTAGTGGAAATGCAAAATGGTAGAGACAGTTCAGTGGTTTCTTACAAAACTAAACATACTCTTGCCATATGATCCAGCCATTACTCTCCTTGGTATTTACCCAAAGAAGCTGAAAGCAAGTTCACACAAAATCTTGCACACAGATGTTTATGACAGCTTTATTCATAATTGCCAAAATTTAGAAGCCACCAAGATGTTCTCCAGTAGATGAATGGATAAACTGTGGAACACTCAGACAATGGAAATATTATTCAGTGCCAAAAAGAAATGAGCTTTCAAGCCATGAAAAGACATGGAAGAACCTTAAATATATATTGGGAAGTGAAAGAAACCAATCTAAAAAGGCTATGTACTGTATGATTCCAAATATACTGCATTCTGAAAAAGGCAAAACAATGGTCAGTAAAGAGATCTGTGGTTGTTAAAGGTTGGGGAGGGGGAGGGATGAATAGGCAGAGCACAGAGAATTATTAGGGCAGTGCAAATACTCTGTATCATATTATAATGATGGCATATGTCACTGTACGTTTGTCCAAACCCATAGAAGATACAACACCAACAGTGAGCCCTGAAGTGAACCGTAGACTTCGGGTGATTATGACGCATCAGTGTGGGCTTACCCTTGGTCACATACGCACCATCTGGTGGTGAATGTTGACCGTAGGGAGGCTATGTATGTGTGGGGGCACAGAGTAATGGGAGCACTCTGTACCTTCCTCTCTGTTTTGTTTTGAACCTTAAACTGCTCTTTAAAAAATTACGTATCAGATTTTTTTCAAGTAAGAAAATAAAAAAGTCAGCAAAAGACATGAACAGGTATCTCACCAAATAAGATATACGGATGGCAAATAAGCATATTAAAAGACGCCCAACATCATATGTCATTAGGGAATTGCAAAACAGAACAATGAAATACCATTACATACTTATTAGAATGGCAAAAATACAAAACACTGACAATACCAGATGCTGGAGAGGGTGTGGAGAAACAGGGTCTCTCATTCGTCGCTGGTGGGAATATAAAATGATACAGCCACTTTGTTAGAATGCTTGCCAGTTCCTTACAAAACCAAACACAATCTCACCTTACAATCCAATAGTCATGCTCTTAGCTATTTGCACAAATGAGTTGAAAATATATGTCTGTACAAAATCCTGAACATAGATGCTTATAATAGCCTTAATCATAATCGCCAAAATTTAGAAGATGTCCTTCAACCGGTGGACGGATAAACTGTGGTCCATCCAGCCAATGGAAATATCATTCAGTGCTAAAAAGAAATGAGCCATCAAGCCATGAAAAGACATGGAGGAACCTTAAATGCATCTTGGTAAGTGAAAGAATCAGGCTACACACTGTATGATTACAACTATATGACATTCTGGAAAAGGCAGAACTACAGAAACAGTAAAAAGATCAGTGGTTACCAGGGGTTGGGGAAGAAGGGCCGCGCCTGACTCATGGACAAAATCCAGGTAGAAACCCTGGGCTCATCCTCAAGCTTCGCCAGAGAGAGTCAGACCAGGGGGTTGCTTTCCAGGGGTCTGGGAAGACAGACCCATTAGTACCCATGAGAGGTGAAACAAGAGAATGGGCAAGGGAAAGCTTCCTCCCAAGGAAGCAAAGAGGAGGGAAGCCTAAGCAGCCAGAGCCGGCCACCTCCCATTGCTACCCCTGGCATTGTACACTGGTTCACAGGCCCCAGATGAAAGCACCTACACAAGAGATAAGGGGGTACGCACACGCCTATGTGTGTGGACACATCTGCAAATGCAAGCAGGCACTTTGTGGTCAAGACCTAAATCCTCATCTGGCCTTGCATGTCCGTGCTGCTTCTGTGGCCTCTCGGTCTCCCCCGGGAATGCTTCCTCTATCTTTGGTGCTCACAGGACATCTGTGCACCTCCTACACACAGTGTGAGGGGACTGTATTTGATCCCTACAGGTCTCTCCCTACTAGATGGAGTGATCTGCAGACAGGAACAGCATCTGGTTCGCCCTGTGCCCTCAGTGCCTGCACATGGTCAGGACCTCACGAATGTGTGAGTGAGTAAGTGAGTGAGTGACTGAGGGGAAGAAGAAAAGGGCTCAGGCAAAGATCTGTGGGGACCTCAGAGCAGGGATGATAGGGCACGTAAGTCGTGGGAAGACCACCGACTAGCTGTCAGCCCCCATCAAGTCTGGGGCCATGGTCCGTAGCAGCTTTCATGTAACTATGAAAAGTCATGACCGTCCTGAAGTCTGTCTTCCTGATGAGACTATTAGCCCCCCAAGGGCAGCTCTGGTCCTGCTCCCTCCTACTGTCCCCAGCACTCTAACACCATGCCTGGCACTGAGCTGGTAACTTGAAAATATTTTTGGAAGAGAGGAGAATAGAGCTTAAATGACACATAATAGTAACAGGCTCCTCTGGGCCACTGGAAAACAAAGAGATATCAAGGCACGGATGCTGACCACAAAGGACTTCCTCTCCAGCTGGTGGCACAGTTCACACAGGCATGCTCCGTCCCCAAGCAGCTATCATGGACGGGTTGGGGGGGGAGAGCAAACTGGGCCCACACAAGGTGGGCCCTGCCCCGCTGATACAGGGAGATACTCACTGGGAACAGCCGTGGTCTCCCCAGGAGGGGCGGTCAGCGTCACTGGGATATGCACAGTAGCACTCAGGTCTGAGGGTTGACTGCCCATCCGCGTGACATTCCGCTGATTATCTGCATCCTCTGGCTGTCCCTCCACCTTCTGTAGGCAAGTGCTGGGCAATGCATGCACAGGGCCCACGCCCACTATCCCACTGGCCTCCAGCTCACAGTGTGGTTCTCTGCAACCAAGAATGCACATCAGAGTCAGATGCAGCCCCAAACTGCTATTCAGCCTGCAAAATCCAGCTCCTTATGCCCCTATCCAGAACAAATAAATCCCTGATTACTTCCTCTGCTACTCTGGCATTTCATACGGGTTTTATCCCTTTGCACATTTCTGTGTTTTTAGGTCTGAAAGGTAAAATGGGGCTGACTCACATGTCTGTCCCTGGCACAGACCAGGCATGGCTGGCATCACAATATGTACAGAAAGGGAACTGTATGCAGAATGAAGAAGCCTGTAAGAGGAGGTTTCCCTCAGCTACTCCACCTAGAGCCCCAGCAGATCAAAAGGCCCAGCACAGAGCTCTGCACAGACAGTGCCTGGACTGGGCTGGTCCTGAGCAGCCCCCTCCAGGTGCAGGAGTTCTGGGAGGCTGCTGGCCTTAGCCTGGGGGCTCCTGTTACCCCAGGTTTCTCACTGAGTCAGAGTCAGATCCTGGCCCAGCCAAAAGCAAGCTGGGCGGGGCTGCTGTGGAAGGGTCGGAGGCCCTCTGTGTCGCGGCCACCCAGCCTGCCCCTATTCCCTTCTACCATTCAGCCCAGTGGCCTCCTCAGGCCTCCCTCAGGCTCTCCAATTTTCTCTTTTCCCTGCCCCACTATGCTCTTCCCACGCCAACATGTCCCAAACCAGTCCCAACAATTTCCCTCCCCCATGCCCCCTTTCCCGCCCCGGTGCCTTAGAATAATGGCTGACGTCCACTGAGCATATCCTGCCCCCCCACACAGTTTTAAGCATTCTCCATGTCACCCCAACAAGGCAGAATTGCCACCACCGCAGCGGGAGATGGAGACAGAAGGCGGGGGGACCAGCCAGAATAGAGGCGGCTGCACCCCCACACCTTTGGACCCTGCCCACCCACCCCCCCAGCCCCCTCTCTGGCCAGCGGCTCCATC
>NC_048224.1:60562512-60647695 GCF_002007445.2 Ailuropoda melanoleuca | reverse complement strand
CGGTGCCGGTGGTGCCTGCGCGGCGGGTCCGCGCCCTCGGCCGCCTCCGTGCCCTCGGGCCGGGCCTTGCCTCCCGCGGGGACCCGCGGCCCGTCGCGGCCTAGCTCCACCACGAGCGGCCGGTCCAGGTGCGTCTTCATGTCTGGCCGCAGGTGGCGCGTGGTGGCGTAGCGCAGCCTCTCCTCGGGGTCCATCTCGCTGTACAGCGCCTCGCAGCTGGCCCTCAGGTTCCGCAGCCGCAGCTGGCTGGCCCGCTGCTCCCACACCGAGCGCGCCTTGGCCGAGTTCTGCGGCCTGCTGTGGGGAGACCGGAGGTGAGCGTCCGCCCCCTGCGCCGCCCTCCGATCTCTCTGCCTCACAGGGCAAGCCACAGATGGACGCAGCGATGGAGGGATGGCAGAGTGGACGCAGGGAGGAGAGGGAGGGAGGACAGGTGTCAGGAGCCCTCAGGACCCCTGGCAGCAGGTGCAGAACAAGTAAGGGATACCCAGGGTAACAAGAATCCAGCACTGCCCCCACCCCATCATGATCCCATAGATTGTGAGAGCACCAGCCTCGGGGTGGGGGGTGGGGGGCTCAAGGCCACCCTTGAGCAGGTGTACGGGGGCTCTTGGCCAAGGGATGCAGGGCAGTGGGAATGATAGGCACCAGCATGAGGTGGCAAACAGGCTTCCAGGACAGGTGGGCTGCTGGCCAGGAAGACCATCATGGGGAGAGGAGGGGGACAGTGTCCAAATGGGGCAGGACTGAGGAAGAGGCAGGAGGCAGGGAGCCCCCTGCGGCAACCCTGGGGTGCTGGCCCTGCTGCAGCATAGAGCAGAGCTGCCCAGGGAGGGACTTCTCCATCTCCACTTCCAGAAAAATAGCCACTGGCCAGGAGGAGACAGGGGTATTTGTGAGAGACCCTGAGAAGACGCAGGTCCTTAGGAACCTCAGGCCTAGGGAGCAAGGGGCCAGGGGCAGTGGGCCCTATTAGGGGCAAAGGGTAAGCTGTGACTGCTCCCTAAGGTGGCCAGCCCCAGCCAGGCAGCTGTCACTCGGCTCAGTGACCACTTGCTCCCAGGAGCCCAGCAGTTAGGTCTAGGGTTACACATGCTGCCTCCTGTGGTCCTCAATGCCCTCCACTCTCCTGGCTCCACGAGGCGCCCCTTCCATCCGCCAGGGCAGAGAGGACCCCTCCAGCACCAGAAGTGGCCTGTGCTCCAGTCTCAGCCCTCACTCACAGGCTACCAAAGGTTTGACCACCCTCCAGCCTCACCCACATGGTCACATGTGGGGCTCCACAGCCCAGGGTACATGAGAAGCCCTTTGCATTCTGGAATCTGTGCTGAATAAGGCCTCCAAAGTAGGTGACCCCAGTCCCACTTGGTCAAGCAGAAACCTCATCTGAGGCCAGAGTCTCGTCCTTCAGCCTCTGGAGGTTTCTGGACCCACCATGGTGGTGGTGGTGGCATCTGTACTGTTCAGAGCCACACTGTACTGTGGGCTGCAATGCCCATCTCATCCAATCCTCACAAGTACCTCTTGTCCCTATTTCACAGATGAAGACACTGAACCTAGAAGGCGTGACTCATAGAGGGCCCCATAGCAAGTCACTGACGGAGCCAGAATCAGACGCAGGAAAAGGCAAAATGGAAAAAAGGTATCTAAAGAGGTGAGGCCTTGGCCAGACCCCAGCTGCACTGACAGCACAGAGTCACAGCCTGAGGGGCCCCAGACCGGGGCCCTGGGCCACTGGGCACCATGCTGACCTGCAAAGACAGAGGTGGCCAAGTGTGGGAAAGGCCCAGTCCCTCCAGTTGGCCTGCACAAGCTGTGTGACACTGAATCCTGCCCCTTTGGAGGGGATGCCCAGGCTCCAGTGTGAGGAGCCATTTCCAGGGCAGTGCCTCAAAAGTATGAGAGCAGAAGAGCACGATGTCTGTCCGTCACGTGGGAGCCCATATGGTAGGCAGGCAGGGCAACGCATGGGGGACGAGTGTCGGCCTCTCTGGCCATCTGCTAACCGACACCTTCAACTGCCACGCCAGGCCCTGACCTGTGTCCTCTGATACATCAAACCTGTGCTTCCCTGCTCCCGGGGACACCTTGCAACAGACCCACCACCTTCTGTGTCTTTGACTTTAACCTGAAGCCCCGGGGACGCACCCATCCCAGCCTGGCACCAAAACAAAGGGCCCAACTCTGAACAATGCTGAACCATGTGAAATGGACGATCGGAGCCCCTGAGGGCCGACAGCCAGTCCAACAGCCTGACGCCCACCTGGACTCAGCACCTTTGGTCAGGAGGGTTAGTGTTAGAAGCCACCTAAGACCTGGGGGGCAGTTCTCTGTCAGAGCAGACAGGCAATAAAGATGGTGGCTCAGGTGAGGATGGCCTCCTGATGACATGGCTCTGCCCTCAACCTGGCCTGACCCCAGCTGCAGGTCCTTCTCTCCCACAGACTAGCTAAGCTTCACAAAGAGGTGACTTGTCCACTAAAGTAGAGGGTGCCACAGGACTGGCAGACTCCCCTCAGAACTTCCCAGGGGAGCAAGACACTGACTAGCTGGGTCATGTGGCCCCTCTAGGCCCCACCTGGCCCTGCTCCTGCTGGGTCTCTCTGCCTCTCTGGGCCCTAATGCCACCTGAAACTGTCTGCACCCACCCACCCCTTGATGTCCTGGCTTCCTCTCTGGGTACGTCTCTGGGTCCGTGCTCCAGGCTCCCCCTTCCTGTTGGCGCCCGAGTCGGCCTGCACCCACCTGGTCGCTGTTCTGTCCTTGCTCCGTCTGGCATATAAAGTGGTGTGGCCACCCCTGGTGTCTCACTCTGCACCTCTCCACTGAGTTCACAAGCAGCAAGAACACGAGAGTGAGGGCCAGGCCACCATCAGACACACCGTGACAATAATGCAGACCAAGTCCTTCTTTAAAAAGGCTCTTTCCAGAGTCACATGGGGATGCTGCTCCCACAATGTCTTGACCCCAGCTTGCTGGTATAGCCCTATTCAACCACACCCAACCCAGGCGCTGTGCATACCTGCAGGGCCCAAAAAGGAGCCTCAGTGGCACGGCCCAGCTTTGAGGGCTCTGGGCTGGAAGAGCCAATTACCCATAGCTGTTCGTAACGGGAAGCAGCCCTCACTATGACACCATCAGTACCCACATCCACATCTTACTCCACCCCGTGAATCAGTCCTCCCGGATCCAACACCAGCCAGCAGCTCCAAGTGCTTGTGAGCAAGCCCAGCTTAGGTCTGTGCTGGCTGAGGAGGGAGCAGGTGGTACCCAGAGAGGGCACCTGGCTTCCCCCATCCAGGTGCGCTGAGCACACCCAGCCGCTCCGGGGACTTCTCACCTCCCGCGTTGGTCTCCCCCTTGAGAGGAAGCCCCTGGAGGCAAGCACCCCAGGACCACTTCCCCTGTCAGACTGATGTCACCTCCAAGAGGGACACGCTGGGATTCTGTGGGTCTACCTCAGGCTCTGGCTGCTCTGACACGAGACAGCAGCTCTGCTCTTGCTAGGACAACTTCCTAAGGGTCACAGATACATCCCTCCCGAGTCAAAAAGGGATGGGGCAGGAGGACCCCATGAATGTCCTCAGTGAGTCCTACTGAGCACCATAGCTCACGGGAACCACAAGGAGACGCGGCACGTGGACAGACAGCAGACAAGAGGACCGGGGGGCGGGGCTGAGCTCAGAGAGTCTGACGCCTGCGGGCAGGACTTGGGAACGTCGGGAAGCATGCCCACCGTCCCCCGTCAGCTGCAGAAGGCTTTCTTGGAGCTGCCCCTGAAGCAAGTGATTTGAGGTGGAAAAGCAGTTAGGAGTGGAGGGAGGTGTTCGCACATAGCTGCCACAAAGCCACAGGTGGGTACCGTAGCAGAGCAACTCACGGTGAGTTCACGCTGGAGACAGATGAGCTGCGAGACACAGCACCTCGAGTGTGCTTTACAAAACTGCACATGCAAAAAACAGAACAAAACAAAAGTGAGAAAACCACAGAGGGTTCTAAGGGACACAGAACACGTTTAAGCCACGTCAGGTCAGGGCGCAGGCTGCAGTGTGCATCTGGGCAGGAGGCCGGGGTTGCTTCCGTCAGAGTGGGCACCAGCTGAGACCTCGGGGTAAAAGAGAGGTTGAGAAAGAAGGAGCATTGGCGAACGGTGACACTGAGGAGAACACAGCACGCCCCACCAGCGCTGGAAGACGACAAGCTGCGATCTGGGGGCCCATGCACTACAGCTCAGTACATTCTGCCCCACGAAGGCCAGTGGGGTTGGAAAGAGCCAACACCGTGTGTCCCTAAATTCCAAATGGCTCTCCCCTGCCACTTGGTGTCCCACTCCTATGGGGCCGTAGTGGGATGACCTATGCATCTGCCTTGCTTTGAGATGGAGCAAAGCCAGCTAACGCAGACACCTTACCTTTGGGCTTCACCTGAGCCTTGCTGCCTGACCACCCTGCTCTGCCCCAGCCCCCCTGACCCCTTGGCTCCTCAGGCTCTAAACCCAGGTGCCTCCGGCTCACCGTGACCCTCACAGGGGCATGCAGGCTACGTCACCAACCCACTTCCCTCGGGTGTACTCCAGCCATTTCCCCAGTGACCTTCTGGAAGCTTTTGCAAAACCAACAGAGAAAGCAAAAATCTCTATCATCCTTCCCCTTTAAGGTAGTTTCCCCAGGGGAGGACCATGTGGCTTCCCACCACCTCCTTCTCAAGGCCAAGTCTACACACCTTTGTGAGGAGCTCGGAACAACTCATCTACCTGCAGGTCCCGGGTGCAAACAGGCGTGGGTGCAGGTGTGGGTGTGTGCGAGTGCGTGTGTGAGAAGGGGTGTGCAAATCAGTGTGCGACAGGGTGAGAGTGCGTGTATGGTACGTGAGGATGAGTGTGGATGTGCGTGAGCATGTGTCACAGGGCGTGTCGGGGGACTGAATCATGGGACGGAGTGAGTGTGTGCAGCAGCGCTCAGAGGTCCAGGTGAGGAGAAGGGTGACCAAGTGCAGAGAACCAGGAGGGCCATGCCAACCTTAGCAACTCTTCCCTCCCAGGAGCCTGACATGGCCGTCACCCGAGGACGCAGCCCAGCCCTAAGGGACAGGGACAGCCCTCTGAAGAGGCGTGGCGCCCCCGTCCCCTCAGGCATGTGCAGCTGCACAGAGCCCAGGGGAGCGTCTCAAGCACCAAGGATGCTGAGGGCCCCTCTGCACCCAAGGCTTCACAGAGAACATCTGGACCAGTCCTCCCGCTTCACCGACCACACCCATGGCTGCAGGGAGCAGGTCAGGGGCCTTACTCTCACCCCAACCCAGCAGTGGGGAAGAAGCAAGCGTTGCCCATCCACCCCACACAACTCGCCGGGAGAACAGAAACAGCTGGGAGGGTGGGGGGCAACGGACAGACAGGACAGACAGACACCAGGAGCTCTGAGCCCAGGCGTTCAGACCTGGTCCAGTGTGCAGGGTCTTCAGCGACCACATCAGACTGCCTGCCACCCGACAAAGGCAGACTGAGGACATGCCACAGGGGACAAAGGCCCAAAGCTGCATCTCAGGAGAACCTGCAGGACCCACAGCTAGCCCAGGAAGGGGGAACACAGAGGCCAACGCCTGCAAACACCCCAGGCTGGCTTGACAGGAACGAGGCGACACCAAGCTGTGAGGCAGGACACCTGTGCATCCCCAGGGACTCCACCCAGGAGAAAAGATGCACCAAGGTGGCGCTCAGGTCAACAGCTGGTGTTGTAATACGCCCTGGGCCTGGCTGTGCCATTCTGCAGCCTTGTACCTGCAGAGCAGTGTCCCCAGACGAGGCCAGGGGCAGAGGAAGAACATCCAGACCTTTCTTGGTGGCCTGACATGCTCTCCATGGTTGTGCTTAAGGCCCCAGCACCCGCCTCTCTGAGGTCTCAGCCCCGATGGGAATGGACACCCTGCTGTAACCCCTAAGGCATAGGGAGCTCTGGCAGGTGCAGGGCCCACGGGACAACGCACTCACGTCCACGAGCACAGAAGGCAAATGCTGAACAGGAACCCACAAGGCCCGTGAGTAAGTCCAAGGCTCACCACTGCCTCTGCTAGAGCAGATTACAACGCTCGGGAGAAGGGGCCACCTGCCGGGTCACCACTACCTCCTCAACGCAAGCCCGGGACCAAGCCGACCAAGTCCCTGAACCGGCCGGACAAAACACAGAGACAAGTGAGCACCAAGCCCCCCAGTAGCTGTCTGAGTCATGGCTGCTGTGTCCTGCCGGGCTTCCTGCAGGCCCCTCGCATCCCTGCCCGGGCCCCCTACGGGCCTGTGGCCTCCTCTAGCTTCTTCTCCCCCAGAGGCCAGTGCTTCTGGCTTGGCTTAGGGGCAGGTCCTCTGCAAAGGCCTTCCTAGAAAACAGGCCATCACCCTGGTGACTGCCAGACAAGAACAGGGCTGCTGTGGTGCACGCTCACACGTGCAGACACACACTCACACACACGCAGACACACGCACTCTCTCACACCTGCATCCCACACTCCCAGCAAACTCATCCACCTGCCGGCACACACACTCAGCAGCACGGACGCATGTGTCACCACAGATGTACCTGTGGCTGTTTCCGGGCAGCAGGGAGAGGGAGGAAGGCCGGCTGGATCAGCACGGGAAACGGGAGGTGTGGGGTGGAGTGGGCGTGGCACCGAAGACAAGTCAGCAGTTCCCGGGGCTCAGCCTGGCCTACAGAGTGAGCCCCAACAGAAGGAGAGCTCCTCTGTTCTCTCTACGGCCACCCTGATACCAGGCCAGACTTCCTCCCTCCTACCCATCCCTCCCTGCCCCCCGCAGGTGACCTCCCCCAGCACACTGCACCCTTGACCCCGGGCCGGGCACTCTGTCCCAACTCTGAAGCCCCTGATACTTCCAAATGAGGCTCCACAATGTGCCTTGAGGCTCAGCTGAACCTTGGGGTGACCAGTCAGTCTCCCCACGGAAGCCTGGGCCTGCCTTCAACTTCTGTCATCATCAAGGCTTCCCCTTGACCTCTGTCCCCATACTGAAACCTTGAAGACATTTTGGGAAACTGCATTAAGTCTCTTGGGCTGCTGAAGTACCAGCTAGAATCTTTTGGCTCACAAAGTACATTCCTAAAAAGCTGAGTACAAAACAGACATACTGACACGTTCCCTCGGACTCACAATCTTTGTCCAGCGAGGGGCCCTGGAGTGACCCGAGAGTGCTGAGAAGTAGGTCAGAGCCAATCCCACCCACGATGGGAGGGCCATGCGTTGCCACTCCTTGCTCCGGCTCGAACTGGGAGAAGCCATGGAGGCTTTCCCTGGTGAACCCTCTCCTCAAAGGCTCCTATAGGAGGGGAGCCTTTCCTTCACATCACAGCTCCTGAGGGCAGGGAGGCGGCTGTGTCTTGAGAAGCTCCGGCCAACACAAGGGATTGGGAGGAAGCCCCCCCGAGGAAGCGTCCTGCTGAGGGCCCGGCTGCGAGACGAGACTCGGCAGCAGCCCCGCCGCCCTGCAACCCGCCCCCAAGAGCCTTACGCAGCAGCAATGGAGATGTTCGCCGCGGACATGGGACTGACGTCAGCCACCTCTTTGGCTTTTTGCAGAGCAAGCTTCTGGTTGGCTGCTTCTTCCATCTCCTCTTCGTCCTGTTTGAACAGACAGAAGGCTGCAACTAGCCTTGGGAGTGCACGTCTACTCCAACGAATCAGTTCTTCCTCCCGTGGTCTCTGAGTCCTTCCTGCCCTCTGAAACCGCGGGCCAGGCAGTGGCTCCAGCCCTGAGCTCCGGTTCCACACAAGCTCTCTGGTGGCCTTCAGGGACCCCCTTCTCTACCTGCTGCTCAAGGCAACAGTCCCCAAGATTCTTGCCTCAACACCTCTTGCCATGGGCCATCTCCCAGGGTGCTCACAGCTGGTGACTTACACCCCACTTGTGAGCTCAGGCCACAGGGACCCAGCTGCTGCCTGCATGTTTGTCCCACAGCGTTTCCGACTTGGCGCAGTAAAAATGCAAACCCATCCCTCCTTCCCTCCCACCTGCTGCCCCTCCACCCCAGGAGAACATGTCCCACTTGAACAAAGTCAGCCTCTACCCCAGAGCTGTGAGCAAAGGCAAGGGGCAGGTCTTTGTTCCCTGAGGCTAGGTCCCGGCCCAGCATTGGTCACAGGAATTGTCACCAGGAGTGGGTCTAGCAGGGCCACCTCCTAACCTTTGAGCTTTTCCTACTTGGACCCATCAGGTCACATGTGTCTACCTGTCCCCAGCTGTAACTGTAAAAAGTCCCTCCCTGTGTCCACCTGGATAGCCATTTGCAGTGCCTGTGCTCCCTTCACCACCGAGTTCCTGAGGAGGGCCCCACAGCTCTCTGACACATGTGCAGATATCCTGCCCTGCCTCTGCCTTCTATGCGAAGGGGAGTGGACATCTGGGCAGACCCTCTGGCCCTGACCCCTGTCACTTGGCAAACCCAAAAGGCTCTGCTCCTGGGATCTGGATGAAAAGCCCTGGGCTGAGCCCATGGGCTCATGGAGGGAAACTAAGGCCTCCATGTCATCCAGCTAGACTGCCGAGACCTCCATTCTTTCCCCAAAATCCCCAATCCTGAGCCCACCTGGCTTCCATGGAAGGTGACATTCCCAATGTGGCCCAAAATGTCCTTAAATCTTCCCCTAGAGGTCCCCAAATAGCAAAAACTAAGACCCCTGTTAGCTGCCCGCAGATTTCCCACCATAGTGCAAACGTCTTCAAGCTTCAGGCCCAAGAGAGCAGGCAAGCTCGATCTAGCACAGAACACCCCTGTCAAGGTCCTTCGGGCTGTGGACGCCGTCCCGGTCGACAGCTCTCCAGGGCAGAGGGTGAGCTTCTGCAAACAAACTCCACTGACTTCATTCCCACTTTGAAAAGGACGTGATGCCGTAACACATTGTGCAAACGTAAAGGAAGGACAGCCGGCCCAGGAAACGCCCGACAGCCTGACACAGCTAGGCCTCCACCTGCTCCGACTTCCAAGTTAAGGGAATTCCCGAATCAGGGCGGTTGGCCCAAAGGGGCCACCGCACAGGCTGTCTGTGCATGGAGACGGGGCCCCAAGGACATCGCTTCCCTGGTGTGTCCTCACCCATAGCCCAACTTGAATAGACAGTGAGAACTTCAAGTTCAAGCCCACCCTGCCCCAAGACAGTTGGTGCCCAGACCATCAATGTTCCTGGGCACCCCCAGCTCGCGCGGTCCCAGAAATCCTGACAACAAGAGGTGTTCTGTGGACGTAGGGTTCCCCACCCCCCGCCCCAGCAGCCCAGCCAGGAGCAAGAACAATCACTCTCCAGCCACTCCTAGAGGGCAAAGCCCAGTCTTGGCCCTGGCTGACATAGAAATGAGCAAGCCAGTGGGACTTCCAGGTCCTCAGAAGGCAGCGGCCAGAGCAAGGGAGCCATCTATACACACAGGAACCACCACAGCCCAGGCCTGGGCCGGGGGAAGAGGAAGTCTGAGCAGCAGCAAAGGAAGACACACGAATAGGCCTGCCTCCACCTGGAGCAGTCCTTCCAGAAAGCAGGGTGGGAGCAGCGGGGCGTGCACGGCCAGAAGCACCAGGGCAGAGCTGCCCCTGTGCTGACTGCAGACGCGTCCTGCACCTGCCTTCCTCAGGCAAGGCCTGAATCAGGCTCAGCCCCAGAACAGACACGGCGTTGAGAGTCGGGACATGCTAGACGGTAAGGGCTGGAATGCACCAGGCACACACGGGGATGTGCATAGGCATGCACACGGAGAGGTGCTCACACAGGCCACATGCTCAGCCAAGACAGCAAACACACGGGGCTTCTGCTGCAGGTGGTCTGACCAGGCAAAGGGGACCCTCCACACTAGGAGCCAGGGTTTATCAAAGCACAAGCCTGAGGCCAAAGCAGCAGGAGACCCAGCTGCACCGTCCATGGCTGAGGGTGAAGGTGACCAGGCAGGGGGCTGTGTCATCGGGAAGGAAACCACAGGGGAAGACGTGTATAATCACGTCCCCCACCAGGCTCCAGGATGAGAGATGACTACTAGAGGCCGCCCACTGGGCACTGCCACGAGAAAAGGCTGCCCTGCTGAGGCACAGACAAGCCGACAAGGGGGAGCCGCTGTTCCTCCAGGCGCCAGCCAGGCCCGGCATCTGAGGACGGAACTGCCCAGCGACCGCCCGAGCTCAGCCGTGCACACTCAAGCCTGACCACAGGGGCCCCTCACCGCCCAGGGACGAGCACAGGGAATCCCACCTCCCTCTAGCTCCCTTCGGCCGCCCTTCCCGGCGGGGCGTCTCCCACGCTTCCTCCATATCATCCGCCACACCCGAGTGGCACCTTGAGAGGACCCCCCCAGACAGCGGTCACATGAGTCTCTAACCTTGGCCTGGCCCTCTTCACGGCTCTCTGGACTCATGCAGAGCGACACCGCCTGCCGCCCACACCCCCGCCCTCTGCTCTTCCTGGGCTGCCGGCGGTGTCCCTACGCACGTACCTTGGTCAGCTCCTGAGCGTTGGCGAGGTTGTCCACGGCGATGGCCAGGAAGACATTCAGCAGAGTGTCTGGTTGGCTCCAGCTAAGGAAGGGAACCCTTCTGCCCCCACCCTCCGTCTCCCACAGTCATACCCCAGCATCCCCCATGGAGAACTGGGCCCCATCTCCCCAGCTCCTGACTAGCCTTCAGCCTCCTTCCCTGGGTGGCCACATACCCCTCAAGCCCCCTTGCCCCTCTCACCCCTCTCACACCCCAGACCCAGCCTAGCCCAACTGCCGGGGCTGCTGCCTCTCTGCACAGCCAGCCATTTCTCCAGCTCAGGCCACTGACCTGAGTCCCTTCGAGTTTCCCGGGGCTAGAGCCGCCTCTTCCCACAAGCTCCTCTCCTGGGCACCTCAGAACAGCACCTCCCCAGAACCATCCCCTCCCCGCACTCTGCGCTGCTCCCGCAGACCCGGGCCCTCCCCAGTCATCTCATTCCTTGGCGGTGCTGACATGTGGAGCCAGGTCGCCCTCTGTTGTGGGGGCTGAGCGGCAGCCCTGGCCTCTGCCCAGCATCTGGGTGCACCAGCACCTTCTCCTCAAGGCAGCCAAACCCTCTCAGACATTGCCAGTGTCCTCTGGGGCCAACGTCACCCCAGTCAGAACCCTAGAACTGCACTCTTTAACCACAGGCCTGGGGATTCACCCCCGTTCCCCAAGCCAGGCTGTAGCTGTTCCTGCCAGGGCAAGGCCTGAGCAGCAGCGGGCTTTGTTTGAGGCCGACACCGATGACCGTTGCCGGTCGGGACCCAGTCTGGCAGGGAGATGACCCCGAGACTCAAGGCCAGCCACCTGCCAGGGAACCTCCTCATAGGCAAGGCTGCTTGGGGCTCCAGCAGAGCCCAGAGGACAGGACACTGAGGCTGGGGGCCACTTGCCCACACTAACCACAGCCACGAGCACCTCAGAGGCCTTCCCACACCTGGAGAGCTCAGGGCCCAGCCAGAGAGATGCACAGAGGCAGAGGGAACGATTCCCATTGGCTAGCACGAGGCCTGACCACTGACACACCTGGCCTGACCGCGCAGGGTCAGAATAAGCTGGCAGGAGCTTCAGGCCCCTGCTCAGTCTCGGGGAGCGGCACCTCCTTCTGGACAGCCGTTATTCCCCACCCCCACCCCCACCATTTGAGGTCAATGCAGGCCCCTCCTCTCTCCGACAACCTGGCTGCCACTTCCGGGTTTCCTGTCAGCCAGCCCCCAGTCCCACCACCCGCTACACAGTGAGACCAACACTGCCCCTCCGGAGCCCCCTGACCCCTCCTTCCTGGGGCTCCTGCTTAGCCCCCACAGAGGTGGGGCTCCCTGCCCTGCGGTCCAAGACCTGAACTACACAGGGCTGACAGAGGGCGTGGTCCCTCTGGGGCGAGTGGAGGCAGAGAACAAGGTCTGCAGGGTCACAGGTCACAGGCTGGCACGAGAGCCAGCAAGGTGGGGGCAAGGAGGGGCAAACAGGGTCGCGTGCCCAGGTGTGCCTCCAGGGAAATAAGGCAGAGCCGGCAGGTCAGTGTGGGAGAGGTCAACTCCCAGAGGTGCATGGCCCGCTCAGGTCTGTCTCCAGGCTCTGCGGGCTATTTACTGCAGCGGATCTCAAAGTGGGGTCCCCAGGCTGCAGCATCAGCACTCACAGGGGAGCATGTCAGCATCACGCCTGTGGGCTGCAACCTGAGCGTTAACCACCCCTGGGGGACTCTGGTGTACAGAACAGTTTGAGAACCTGAGTGCTCCTGCTCAGCCTGAACTGCCCTCCTGAGCAGTGCGGCCACGTTCACGCCTCGCCTCTCCTGGTCCTCAGCACCCCCCACGTCATGAGCCCTGCACCCTCCTCCTCCCAGGTGGCCTGCCTGAGGCAGAGCTGCCACCAAGCTGCTGGGCTCTCCCTGACCCCACAGGCCCACGCTCCCATCACGAGGGCCTGAAACTCAAGCCCAGCAGGCACCCACCACAGGAAACCTTGCTTCGTATTTCTCTAGAGGTATGATATTTCCAGCAGTGCCCAAATTTATTTACTGAGTTAAAGTGGGCAAACAAAACAAAGCAAAACAAAACCCATTGCCGTCAGCGTTCAAAGCCCATGTCTTCCCGTGGCAACCCTCCCGAGCCCGCCACTGACCGTGCCGTCCCCTCTGGGTACCGTACGTGCAACCTGCGCTTCCATCATCCTCGGCCCCACAGCCTCCGGACCCCCCAAGCTCAGGCTGCCTGGAGAATATTCACCACCCAGACTTAAGCCAGCTCCCCTGAGGGAGGGGCTGCACTGTTCACGAAACTTGATGAAAAGGCACGTCTCGTATCTGTCCTCCCGGGGGAAGAGGGAGAGGCAGGCCCAGACCAAGCACTAACCACACTGCACCCCAGCCCCAAAGAAGGATACAATTTCCAAACAGCGTCAGGACAATGAAGTAAAAGGAGGAGAACATGCCTTTGCTGACTCCACCTTGCGATTCGATCCCGTGATACATCACTGCGTTCCAGTCCTCTCCTGTTAGGATCTGTGGAGGGACAGCACCACAGGGCACGCCCGCATGGCCACCTTCACCCACATGTACACACATGAGCACGCTCAGGGCCAAGACACGGCTGCGCCCCAAGAGCCAACAGGCACACGTGCACACACACACAGGTTTCTAGATGATGGTGCTTCTAGAGGTCAAGGTGGCCCACGGTCCTTCAGAAAAACTTCCGGAAAGACATGGCTGCTGAGTTGGGTCAGTCCTCGAAAGATGAATATGTTCTAGGTTTTTGGCCCAAAATGGAAGGGAGTGCCAAGCCAAAGGAAAAGGTGAGCAAAGGCGAGGAGGAGAACTGTAGCAATGAGCTGGAGAAATGGGGCCAGGCAGGGGAGGCAGAACTCCGCACTCCCAGAGCTGCCTAGGACATGATGTTACAGTCTAGGAGACAGTGGGTCCAGCAGAGAGGGTGGCTAACTGCAATCCTTGCCCCATTGGGAAACATGTCTCTCTTTGCTACTGTATTTTTGGAAAAGTACAAGAGGAGGACGTCACAGACATTCATGTGTCCGCCAATCAAAATGGACACTGCTCACGTTTGTCCCATTTGCATCAGGTCCCACTGCCCGTGATCACTCCCGACAGACGACCCCAATCACACCTGGTGAGGAACCATGTCAGTAGAGTTCCACTCACACAACACACAGGTATCTGTAAACAAAATACACCACGCGTGTTTTAAACACTCACAGGAAGGCATCAGACCACACACACCCTTCTTCAGCTTGCTCTCTTCACTCAGTACCGTATCGTTGAAGTCTATCCACACGAGGCACACAAACCCACTTAAGCCTGTCCCCCACCACACAGTATCCCTTCAGGCCATCCACCCACACGCCTCCTGGCTGGCACCTTCCTTCTTCCCGGGGTTTCGCTACCGAGTCTCACTGCGCACCTGAAGGTCTGCCCACAGCTGGGATGGCCAGGCAGCATCTGACTTTACACCCTGACTTCACGAGAGGCTTCCAACGGGCTCACCGCAGGTGCTCCCGCCCAAGGAGTGAGGGCCAGCTGGCCAGGTGGGGGCCTCTGGGGCCTCTTCGACCGCCTCGCATTCTGGGGGCTTCGTCTTCCTCGCCCTGACTGTGAGACTTCGTGCGTGTTCTGGCGCATTCTCGCCCCGTCTGCAGGGACCACTGGAAGTGCTCACAGCTGGCTTCTGGTGTATGACAAAGTGCCATGCGTCGAAGAATTCCTCTCCATTAGAAGGCAATAAAAATATTCTTCTGTATTTTCTTCAAACCATTTTAAAGTTTGGTTTTTCAGTTAGGTTTTTGATCCGACTGGAGTTTGTGGTTATTGTTCTGTGTATGCACAGGGGTGAAGATCGACTTTTTTCCCCAGTGGAAAGCCAGTTTCCACAGACCGACTTTACAATATCTTGTACCCATCCTCTTCCTACGGCCAGCTTCCTACCTAGCCTGGCCACGTTTCTGCCTTCTCTGGTCTGTTCTTCCGTGTTTGGTCTTCATACCTCACAGTCCTCCCATTGCAGCTTCGTAGAAACTCTTGACACATGGTGAGGCAACCCCCTCCTTCCTGCATCGTCTTGGCGATTCTTGGACGTTGACCCTTCCACATTATCAATATGCTGAATTCCAAGAGATTAAATTAGGAGAACAGACGCCTTTACCACTTCCAGGCCTCCCCGTTATAAATACACCCCCTGTGTCCCCAGATGTGTGATAACAAGTCACAATTCCATGTACAAGTCTCGCACACTGTTTGTAGATTTCTGGGCGCCTTATAGCTTTTATTGCCTCTGGAATGAAATAGTTCGTTTTAATTGAATTTTCTAATCGAATCATTAGGTCATAGGAAGGTTACATTTTTTGTATGTTGATCTTGTGTTCGGCAGCACAAGTGAATTTTATGCACTTGGTAGGACTCACCTTACACCTGCCAGGCCCAGGGCAGCAAAAGAGCTGTACAGATCCCTTGTCTTTAATGGTAAGAAAGCTGTCCTGGTTTTAATTTCTTCTTGAGCTAATTTATGTGTTTGAGATTTTCCTATAAAAGTGCATGTTTCATTTTAGTTTTCAAATCTCTGGCCATAATATTCTTCGGGATTTAAAACAATCTCTTCCTTTCCTGCAGATACGCCCCCCTTCCAGGCTACACTTTTCATCTGTGCTTTTTGTCTTGGCCGGTCTTGCTGAGATGCTGTCTACTATATTAGACTTCCTGAGAGCAAGCTTTTTATGATTTTGTTGTCCTGGTGTTTTAGTTTTATGTCACTAATGTCTGCTTATTAACCATTTCTTCCTGCTTTCAGTTTTTCTTTGGTTTACCTCTTCTCTTTTCTAGGTTTTTAAGACAAGTACATCACCAGTTTATTTCCAGTCTTTCTTTCATTTTGACGGTTGCATTTAGGGTTATAAATTCTCCTCTAAGCACTGCTTCCATCTCAGTCCATAAGTTTTGATGTCATTACTCACCTCTAAGTGTTTTGTAAAGTCTGTTGTGATGTCTTATTTACCTCGGTCCTTCAGCTTTCAAATCTGGGGAAGGTTTTAAATAACTTTTTACACATGGTTTGTTTATTTACGTTACATCAAAAATGTGCTCGATAGGGTGACAATTCTTCAATATGTGTAAGAATTTCCTGGGTGACTTAACAAGTGCTCCGTTTCCGTGAATGTCCTATGTGTCCCAAGTGATGACTGTTTTGTTTGCTCTCAGGCGGGTGCAGAGTTCCGTAGACCTCAGCCTTCTCCTATGGTTTGGTAGAAATGTATTACAAAGCTCTTGTAAGATGTGGACGTCCGTGTGCTTCTGTCAGTTGCTGCTCCGTATATTTTTAGGCCATGTTGTTAGGGTCATGTAGGGTCATGACTGCTGCCTTCTTTTTGTTGTTACATAACATACTTTATTTTTACGGAAGCTTTTCCCCCTTCACTTGTATTTTGGCTGATGTTAATATTATTTCAGCATTCTTTTTGATGATTTCTACTTAGTTTATCTTTTTGTATCCTTTGATTTTTTAAGTTATGTACTATATCAAACAATCAGAAAAGAGTGATGAATAATTTTTAACAACCCTCTGTGTACCCACTACCTGGCTTGAGAACCACAGCATTCAAAGGGAGGTGGCACCCCTTGAGCAGAACTCCTCCAGCCCACCTCCCAGCAGCACAGCACCCTGAATCCGGTGTTTATCATTCCCATGCAAGCTTTTATGTGGATGCCATAAATACTATTGTTTTGCATGTTTTCATCCTTATTTAAATAGTATCATATGTTGTGTATTCTGAATCTTACTCTTTTTTCGCCTAATATTATCTTTGTGAGATTTGTTCATGTTAACACATTTAATTCTAGGTCATTCATGTTCCTGCTGTACAGATAATACCACACTTTTCTTATCCATTCTTGAGACGATGGACATTTCTGGTGACTTCCAGTTTTTTTGGTATTATAAACAATGCTGCTATGATGTCTCACACGCATCTCCTTGTGCAATTGGGCAGGAGACTTTCAGAGCACAGACCCACAACAGGAACCACTTGTATGTGAGTTCTAGTTATTAGATTTTATGACATTTCTACTCACAGTGGTTCTACTAACCCCACCAATAGCATAAAGGAATCCCCATTTCTCCACATCTTCTCTAAAACTTGACATTAGATTTCTTAATTTCTGCTAAATTGACAGGTGGAGAGGTTGTCTCATGGTGGGTTTAATTTGCATCTCTAGCAACATTGGTAACAGTTCTTACAGGTTTATTCGTCAGCCCGACTTCCTCTCCTATGAGATGCTTGTTTACTCTCTGCCTTTCCCTATGACATTATTTGTCTTTTGTCTTTAATTTGTGGAAGTTCTTGATATGTCCTGGAAACAAACTCCTCAGTGGTTATTCTAATACTGTGGAAATGTCTTCTCCAAGTCTATAACTTTTTTAAAAACCTTTTCGCGGTGTCTTTTGATGCACAGAAATTTCTATTTTAGCAGTCAAATTTGTCAATATTTTCCTTTATGATCTGTGCTTCTTATCTCTTAAGAAGGATTTCCCTACCTTGAGTTAGTACCATTACACACCTGTACATCCTTCTAAAATTTCAGATTTGCTTTTCACATTGAGGTCTTAATCAGTCCAAACTGATTTCAAGTATGGAACAAAGTAGGAACCCAATTTCATGTTTTGCTCTACAGATAATCAAATTGTCCCATACCATCTCCAATCACAACACTTGAGTTTTCTGTGTATACAAATATTTTAGCTGTGAATATTCTTTCTTCCTTGTCAATCCTGAGAAACTGTGTTTCATATTTTCTTGTCCTACTGCACTAAGACCACTGATACCAGCATAATTTGCTAAGAGTTTTTACTTGAAAGGAGTGCTGGGTTTTATCATGTAATTTTATCTTTTTAGAAAAAATGTATTGTGCACATCTTCAGACATACACAGAGTGAACTGAATCCCCGTGTTCTTATCATCCAGCCTCCACAGTGAACAAATCTCCCAATCTTGTTTTTCCTGCCCTCTCACTCTGTGCCACGGACTTGCTGGAGTCACATGTTTTTTTCTGATCACATGTTTTTTTCCTTCCTTAATTGGCTATGATGAATTTTATCAATAGGCTTTCCAATATTAAGTCACCTTGCATTTCTAGAATAAACTCCAGTTGATCATAAAGATAATTTGTTAATTTATAAGCATATCTAGTTTGATTAGTCATTACTTCCCTTCTGTCTCTGTGTGTGTGATCATGACCTAAGACTCCTACTGACCCCCCCTTCTTCTTCACATGAATGTTCACCTTATCTTTTCTGAGGAACACAACGGGAAGAGCTCAGTCACTGACTCCCACCTGTGCAGGTAGGCCATGCAGCGTGGGCAGTTACTCTGCCTCGTTCTAACGTGAAGACCTTCTACGGAGCAGCACAAACCCCATTAGCATAACATAGGATGCATGTTTCCTGAGTAGCCATGTGTGACTTTACGCCCACCTCTATATGCACTGACAAAACTCCCCTTTCTGAATATTCATCTGAACCCTAGATCGAAGGAACCCACTTATCCCCATATGGGGAGTCATGGCTTTGGAAGTTATTCCCTGTGATCTCCTTATTTACTGCAAATAAAAGTTTCCCTATGGACTCTGGGAAACAAACTGAGGGCTTCAGAGGGGAGGGGGGTGGGGGAATGGGATAGACCGGTGATGGGTATTAAGGAGGGTACGTATTGCATGGTGCACTGGGTTTTATACGCAAGTAATGAATCATGGAACTTTATATCAAAAACTAGGGATGTACTGTATGGTGACTAACATAATATAATAAAAAATATTATTATAAAAAATTAAAAATAAAAAAAAATTAAAGTTTCCACTGTGCGACAATCCTCCCCCNTCAAAAACTAGGGATGTACTGTATGGTGACTAACATAATATAATAAAAAATATTATTATAAAAAATAAAAAATTAAAAAAAATTAAAGTTTCCACTGTGCGACAATCCTCCCCTGCACCAAGCAGCGGACTCATATTAGTTCGGTTATGGGTTTTTTTTATCAAGGTTATTCTAGTCTCATAAAGCAAGCCAGGTACCTTCTTTTTGTTTTCTCTGGAGTCATCTACATAAAATTGGAATAATGTCTTTATTAAATCTTAGTAGAATTCACTCATAAAATTATCAGAACATGGTGGCTAGGGTAGGCAGATTTTTAATCATTCAATTTCTGGAATAGTTCAAGTCTTTAATTTCTTCTTGGGTTGGTGTAATATTATTTTTTTCTTCTAATTCATTGGCTTTACTAAATGTATGAACATCTGCGGTGCTTTCGGCAATCAGGAGCTGGTAACTGTCCACATTTGCATCTGAATGTGTCCAGTTTGCCCTTGTACTTGAACCTCTGGGTTGTCTAGGTTGGCAGGCTTTCAAAGTTCCCTCCCTGACCCTCTTGCCATCAGACTGTCATTCTTCCGTGGAGAATCTCTTTCTAGAGTTGTTTTTAAGATTTTCTCTTTATCACAACACATCTAGGTTTGACATTACTTGTGCTCATCCTGCTTGACCATCCGAGCACACACCCTCAGACTCGCCCGGAACAGTGCTGGCATCCTCTCTCTCACCCGACACGGGAGCTTCACCCCCAAGTTCCTCCACGTCTTCCAGCTCACCCACCCTTTCTTAGGTCGTGTCCAGGGTGTAGTTTACACTTTACTTTTCTATTTAAATAGCAATATTTTTCATTCCTAGGATTTCTACTTAGTTCTTTTTCATGTTAACCTATCCTTGGTTCTCAGGTACTTTTCTTTCGTAATTTTGTGTTCTGTGCTACAAATTCTTCCTCGAGCACTGTGTAGATTCCAAGCACGTTTGGTGCACAGTCACCTGCATTTGCTGTCCTATTCCCATTTCTTTGGGAGTGAGCTCACCTTCCGACTGCAGACGTTGTTGGCCCTCTTCAGTGGGGTCAGCTTCACCAAGCCTCAGTCTGCATGGTCACCATGAGCAGACCTGATGTTGTTTTCTTCCTGGTCACACACTTGCCCTACCCCCTCCAGCCCCATTCAGAAGCAAGAGCGAGCTCCCATCCTGGGGTCTCAAGCCCCGGCCCAGCACCACCCACGGAAGGTGCAGGCCTGGCCTGGCCAGCCATCTGACCTTGCAACCGCCTCGGCTTCCTCCAGCCATAGTCGCCCTGTCTCATCTCTGCTCCTCTGCTCCTCGAAGGGCCATACACCTTCCCCAGCACCAAGTCAGGCAGGCCGCACATGGATGCTTCTGATGTCCAGCCTGCCTGCCGCACCCAGACCACATCCCAGGTGCCCGGCTCTCTGCACCTCTCCTCACTGTTCCATTTCCAGCCCACAGTTTGTTTTCGGCTTGGCTGGGTCCTTTTAATTTCTAGATGTATTTATTATCTTATTGCCATGTTCCAGAGCAGAGGGGGTCGGAGGTCCAAACCAGAGCATCATCTGACCAGAAGAACCATCATTTTCCTCCAACTTTGACTTCCCCTCTGTCCCACACCACCACCATTAACCAACCACATTCCACTCCTTTCCTGCAACAAACGGAACAAAGCAGAGCTCTGTCAATCATGTCACCTCCCTGCTTTGTGAGCCTCCGAGACAGCTCCTGCTGGGCCAAGCCTCTGAGCCCGGCCCGGAAGGCCCATCCAACCTGACTTCTGCCAGCCCCAGTCCTTCTGCCACAAACCCTATGCCTTCGCTGCCCTGACTCGGCTCACCTTCCTACTGTGGTATCTGGAACACATTCCCGCCGAGTCCCCTTGCCTGACTTTCAAGGTCCCGCAGGGCAGCCCTTGCGCCCCACAGCAGGAAGGGCTCCTTCCCATCAGGTCACACTGCACAGGAAAGGTCATGGCCACCCTCTGCTAGAGGCCCCAACTTGGAGACCAAGGGCAGCCCCAGGGGCCAGGGGGCTAAGCTGAGCCCCTGGGCCTGAGCGCACATGGCCTGGTGGGCTTCCCTAAGAGTCGTCCTGGGTAAAACAACAACCCACCCCAACCTGATCACCTGATCACCTGCGTCCAAGGATGCTTCGTAAGACAGAGACATTCGGCATTACCCTACCAGTGAGACCAGTCACGGGGGGCATCAGGGTGCTATAGCCCTGCAAGGGAGCAAACTGCTCAACCAAGGGAGTCTTCAAAGGGAACCCCTCCAAGAGGGCAGAGATCACCTGAGGGACAAGGTCTGCGTCACAGAGGACTCGGGCCGAGAGTCTCAGCTTCCCTCGGAGCCACATGTGGCAGGTGTGTTCTCCAGACACAAAAGAGAACTAAAGGACCACTGGGCCTGACAGACAGGGGGAGAAGCATGGGTAGCACTTTGTCGTTTTATTCTCAAATGGTAAAAAACAGCTGTGACACCAGATCCTAGGGGCTGGGAGAGAAGTTGGCGGCTTGACGCCCAGTGGCCACAGGACTGTTGAGTCCCCCAGGCAACTACACATGCTTCTTGGGACCCGGTTTCTCTCCAGACCCAGGCTCTAGACTTGGCAGAGTCCCAGGGACTGGAGACCTCCCTATGCTCATCTCCCACTTGTTCTCTTCTGTTTTCTGGAAAGTTCTGTATGAAATGTTGGCTGGCGGGGGCAAGCAGATGCTGACAGGGAAGGCTGCCTTCCCCATACCTGGAAAGCTGAGCAGGCCAGGAGTGTGCCAAGAGCCAGGAGTCTTACCTGGAAGACAGTGAGAATGGCCGCAGGGAAAGTGTCAAAATTCGTTGTCGGGGTCTCATCCTGAAAGTTGAACCTGAGGAAAACAAGAAGTCTTGGGAGGAGGCCGCCCCATCAGGAGCCAAGGGACCCGGCGCCTCGGCTTGCAACGCCGTCCCAGGCTGTGGGTGAGCTGTGTGCTCAGCGCCATTGTCACCCGGGGGACCCTCCAGGTGGAAGACAGGTGGAGGGGGCCTGGGCAGCATATCTGCTCTGAGCTCTGCCTCCCCAGTGGGGCCTCGAGCTTCATACGCCCCTCCCCCCGGGCCCACTTACTGTCCCCCGAACAGCTGCATGCCCAGCAGGGCGAAGACCACAATGAACAGGAACAGCAGGAAGAGGAGGCTGATGATGGACTTCATGGAGTTGAGCAGAGACACCACCAGGTTCCGCAAGGAGCTCCAGTACCTGTCGGGGTGGGGGTGGGGGGGTCTGTCCACACCCAGCTGCGCCCACACGGAGGCGCGTGCCGCGTGCTGACGCCACACTCCGGGGCTCTCACAGTCATTCCTGTGGCTTTCGAGACCTTCTAAACCCTACGGGCCCCACACCGGGAGGCCAGAGCACTTCTCTCAGAGTTCCAGACTCCTCCACTGGGGGCTCTGGGGGGCGGCGGAGACCCTGTGTCCATTGCTGGACTCACCCTCACCTCCCAAACCTGCCCCTGTCACTCTGCCTGGCGGAATGGCGCCCAATCCCTGTCCACCCCTCGACACCCGAACACCTTGCAGGTATCTCCACTCAGACCACAAGTGGAGAAGGAGCTGCAGCAGAATGTAGCCAGCCCCAACCCTGCATCCAGCAGGTCCTCAGTGCTGTGATGGGTGACGTATAACCCGGTGCGAATGCCCCTCTCACCAAGGGCCCAGGACACAGCATGGATTGGGGGGGGGCAGTGCTGCGAGACCATTTCCCTGGCATCCCACAATGCCCACCCCTCCATCACACGCTTCAAATGCTCCTGGAGGTCAGAGACCATGTCTCTGGGCATGTCTCATGCAACTGGACCCAATGACACACAGGCCCCACTAAAGTCTGTGGTGTGGACAGCTCACTCTCTGGGTGACTGTGTCTCGAGAGCGCCTCCCCAGAAGAGGCAGGGGCACACGGCTTTCCCTCCAGCCACCTCAGGACACACTACACACCTCTGTGTCTCTGTCTGGGTGTCCTATCACCCTGGAAACGTGGGAGTGGCAGGACAGACAGCAGTCACTGTGCATCCCTGGGCCCTCAAATCCTGTCTTCCCGAGAGCCAGCGGCACAGAGGCTCACCTATCTTCCATGGATTCTCTTACAGTGCACTTGAGGGTTCATGGAAGATGGGCTGGAAAACTCTGGAAAAGCCAGTCCACCTCAGGACAGGGGCTGCCTGGCTTCTGGAAGGAAGCAGAGCCCGTAAGACACCAGGCCCCGCAACCAAGGGAAAGGCAGCTCTCGCGGTCAGGTCCCGGAGCCACGTGCCAGCATGGCATGGCAAAGCAACAGAGGCCTGAGCGCATGCCACACAAGACACGCAGCAGTGTGTGTGGACCAGCCAGACCAAAGTCGCGTCCCAAACTCGCCTGCAGCGACACCATCGTGTCCTCAAATGGTCTCAGATTTGGATTTAAAACAGACTGGAAAAGGCCAAAAGAACTGCCATCTACCCTGGGAAGATCAGTCGGGTTCTGAAAGGTCACTGGAGGGGTGACCTAGAGCCCAGGGCCTCCTGCACAGGCTCACTGTTGACAGTTCTGCAACTTGGGTCCTGCAGCTGTCATGGCCCAGGTTGCTGGGGAGACCGCATGGAAATCTGTGCTGGAGCATGCGTGGGCCAAACGAGCCCAAAATTCAGGGTAGGTGAGGTCCCTGCCGTGGTGCGTGTGTGGCCCCAGCTAAGACCAGCTGAGCGCAGAGCAGCCTTTGCTGTGGGTGAGACAGCGATGGGTGAGGTGCGCCCCTCTTCCCACCACTGGAACCCTGGCAGAGAGACCCAGCGCTCTCAGTCACTGCATCACACCTCCGCCCTGGGCCTCAGCCCCCTCGCAGACAAAACGGAGCAACTGGCTTCCAGGGTTACGTAAAGAACTAAGTGGAATAGAACTGAGAACACGGGCCTGTCACCGTCCTCTCGCCACGGCTTAAATAGGGCAGCGTCAGGCGCCGGGTGGAGAAAGCAGGCCTGGGAAGGGGAGCCACCAGGAACCAGCCGGCTCCGGTCAGATGGTCAGAGTCAGCGGAGGCCTCCCTCCCTCTCTGGGGGCGGGGCTGCCGGGTAGGTGGGCGGACTTGGGGCGGGATGATAAAAAAAAAAAAACACCTTCCATCTGAGAACTTCTTTTTTCTCTGTTAACTATGAAGCAAAGTAATCCTTTGAAGGCTGAAAGATGGACTGCTGGTTTCAAAAGCGGGGACAGTATGAAACTGTGGGAAGCAAGCTCACTAAGGAGCTAGGAATCCTGCTGGCAACTTTGAGGCCCATGGGGAACAACCCTGAGGATAGATTCGCCCCCAAGGGCGAGACAAGGTTATAACCGTCTTTTGTATTTAAACCAATTACAGACAGCTGAGTTCCAGGCGGGCACCGTGAATTCCTGGGAAGAGCCGCTGTGTGGGCCCGGCTCCCTGGGACCGGCATCCCCGCCCTCCCCGAGCGCACAGGTGACCTACTTCGTGACTTTGAAGATTCTCAGCAAACGCAGAGCCCGCAGCACGCTGATCCCGAAGGACGTTCCTGGCTTGATGGCCGCCCAGACCACTTCAAAGATGCTGCCCACGATGACCTGCGCGGGAGGCGGGGTCAGCCGCGGGCACGCACGCCGGGAGGCGGGGTCACAGCCGCGGGCACACACGCCCATCCCACGCCTGCCCGCCTGCCCGTCTGCCTGGGGCACCTCTGCATCACGCCGAGCTCCTGCAGCCTCGGGGAGCACATTCCAGCCCTGGGGCTCCCCTGCCCCAACACGCCCACCCTGGACACACACGGGGACACAGGATGTGGAGCGAGGCTGGGCCTACCGCTCTCCTGACCGACCAGCTGCAAATCAGATCGGCTTAACATCAGCGTCCTCCCACGGCACTGAGAAGCTGGTGACTGTGCCAGCACCAAGCCCCGGCCGTGACTGGAGACCCCTTTACAGTCCAGCGCGGGTCCATCGAGCCTCACGTCTGCGCTGGCAGGTGCCCCAGTTACAGGTCACCCAAACGCACAGCCATCCTCTGCATACTTCTCCACGCTGAACACAAAGGCATCGTTGAGAGAACGTCCGACGTCCTGCTAACTAACGTCCAGACAGCCCAACCGCGGCTCCCCAGGCAGCACCATGCACAGGCCAAGCTTGCCGCCATCTGTCCTTGGGGACCCTGAGCACCTCCACCATGTTCCACAACATGCACACAGCGTCCGGATGTCGTCTGGGGCTCTCATTTTCCTAAATCTACGTTCTTATTGTTGGCCTTCCAGCATCTGTCTTTCCTCAATCCTCAGAATTTGTTCCCATTCATTCATGATGCAGGTGGCCCCTGAGATGTCCCACAGTGGTCCCCACTACTTGGTAGCCCCGCCTTGTCCCTCAAGGGTGGGTTGGCCCTAGCGACTCACTTCTAGCCAACAGAATGGGACAGAAGGGATGGGCTGTCACCTCTGAGATTCAGTCATCAAGACAGGCTTCCTCCTCGGTGCTCTCAGCTCTGCTGCAGGTCCCCAGCCACCATGATGTAGGACACGAGGGAGCCTGGGGAGAGGCCCCCATGACCAGGGACTGAGGGCTGTGGGCCACGAGCAGGAGCTTGGGCGTGAGCTCCCCGCCCCCAAAGAGCCTGCAGTTACTACAGCCTTGGGGGAGACCGAGAGCTGGGGGCCCCCAGTTAAGTCCCACCTGACTCCCGACCCACTGACATGAGAGATAACAAAAGTTGGTTGGTTTAAGCCACCGAACTTTGGAGTAATTTGTTACACATCAAGAAAAACAATACACGTTTTGGAGACAGAAGTGGAGTGCTCTCCAATGTGGCAGTGGCTTTGGAGCCAGAGAAGGGGCATGGAACAGCATGTCCGTGAATGCCTACAATGCCCTAAACATGCTGTTCACGGGTTCTGGACAGTGAGGGAGTGCGGATGCTGCCCGTAGGGTCTGTAGGACAGTGGGCAGAAGCCCTGTTGTGTGCTGGCACGAAGTTCGGCCACACCATTGCCCACAGTTAATGTGAAGAGAAGCAGGTGTGCCACATGGACCGGGAGGTCTCGGAGATCTCCAGGCAGAGTCTGCAGGTGAGACCTGGGGTCCTCTGGCCGCCCATAGTGGGTGTGGGAAGAGGGAGAGGCAGAGGGAAGTGCTGTCAGCCAGGACCTGCCAGCTTTGGAAATGCTCTGCCTCTCCAGACAGCAAAGGATGCCAAGTTAGGAAATGGCACGGTCCACAGAGAAAGCCAAGGCACGGGGCAGGACCGTGACACTGCGGGAGCCCGGCCCTGTGGAGATGGCCTCGCATGTCAGCTCGATGAGCAGCAAGTCCTCCAGGGCACTGACGTGCGCTGGCCTCAGCCATCTCAGCACGGGCACCCCACGGGGAAAGGCCTGTTGCTTCAGTCTAGGTAGGGCTTTTGTCAAGGGGAATCCAGGAAGATTCACAACACACCCACAACACTGAAAGACTTCGCTATGCAGAAACATCACCAGCTTGGGTTGAAAGGGGCACAGACAGTACAAGACAAAAAACAGGCCTTTGGATTCCTCAAATTCTACTGGTAGGAAGCAGGCTGAGAGAACCGTCCAGCTGAAAGCACATGCTGTCTTTCCCAGAACAAGAAAGGTGATGCAGAGGCCAAAACCAAAAGCCCAAAGGGGTTCCCAGTCCTTAAGAACTAATCCAGGATCTCCAACTTCTCCCAACTGGATTCCTGAACTGCTATGGGCCAGTTGTGTTTCCCACTGTCCCCTCTGAACAGGAATGCCTACAGCAGTTCATCTATGCCCATCCCACCACCGTGCGGGTGACAACTTGTCTCTTTAGTTCCATGGGTCCACGGGTGGGGAGGGACTGAGCAGCTGTCCCTGAGCAGCTTGAACCATACCTGGGCCTGATTTGGATGAAGAGGCCCTGGACTCTGAAATGACGCTGTCATGGCAGGCGGCTGGGAAAGCGGGAGGACACGGGTGTCTTTTACATCAGGAAGGCTGTGGATCACCGGGGGCCAGAGCGTGGACTGTGGCAGGCAGCCTCTCAGACGGCCCCCAGTGACCCCTGCCTCCTGGGGTTCATGTCCCTGGGTAATATTTCCCATCCCTGTTAAACGCGGGCTGGGCCAAGTGACTCTCTCCTAACAGATATAATATGGCAAAACCGACAGGCCGTCTCTCTGAGGCTGGGTTTCTGTGGCTTCTGTCTTGGGTACTCTCAGTCCCTCTCTCAGATCACAAGCTGTCACATCGTGAGGACACTCAGGCAGCCTGGAGAGAGACCCACGTGACCGGGACTGAGGCCTGCCGCCAACCACATGAGTGAGCTCGGAAGCCAGTCTTCTGAGCCCCACCACCAGCCATGTGATGAGCGTGAAATCAAGCCTTGGAATGGCTGTGTCCCAGCTGTCGGCTTCACTGTGACCTCCTTGAGACCCCCTGGGCCTCAGGCACTTGGTTAAGCCAGGCCTGGACCCCTGAGCTATAGAAACTGTGAGACGGCACACACTTCTTTTACGCTGCTGAATTTTGGAATCGTCTGTTAGCTTATGTGCATCATTCCCATGTCCTGGGATCCAGTTAGTTCAAACCAGAAGCCAAGATTCTCTGAGCTCTCCTAACCTCTTCGGGTTCCCTCCGGCTGTGCGCACCACAGGCTTTCCTTGTCGCTAAGCAGGCAGGGGGCGAGAAGCCATGTCAGAAAGAACCGCAGGTGTGCGTGTCTCGGGGGCACCCTGGGCAGCACCGCCCCTCCTTCCCCACAGCGATCCGGCAGCGCTGCCCGGCGCAGACCCGCCACTCCAGGGCCAGAGCTCCCGGTTACACCGCGTCCCGCACAAAGCATCTGGGCAGCCTGGGGCCAATCGCACAACATCTCCAGGCACTTGTCTATGAAGCAGGGCAGTCGCGGACGCAATGTTCCGTAGACTCCACTGACAGAAAAAGTCAACGTCGCGCTGAATTTCGAGTTGAAGTTTTACTTCTACCTACATCCAGGCTCCCCCCCCCCGGCTCCTCAGGACTCTCCCTCGGGGCTGGCACTGGCCCTTCTCCTTCAGAGCCTGCCCTGGGTCAGAGCTCACCCCTGGGCTCTGGGCTCGGCATCAGGGAGCCGGCTCGTCCTCCACCGGCTGGGAAGCCTCTGCAACTTCCCGGGCTTTGTCCCAGGGAGTCTTGGGAACACCTGCCTTTGAGGCCTCCCTGACCTACATACGTTGGTGAAGGGACCCAGGCCAGGCCCACGAGGAGGGCTGGACCCTCGTGCCCTGTCAGGCCTCCCCTGAAGCCTGTGCCCAACCAGCCCAGAGCCAGATCTGCAGGACAGTGAGGGGTCAGGACCACAGCCCCCTTGAGCTCTGCTGGGGACACTGAGCCCTCTGCAGAACAGCAGCCCGTTTGAAAGATGGTTGCAGGCGCAGAGGGGGCCTTCAGCTGATCTGGACATTCTACGGACAGGGTCAGAGGTGGGAAGGAGGGTGTCCTGCAGCTGACACCCCCACAAGACAGGGCCTGACGAGGACGGGTCTCCCCTTTGTCAAAGGCCTCTCCCTGTCTCTAGGAAGCCTTCCTGTCCCACACAGGGTCCCAGTATGCTCAACGACCTGGGTCCTGCGGCACAGACCCCAGCACGTGCTGGGTACAGCACAGTGGGAGGGGACTGCGTGTTCTCTCAAGCGGGGTACAGCTGGACCTGCCTGGACCCCCGGCCGGCACCTGTCACGAGGCTCTTACCCCAAAGTCGAAGCAGTTGAATGAGGACCGGAAGTAGCTTCTGGGCCCCAGGCCGTACATCTTCAGGGACATCTCTGTGAGGAAGAGACCCAGGAAAACAAACTCTGCAAAGTCTAGGAGAAGCCGGAGAAGAGGGGGATTAGCTCTCGGCCTCCTCCTACCTGGCTCTGGCCCAGACTGGAGGACACCAGACCTCTGGGCCCTCCCAGGGTTGAGCCCTGCAGGCCTGGTCTGTGGCCCCTGAGCTCCGAAATCAGCTCAGGAGGAGAATAACGAATGGACTGGGATCGGGAGGGGCGCAGAGAGAGGCTTACTCCGCTCTGAAATGTGATGCCTGCCCGATGCCTACGGCCCAGGGACAGGCTCCATGGGAGGTGAGGTCCTGGGGCCACACAGCACTCCCCAGAGAATGGCCTCAGACCCACCCTTCCGCCTTCAGGCTTGCCCCCCGCCCCATGCTGTGAGCGCGGTGGAGACCCTCAGCCCCTCATCAGGATCAGCATGGGATCCGTGACGACTTCCCCGACAGCCGTCCTCAAAACATCACCATGTTTGGTCTTCACTTGTTCATGTGTTCGCCTGCCACCCGAGCACTGCCTGCCCCGGCCGGCACGAGGCTCCCAGAAGGCGCCAACGCTTGCCGCCCCCTCGCTCTAGGAGTCCCACAGCGGCTCCTGTGGGCACCTTCACCTTCCTGCAGGTGCCTCTCCTACCTAGGCCAGGGGTCTGGCCACTGGCTGCGCGGACCCTCAAGGGTCTCAGGACCAAAGCGAGGCCACACTGGAGCTGAGGGCCATGCTGGGAATTCCAGGCACACAGACAAGACACAGCCCCTAGCTCGAGCAACACACGCGGTCAGAGCGAGAAACAACAGGCGGCCTGGGAGCTACACAAAGCCGCGACAGCAAGAGATGCAGCCGGGCTCTGGCACTGGCCAAACCAGGAAGTGCAGACAGCAGAACCAGGTCGCTGTCTTTGATCCTCTCCCCAGGTGCTGACTGGAATCAGCTCGTTATTCTGTACAGGGGCCCAAAGGCACCATGGCCTCTGGCCCCAGAGCAGCAGGGGCCAGGAAAGCAGCTCAGAACTCAGGGCAGAGCCTGCCCCAGGGGGTCCAGGCCATGAGCAGGAATGGAGGGTAAGCTTCGGAGAGTCCAGTCACCAAAAAGTCACCAGCCCAGCCTTCTTGGGCCTCTGGCATCCAGACTGGTTGGGAAGCTGGACCTCAAGCAGCTCCTGATAAAACAGAGCACAGAAGAGGGGACCACACGGCTCTGCTTTCTTGCCCAGCTCTCCCCCAAGCACTACACCAAGAGACCCAGCAGCCTCAGTCAGGGGCAGGTGTACAGTAGCCCAGACTCTGCAGGAGCACAGACACCAGCCCCACGGCCCATACGGACACACAGTGATCTGCATGGCCCAAGGTCTCGGGTGGGGGAGCCCCTGCTATGGCTTGGCAGCAACTCACACAAGCCTGGCCTCTGAAGCCAGCCAAAAAGTCACCGAGGCACCCAAGCCAGGCATGGAATGAGGAATGAGAAGGCAAATCTGACTCCCTGGAGAAGCCAAGAAGCCAGCGTCCCAGGCAGAGGAACCCTCTCCAGCCAGGTGAATGACCGACACCTGGTCCTGCCTGTGCTGAGCAGCAGGCGCGAGGGGTGGTAGGCAGGCGGCGCCCTGCCCCCAAGTCCAGATCAGAATGCCCCAACAGCCTGCAAAGATCCAAGGCTCCTGGCCACCAAGTCCCAGAGCCCCTCCACTTGAGGTCAAAAAGGCACCTGCCCCTGCCCTGGGGCACCCCATGAGAAGAGCTCAGATCCTGAAGGAAGAGGCCACAATGATGGGACTTCCGGCCACCCACACACCAGACCTTGGAGCTACAGCTGCCCAACTCTGCTCCCAGGAGATCCAAGTGAGAGCAGGGCAAGGAGCCGGCACCAGAGCTGCCAATGTAAGACCTCCTCAGAGAAAGGGAGCGGCGCGAGACAGGAGTCCCCCAACGTCCCGCCTGCCCTTTCACTCTCCTGAGGAAGACACCCTCTCGGCTTCAGATGCTCAGCCTCCCCGCTGAGGCCAGAAAGGGTACCCATCCACTCACTCCTGAGCCATCCGAACAACGCACAGGCACTGGTGCTGATTCGAACGTGCAGAGGAGACAGAGCCGACCCTTCTCTCCAGGCACTGACACACCAAGGGGAGCAGACGCCGAGAATGTGAACAGTGTGCTGTATCATAATAACAGGACAGTGTGCTAGGGGAACACAGGGACAGAGGAGAGGGCGGTCAAGCCTGTCTTGTGAGGGGCCTCACAGAATGACGGAGCCCAACAGCCAGCTGCTTCCCTCCCCTCCCTCCTCACCAGTTAAGCTTCGTTCTCAGGGGTTCTGGTGGTGCACTGCGGGTGGGTCCTGGATGGAAAGTCAGCTGAGGTGCACAGAACCCATTCTCTGCGGGGTGGCCGGTCTCAGGGCAGAGCCCCATGGGAACTGCAGTGAAGCTAGTCCTGGCGGGGACCCCCCCACCTCTGCCTCAGCCTCTTGCAAGCCCTGCCCTACCTGGTTGAATCAGCCTTTCTCATTTCCAGCCCAGCTGCCAAGGACAGAGCCCAGGGCACTGAGCAGAGGTGTGGAGATGCAGCCCATACCCCCTCTCCCGCCAGCCATCCTCCCTAGGTAGGTAATGCCAATGAATTCAGAAATTCCCAGGGAACCACAGAGAAGACAAAGAAGCAAGGGGGAAGAATCGTGGCCAGGGATGCCTGTGGCCTGGCCCAACGCCTGGGCACTCTGAGGCCTGTGCTCCCGCACAGCACATGTGTGACCAGGCCCTGCCACTTGCTGCCTGTCCGCTCAGGTGACAGATCCCCAGGAAACAAGGAGTAACCACAAGACTGACTGGGCACCATCAGCTTCTTCCATGGGAAGGGAAGGCCTGGCTAGGAAGTTCCAGGAACAGCTGCTCCCGGGCTGGGTCAAGAGGAAGCCCCACCTCCCTGGTCCCCACCCAACCCCCAAGGGTGAGGAAACTTTATCCTGAGGGGATGAGGAGGGAAGTACGAACCTCAGTCCCAAGCAGAGTCCCCAGACACCGAAGTACAGGCCCCAGGACACACGGATTAGGGGCCAGAGCGGGCAGTTCAAAGCACACCAACTGCCTCTTAACTTTGCTCCCCTGGGGAACCCGAGCCAGGTTGCCTTCTGGAAGCTCCCTGGGCCCTCTGGCTTCTGCTGCCTCTGCGCCCTTCGCCATTACACAGTAAGAGCTTTCAATACAAGTTTGGGAAACCGCAGTCTAGCGTTGCACCCCCAACAGTCACCCCCACCCACATTTTCAAGTGGTCTGTGGAGACGTCAGAGTCTGGAGCTCTTAAGAGCCCTTCCAGAGCTACCTAAGCCCCGCTTAAAGCTGACAGCCTCAGTGGTCTGGAAGAGGGGAGTGTGGCCAGCACACCAGGAGCCAGGCTCTGATCCAGGAGGGTTCTTCTCAGGAAAAGACTCTCTTGCCACCTCGGGGTGGCTTCAGGCATACAGGGCTCCCATGGAGACAGCAAGGGGAACCCAAAATAGGCCCTGTGTCCACATCAGCCCCAGATACTAAGCAGGGCTATTGCAGCTGACCCCCAGGGAACAGGAAGGCGGAAGGCCTGACAGAAACTACTAGTGAGCCTTCATCTTTAGAGCTCTCGTCAGGTGGGACGACCCAGACCAGGCTCCTCATGGCCTGCAGAGCCCTGGGTATGGAGGGTTGGTCCTGGAAGGTCAGCCCTGGTCCCTGGAGAGGGGCAAGGAGCCTCAACCACCCCGGTTACCTTCCTTCTTTCCTCCTTGGAACTGTAGCCTGGGCCAAGAGAAGTCATGACTCAGACTCCTGTGGCCTGTCCTTAGGCTCATGGACATGGGCGAGTCAGCCCTGGTCAGGTTCAAAAAGCAAAAAGAAAAATGCAACAGCCAAAGAGCCCAGGAAGAGCCCTAGAAGCCAGGACTCTTCCTCCTCAGGAGTGCAGGGAGGGAGCTGCAGCTTTGTGGCCGACTGGAATGAGGGGCTAAATCCCCTGGTCCGTGGGTCGGAAGCCCTTCCAAGGGAGGACGCAGGTCCATGTGGCCTGGCTCGTGCCTGCTGGCCCATCAACTTCCTCCCATGGTGCCCTGGACCTCGCCTCATTTCCCACCACACTGACAGATGGGTTTCGAACCCGTTCCAATCAGCGAGGCCTCCTGGCACCTGGGACAGGGAGCTCAGGCCCCAGTGGAGGCCTGGGGGGCACTTCGGTCAGTGCAGGGGTCCTACCCAGGGCATTCCAAGGCAAAAGGCTGTGAGCCGGGATTTCCAGGCTGCAGACCGGAGGTGGCTCGGGAAGAGGGGAGGGGGGGCCCAGACCGCAGCTACGTACACAGCGCCGTGGTGAGCCGCTGCGGCTGGTCATAGTGCACCATGGCCACGCACAGGGTGTTCAGGGCCACCACACACAGCACCACCCAGTAGAAGCTCTGTGCCTTCACCACGCGCCGGATGAAGAACCGGAACATCTTCTCCTTCCTACGGAAGTACGACGAGCTCTCGGTCTTCCCGCTCTTGAGGCTGGCACGGGCGAAGGGGGACCCTGGGGGAACAAGGGCTCACTGAGGACACGCTCTCCCTCACAGACGTGTGCCCCGCGGATACACCCTTGAGGACATGCTTCCCCTCCCCTCTCAGACACACAGCTCCCCCATGAGATCCCCTTCACGGGCACTTGCCCCAGCCGGGGTCTAGCTCAAAGCCCCAGTTCTAATCACAGCCACCACGTGTGTCAGACCCTGAGTGTTATTGGCATTTAGCTGATTACCCCTGCGCCCCCCTACAGAAACCCATTTCACAGGTGAGGGACCCAAGAGCCTTGGTGGTCTCCATGGTTACTAGGCTCCAGATGGTCCCCAGCACTTCCTGGTCACCTTCCAGCAGTCCCGATGCTCCCAGGCCATCCCAACTCCTCCGTGGGCCTTGGAGAGCACTGCAGCATCTGGCCCTCCCTCCTGTTTCAACTCAGGGATCAGCAGTCACTAGCCACCTGTTTTTTTTAAAGATCTGATTTATTTATTTGAAAGAGAGAGAGTGCAAGTGAGACAGCACAAGCAGGGGGAGCAGCGGAAGGAGAGAGAGAAGCACGCTCCCCGCTGAGCAGGGAGCCCCATGTGGGACTCGATCTGAGCTGAGATCATGACCTGAGCTGAAGGCAGCCACCCAACTGACCAAGCCACCCAGGTGCCCCTGCTACCTATTTTTAAGTTCTTTGACTAGAACCCAGCCAAGCTCCTTGGTTTGCATCTGGTCCATGGCTGCTGTCCTGGTGCAGAGCTGAGGTGAGTATGGCCCACAAAGCCCAACATAGTCTCTGGAATGTTTGTGCATGAAGCCACCACAGCCTTCCCTCGTCTCCACGTACACGCCACCTCTGCTCTGCCATGACCCTGAGCGTGAAATGCTTCCCACACTGGTCTTTTTCCACAGCTGGCTGCTTCTCAGCTTCACATCTGGACTTTGACGTCACCCCCACAAAACACCCTTCTCCGGGCACTCCTTTGGAAAAGGGTCATTGGCCCCTCCGCAGCAATCACAACCGCGTAACATCTGCCCCCATATTGGCTCATTGACCTGTTTTGTGCCCAGCTTCCAAACCAGACTGCACACTCTGTGAGGACAGGAGGGGACAGGGCTTTCCTGAGAGCCCTGTGTACTCCTTAACAAATGAATGAGCAGTCTTCATGGGTGCTTGGAGGTGCTGAGTGTGCACGGCTGTTTCTCATGACATCCCATGTCTCTGCAGCACATCAGGGTCTCTCTAGTGTTTTCAATAAGGGCCTGGGCATGAGTGAGCCTCCGAGAGTTCAAACCCAGTCAGCTTGGGCATCGGGTCCCTGGGTGTGTGTGTGTGTGTGTGTGTGTGTGTGCGCGCACCCAGCCTCTCAGTGGCACACTAATAGCATTTTGGGGCTGGTGTTTTCTTGAATTCACTGAAATGAGCACAGGCCCTGAGGCCTTCGGAGAGACTTATCTGTAAGCTAAGCAGCTGCATCCGGGGGAGACGCTGTGACCGACAGCCCCAGACGCAGAAGGAGCGGTCCACAGGACAGGAGCCATCAGCCAGCCCCCCGAGGACCCTCGCAGTACCCTAGATGCCACACCCCATCCACACCCATGGAAGACACTGCTCCGTCACAGCCTCCTGGGGCAGCCAGGGCACAGCCCCACAATCCACATCCAGACAGCAGACACCAGCCCCTGCAGCTGCTCAGAGCGACCTCATTCAACAAGAGCTCTGGGCCAGCCTTATGGAGGCTGCAAAGTGCCGAGGCCACAGCCAGACGCGCCCACTCCCTCCAAAAGCAGCAATGAGGCACAGAGGGAGGCAGGCAGTGTAGACCAGGAGAGACCTACACACACAGTCATGCACAGACCCGTCCGGAGCACCGCACGCTCAGATCCCCCACCACTTCCTGCGTCGTTTAGAAACAAAGTCACACACACACACACCCTGACCATCTCACTCTCCAAGGCACAAGCACTCCCAGAATCCCACAGGTTACGAACACACACGGCCACACCGGGAAGGAAGGTTAAGAGGACGCGTGACTGGTACGAACTGCTTTGTGCACACACACGTGGCCAGTGAGACAAGCAGCAAGTTCTCCAGCAGAGGCTCCATGGCCATCCCCACTGGCTTACTGGACTGCACCCAGTAAGAACCAGTGAGCCCCTGCCACGCGAAAGGCCTCACGGGAATGCTGCCCCCGCACACCCACCAGCACCCACATGCAAACAAGCACACACATCGCCCCTCGTCAAGGCACACCCAGACAGCGGCGTCCTCAGCCACGTGTGCACGAAACCACGCACCCCCACACGGCTCTTGAAGCCCCACCCATCCCCCCCAACATACTCCAAGAGACAGGAGGGGGAGCGGGAGCCCCGGCACGCTGAGCATGAGGTGGCCCCCTCTCAGGTCCCAGGGAGAGTGTTTCCACATGCACGCCACGGCAGAACCAGAAACCCGCCTGCCTTCTGGCCTCCACGTGGTCAGGGAACAGGGACACGCAGGCAAACGTCGCACAGGTCCTGGGTCTCTGGAGACTGAGGCACGGGCCCCGGAGGACAGCCTTTCCCAGCAAGCAGCTAGCGTGTGCTCAGGTCAGCTCTGGACAGTGACTCCAGCCCAGCTCTTTGGTTAAATCCGGGGTCCACAGTGAACAAAAACACACGTCACATCCAGAATCGCAGCTCTGGGTGGGGAAAACCCTGAGAGATTGGGACTGCTTCTTTTCACGCTGTGCATTTTCTATGTTTAACTTAATCAGTGTATATTCTTCATAATCCAAAGGCTTATTTCAAGGAACAAAATGTATCATCAAGCTAGGGGAAATCAAGAATTAAATCAACCTCTGAATGACAGCACGGTGAAGCATTGGTGAGGACAATGCATGGCTGTGCGTAATGTGTGGATCTCTCTCCGTCACGCCCAAAAGAAGACTTGATTAGTTAGCATGAAGTCTACACTGGGCCCGCATAGCAACACCCACTCCTTCCACAGTCATGTACAGAGTTTAGGCCCTGAGTGGCAGAGAGAAGGCAGAATGAGTGAGATCCATCCCCGCCCTCAATGACCCCCCCAGAGGCCAGTGAAGGGACGAAGGAGAAATGTGCTTCCCTCCAGCGTCGCGTGTCATTCACCAGCACGGGATAATGAAAGTAACGTTCGACAAGAAGCCATGGAGACACAGACCCCCGTCACCCCTGCCCTAGGCANAAAGAAGACTTGATTAGTTAGCATGAAGTCTACACTGGGCCCGCATAGCAACACCCACTCCTTCCACAGTCATGTACAGAGTTTAGGCCCTGAGTGGCAGAGAGAAGGCAGAATGAGTGAGATCCATCCCCGCCCTCAATGACCCCCCCAGAGGCCAGTGAAGGGACGAAGGAGAAATGTGCTTCCCTCCAGCGTCGCGTGTCATTCACCAGCACGGGATAATGAAAGTAACGTTCGACAAGAAGCCATGGAGACACAGACCCCCGTCACCCCTGCCCTAGGCACGTGGCCTTACAGGTGTCACAGAGCCCAGACAATCCTCACTCAAAAACAGATCACAGGCAACCTGGACCTCACAGGTTGTATAGGAGTCAGTGAAACGACGCGGGGTACATGGGGCTCAACCCTGGGCGCCAGTGACAGAGGGGATGGAGCACCTGAGACACCGCCATCCTCAGCACAGACAGACGGACAAGGGAGGCACTGGGCATGAGGAAACCCATGCTTGCCTTCTTTCCTCCCTGCTCAGCCCCACACCCAAACGTGTCCTGGACCTGCCAAGGCCCAAGGCCCGGAAAGCAAGGGAACCCATGGGCCCTGCCAGGGACCCGGGAGGAAAAATCAGCAAAATCCCAGGGACTCAAGTACAGCACCAAACCAATCAAAATACAATGGAAAGGAGAAACTTTTTGGAGAAACAATAAAATTCCCTTCAGCAGATGAAAGGAAAGGAGGTCCACTCTTAGAACCCACCAATGGCCTGAAGGCTGAAGCATGAGCCACACGCTGATGGAGAGGAGAAATCATGAGGGGCAGAGAGTGAGACTTTCAGGAGCAAAGTGGGAGACAGAACAAGAAATAACAGCGGTCCCAGATGCAAAAAGAACAAGGCAAGGAGATGAACTCAAGAAACCAAGGGGCACCTGGGTGGCGCAGTTGTTAAGCGTCTGCCTTCGGCTCAGGGCGTGATCCCGGCGTTATGGGATCGAGCCCCGCATCAGGCTCCTCCGCTATGAGCCTCCTTCTTCCTCTCCCACTCCCCCTGCTTGTGTTCCCTCTCTCGCTGGCCTGTCTCTATCTCTGTCGAATAAATAAATAAAATCTTAAAAAAAAAAAAAAGAAAAGAAAAGAAACCAATGGGAAAAGCCGAGCGTGAAGGAAGGCCCAAGCCGGCAGGCACAGCAGGGGCTTCTGATGAGGGACAGGAGGTCCGGCCTCCAGTGCCTCCGCAGCAGAAGGAAAGCAGCGGCTAGGGTGACAGCACGGAACAGCAGGAGGGGCCAGCAAAAGTGCCTCACACCTCAGGGAGGAGGTCATGGGAGGGTTGGCAAGAAGCCGGATGCCTCGGGGAAACTAGCCCAGCATAGGACAGGGAGCAAGCACAGGATGCCGTCGGTGCGGCAGAGGCCGCAGGAGACAAGGACCTTGGGAAGTGAGGCCACGCGGGCAAGGCTGGGCCTCTGGGGGTCCACACTGTGCCTGCTAAGCAAGGGTTCCGGGGCCCCAGCAACCACAGGAGCTAATAACAGCCTAGGGGTAAAAACACCAACGTCCTCAAACAGGACGGAGGAGGCAAACACATCGCAAAGCTCCTGTCTTCTTGACCTTTGGGGCAAATAGGCGCAGAGTGATGGCAATTACACCAATTTCCTTACGGAAACAAGGCATCTCGGGGGTAAGGGTGGTAAGAAAACAAGATACAACAGTGAAGAAGCATGGCGGTAACGATGAGAGCCGGGGAGGGGAGGGGGCCGCTCGTGGAGCCAGCGGGGCGGGTAACTCTGGACACGGAGTCAAAAAGAGCAACCGTGGTCTGGACGTGGACAGAAAGGAGGCCACCCAGCGAAGCGCTGCGCAGAGGACAGGCACAGCCCTGGGTGCTCGTAAAGAAGGGAGGAAGAACAAGGTGCACGGTTTAAGAAATCAGGAAGATAGAAAAGCAAATCAAAATAATTTAGAAAGAGGAACTTATTGAAGATATAAGAGGAAGTAATGACATTTAAGACAAAAGCAGAAATCGGGTGATGTGTTCATTCACACAGATTAGCCCCACACGATCCAAATTAATAAAAGAGCACACAGAGACAGACATTCTCTCAGAGCCGGACCTCCAGCACGGGCGCCCCAGCGTGCGCGCTCACGCAGCACAGGCTCCCCGGACTCTGGGCGTCAGGCCCGGCCCCACCCTCAGGCACCGGGCGGCCGGCGCCCTCTGATGCCCACGCCCAGCTGGCCTGTGCACGCGCCTTCAGAATGTATCCAGAACCGGACTGTTGGGCACCCCCGTGGCTGCCACCGCGGTCAGATCCCTACTGCGGCCTCTGAACGGGCCCCACTTCTGCCCTTCCTGCACGTGGGGCTCTCCTGCACCCCAACTGGAGCCGGATGGCGTCTCCCCTCTGCAAGTCCACCAGCGGCCAGAGTCCCTGCTGGGCCCTCGCCCTCCGCGACCTTCTGGTCTCCTGTTGCGCTGCTCCCCCGTCCCACTCCACTCCACTCCAACCACACTGGCCTCCCTCACTGTCTCCACTTGTGCTGTGCTCCTTCCTGCTTCCGGGTCTTCTCACATGTTGCCAGAATGTTCTCTCCCCTGGGGCTGACTTCCTCACTTCCTTCAGCTTTACTCAAAGGCGACCTTTCCCCGGGGGCCCTTCTGTGTAAAATCCGCCCCCCCGGCCCTCCGAGCCCCTCTCTTCTCCAGACGTGGCACTGACACGCTGCACGATTTCGTGTTCTACTGCTCGGGGTTTGATGCCACCACTGGGACAGGAAAACCAGACCAGGAGGGGCCCCATCGGTTCCTCAGCACTGCAGCCCCAGTGCCTGCAACAGTTCCTTGCACATCGTGCACACTTCAGAAACACTTGCTGAGTAGGTGAACAGACACACCGTGAATACAGGAGAGATGAGAAGAATTACGAGAGAAAAGTACAGGCACCTCTACAGAAACAAGTTGGAAACGCTGAGGAAATGGAAAATTGCCTCACAAAGCGTAATTTATAAAACTGGTCCAGGTTCTTTTCACTTTGGGTTCACGGTTTTATCTCACCTTCAAAGAACAGATTATTTAGGTGTTACTCAAATTACTCTAAGCCACGGAAAAAGACTTTAAAAAATCTCTCCAATTAATTTTACAAAATTGCAATAAAAACTTTAGATAAAATAGAAATAAAGGGGACTATTTAAATATTACACTCGTGATAAATTTGCAAAAATTGTAACAAAACTTAGATCCACAACATACATTATTAGTCTCTTACTAATTAGCAAACACTAACCACCCAACAGAAAAATGGACAGGGTGTATGAAGAATCACCAAAACCCAATTTCACACGGGAAACCGACACTTAAAACGAGACTTGAAATCACTAGCAGTGCGTGAAACGAGAACGGCAGTCCAGAGAAACATCAGTGTATGGTCATCAAATTGGGCTCGAGCTAGCACGTAACTGGGAGGGACGGTGCTAGCAGTGGACCAGCACCCTGCTCCGGGGTCTACCCACAGGGAGGACGCGCTGGAGAGGAAGGACAGGTGCTTACGGGGCTTGGTTTTGGCAGCACCGTTCATGATGAAGACCAAACAACCTAAAGATAAATGCGTGGCCATCAACACAGAGCAGCCAGATAAGTGACCGCGAACCCACGGGGCACTGAGCCACCATCGGAACTAGGTTTCTGAGGGGAGTGGTCTCCAAAAGGGACGATGAGAAAAATCTGTATGAAAATATTTCTGTGACATGCAAAGATCTCAAAACTCCACGTGTGTGTCTGTGTACGTGTGTGTGTGTGATGCAGATGTGTCTTGTAGCTGAGAAACAGGGAGAAATCCCAAGCTATTGACATGTGTTTACTGGACCTGTGTGGGGAGAAAAAGAGGGAGAGGATAGATAGATAGACAGACAGATGACAGATCGATAGATACATAGATTGACAGCTAGGTGCAAACACAGAGACAGACATAGATTGATTGATTGATTGATTGATTGATAGATAAATGCACAAATAACTTCCATTAAAGAGTTGTCTCATAAATGTAACCACATAATGAACAGCAGACCCCTGACTCGCCCGCTCAGGGACTGCTGAAGATCAAGGCTGCCTGCATCACGTTTGACTGCCATGCAGGCCCTTCTCCACCTGCAGGTGGAGACCCGTGGCTCAGCCCTCTTCTGCTGCAGAATGCACAATAACAGGGCACTTGGTGGGAAAGGGCCCGGCACTTCTGGTACCAGCCGTAGGAAGGGAACTAAAGCAACTCTGTGTAATTAAATTCACCATTTGAGAAGAAGGGGATGAAGCCAGAGGCCCAGGAGCACGGAAGACAGACAGGGGCTGTGTAGAAAGATAGCCAGACCCCTTCGGTCCCTACAGCCAGGGACACACACGCAGACCTCCAGCTGGGGTGCGGCCCAAGGCTGTGCGTCCACATGGGGACGGCAGGGCCAAGAGCAGTCAGAGCACAGCTCATGTAAATGAGCGGCAGGCACTGGGCAGCAAGGAGCATCCAGGGGCTGTACACACAACCCACTCCCACCGCCTGGCTCTGGGAAAGAAAGCTGAGCACACACCACAGGGCAGAGGCACTTGACTTCCTGCCGTCAGGATGGACACGGGAGGGTGGGCGGGCGGGAAGAGAGGGAAGGAAGCTGGCCCCAGAGGGGACAGGCAGGAAGCTAGGCGCACTTCCTATACCCGGTACCAGGACAGGCCCCGTACAGCCAGGAGGGCTCGAAAAGACTCACCAACAGCACAGAGGTCTGCAAACCGGTCCTCCCCCTCCTCTGCGTGGATCAGGTCATTCCGGCTCTTCTTGGTGGCCGCTCTCTTCAACACTGCTTTAAACAAGGGTGGGGGGAGGGGCCCGCATGAGCCAGCACCCAGCTCACCGGCTTCAGGGCGGGGGAGTCTCAGCGAGCATCTTCCTGGGATCTCCTATCCTGGCCCCCAGGAGCCCCTCTCAGTCTTCAGAGCAAAGGGGATAAGGAATTTGGAGGGGATGCCACTTTCCCTTTCCTCCATGATGATGTCAGTGCAGTGCTACCAGGGAGACCAGGAGACATCTGTGCAGGGCAAGGCCAGGGCTGCAGCCGGCTTCTCCTGCAGCCCACACGCTGAGGCCAGGTAAGAGCAGAGAGGTCAGGCAGGTCTGCAGAGGGTCCAGCACAGACTGGCTCAGAGCCCCAGATGTGGGTTCAGCTGAGGCCACAGCAGACGTGGCCAACCTCTCTGGCCTCAGCTTCGGTGTGAAAAGAGGACGGCCTTCCTGTCCCTGGGGCTGTGCCAGTCTCCAGGCTGGTGACCATGGCCATGCTGACTCTTCTCCCTTCCCCGGTGGCCCCAGGCTGTGCTCGGAGTCCTGCCATGGCTGTCTGGGAGCCACAACACCCTGAGCCCTGGAGACAGATACAACTTGGCTTAAACCTGAACTTGAAAACTTCTAGAGGCAGCACTGTCCAACGGAACTTTCCATGATGATGGAAATGGTCTAGATCAGTGCTGACCGCTACAGTGGCCTCTAGCCCCATCTGGCTATTGAACACTTGGAACGGGGTGGCAGGAGCTGAGGAACAGGTCTTTCACTTTTATCTCACTGCAGCGTACTTACGTGTGAGCTTACATGGTCACCAGCGAACTGCCGTGTTGGACAACATAGCCCTCAGGGTCGTGCTGTGAGCACAGGCTCCTCCGAGCCCCAGGCTGACCCCTTGGCAGGTGTGGTGTCTGAGCCCACCGCCAGCTACGTCTGGTCTAGCCCGCGGCACGCAACGCCCCAGGAGCCTGCCGTGACCTCCAGAACGCACGCTGCCCAGGACCGTGTGTGTTGTCATGGGCGTGTGGCCGCCTGGCAGAGCAAGAGCTGCACGCATCCCGGGTGTGGGCACCCACGCGCGCTGGGCACAGAGCGCTAGCAATGGTCACCTACCATCCAGAGGGGACTTCTCCTCCGCATTCTTGTCCTCCTCGGCCAGCATGACTTCCTCTGTGAGTGAGACACAGCCTCAGGTTGGAGCCTTCCCATCCCGAGCCCTGACCGGGGCTCATCCCCCAGGAACACACCAGGACGCGGTCCCCCTCTGCGGCAGGACCCTGCCTTCTCAGCCCGCACAATTCTAGAAGCCTGTGGGGCTGGTGGCAGAGCTTCTCCTATGAAGACAGACGCCCTCTATGTGTCCCACAGGCAGTGTCCCTCCCCTGAGGGGCGCCTGGCCTGTTCGCGTGCTCACATCACCATCCCCTGAGAGCAGCCACACCACTGGGTGAGTTCCTAGCTGGTAAAGCCCTTAAGGAGGCACAGCGGGTGCCCCATATGGAGGAAAGTACGCTGGCCTGAGGCTGGGGGGCAGTCAGAAAGCACGGAGCCGGTGCAGAGCACAGAGCAGGCTCCGGTCAAGGGTAGGGCTTGAGTCTGACAGGAAGAAACTCGCCCTAGGCGAGCCCATGGCTGAAGCCTCCATTAAAAACGCAGTGTCCCCAGGGTCGGGACCCCGGATGTCAGCTCCCCTCTCCCGGACTGGTCTCGTCCTCCCCAGGGCCACTGGCAGAGGCCAGTCCAGGAGCACTGCAGCAGCCCCGCGGTTCTCACCGGCCTTGAAGATCCACTCCAGGTACCCATTGAGCTCCCGCTCGATCTGCTGCTGCCGGCGGAGCTTCAGGAAGGCCCGGCGGTTCTCGACCCTCTCACGCTCCTTGGCAAACTCTCTGTGTTGTGCAGGGGCCAGAAAAGGAAGCAGACTGGGTGAGTGTGAGCACAGCCACCGGCCCCATGGGTGTGAGGACACAGAGGCAAGGGGAACCAGGAAGAGGCTGGGGCATGACATGCAGGCCACGGGCTGCCCCTCCCCACCAGGGCCTCTTCCAGCCTGAGCCCTCCGAGCGCCCAGGTGAACCCTCCTTCCTCAGACTCCTCCAGCACATAGGGATAGCACCTCGGTCCCCAGAGGGGTTCCAGAGAGCAGGGACAATTCACATTCCCCTGCTCAGAGCGGGCCGAGGCATACACCCTCCAGCTGCCAGGCTCTGCCGTCTGCCGGCCTACAGAGAACTTCTGGGCGAGAACTGCCCAAACTTCCACTTTGTGTCTTCTGTTGGTTCAGACCCAGAGCCCTCGCTAGGAGGGGAAAGACGGATGGGAACAGGGCAAGAAGGGACTGGATGGGGCAAGCCAACGATGAAAGGAAAACATTCCAGAGCCACGTCAGCCAAACCTGGAGGCTCACGGTGACCAGGAGAGAGCTGTCTGCCCTCCTCGGCCCTCAGCAGCCCAGCCCCGGCAGCCAGACAAGCTTCTGGGCTCACACCGCCGGAAGGACGCCATTCACACACACAGGCACACAAGCACGCCCATGTATACATGCTCCCAGCATCCAGCATGGCGAGCCTCTCAGCCCAGCCTCCAGGTCCCCAAAGGACAGGTGGGCACACTCCCGCAGCAAAACACCGTCTGTGTCCTCAGCTAAGTGGCTGTTTCTCCTCGAGGAGAAGCAGCTTCTGGGCTTGGTGCAGTGAGCCCAGCAGACCTAACTCCTGGCACACAGCCGCAGCAGGAGAGGGAGCTCAGCTCTGGCCAGCACCACCTCAAGCTCATGACCAGCGTCCACCAACCCTGGCAATGACCAGCTCCTGCCTGGGCCTCCCATCCCTCACAAACCCCGAATCTGCAGGGACACGGGGCCCCCACCCTTCCTCCCCTCTCCATCAGGCTCTGTCCCTTGGCCGTGATGAGGGCAGGAGGGCCTGGGGTGCAGGGGTGGGGCAGTGACAACACCATGTGAGTCAGTCTGAGGCCACCAGCAAAAACTAGCTGCAGCAATCTAGGCCGTGCACAGAGCAGCCACTTCTCAAACGGCAGCCAGCAGTGGGCCTGTCCTCCCCAGGCATCAGTTCTCTTGGCTCAGGAAAGCCCCAAGAGGAATCCCTGATCCTGCTCCTGGGGATGCTTTGTGGGTGACAGCCTGGGGCAAGAAGAGCAAGGCTGGTGGGCTCCAAGCCAGCCCCTCCAGAAGCTGTTGCCCAGACATGGTAGAGCCGTGCCTGGACGGAGTCCTGCAGGGCGAGCTCTCCCGGCGCGAGGCTGTAGATGAGGCATCTAATGAGTGCAGCCAGCACGGGACCCACACGCTGCGTGCTGACCGCAGGCTTTAGGGCCCTTGCCATTCCCAAGCCTGCCCAGGCCTGAAAGAGAACCCTGGGGTCCCTCTGATGGGCCTGGATGTCCGAGGGAGGGCTCAGCTGAGACTAATTAGGAAAACCATCCCATATCACCCCATCCCCAGAGGCCAGGGTGCTCACAGGTGGGAAAAGGGCTGGGAAGTCACGAAGTTCGTGGCCCTGCTTAGTCAGGAACCCCACAGCCCCAATCCCCAGTTCTTTCTGCACATTCCTCAGGGCAAGCCACATAAAGCCACCCTGAGCAGGCAGCTCTCCCAACTCACCATGAACCCACTCATGTTCCTACCACCTCCCCACCATGCACTGTCCTCAGCACAGAGCCCACGCTCCACACAAGCCTGCCAGCCCTAGCACCCTCTCCCCTCCACACCCTCTGGTTCCAGCTCTGAGCACCCTTGCAGCGTGCACACTGCACCCCTCTGGGTACCTCTGGGCCCCCACCCCAGCTCTTCTCTGCCTGGGAAACCCTCTCCCCTCCTTCACTGGGTTCATTCCTGGTCTCCCTTTGAGTCTCAACGGAAATGCCCCTTCCTTAGGTAGCTTCTCTGAGCTCCAGGCCTCCTCCACATTCCCCATGCAGTTCAGACTATGCAATTCCATCAGACTAGAAGTTGTACATCCATCCACTGCACTGTGGCTGTGCCTGTCCCTAGGAAGGTGCTTGGAAAGACATGCTAGTGACATACCCCTTACAGGAGAGGACTGAGGCTAAGGACACATTCCAGAGCCAGAGCATGCAGGCCTTGGCCCCCAACCATTGTCCTCTCAGTGGCTGTTCCTTTCCAGGCCAATAAGATAGCTGCCTCTTGGGTCCACCAGCCTCTCCCTCAGCCTAGCTCAGGAGCCCTGGGCCTGAGCAGGAATCTTCAGGGTGGGCAGGATGGAGAGGTTCTCCTCTAGTCTTACAGGGGGTATGAAACCAACATGCACAGACCAGGCCTTCCCAACCCAGCTTCCTCAGACTGATGCAAGGGCAGGATCCCCAAACACCAGTCCCATCTGTGCCCCTAAGCACACAGCACTTCCGTAGCCATTGGCCCCATGCAGGGCAGAAGCGTACAATGTGGGGTCAGGAAGCACCTTTCTTCAGTAGGGAATCCCAGCCCCTCACCCTCCCTTGTTCTCTCCTGGAGGAGCTCAGCACAGAAAGGTATCTGCAGAGGAGAAGCAAGCCAGGGGTCAAGGCTGGAGTGGAGAGCCTGGTGACCACTGCAGCCAGGATACAGGGCTGCTCCATCGCTCTCCACTCTAGCAGCAGAGGGACCCTTTGGGCACCAGGGCTGCCCAAAAACCCCACCGTGGACCTAGGTGAGACCCAGCAGCAGCCTCTCCCCATCATCAGGGGACAGGGTGAAGGCCAAGGGTGGGATAGAGGTAAGGAGGCCAGGGCAAGGGAACGGTGAAGAGAAAGGTTGGGATGGCAGCACAAAGGAAAGGCTGGCCAGAGCTCAGGATGATAAGAGTGACCACCACAGAGGGTAGCCATGAGGCCAGGTCAGGCTTCACCTTTCCCACATCACACATACCCACATCTGACTCCACCATCTGTTCCCTTAGACTGAGAATACAGAAGGGCAGGCAGGCAGCACACAAGTCCGCATGGCCTCTTACCCTGAGAGCACACCCAGCACCAGGTTGAGCATGAAGAAGGAGCCAATGATGATGAGAGGGATGAAGTACAGCCAGTTCCAGGTGTTGCCAGCTGCATCATTGGTCTGGAAGCAAAAAGGAGGTGAGGAAGAACAGGTGGACAAGACAAGCCCGGGCTGTAGAAGTGGCCTTGACCCTCCTCAAATACCTGGCAGGCGCTAGGCTGGGAGTGTTCAGGTGTTCGGGGGGTCCAGGCAGGACCCACATTAGACCTGCCTGCCCACGCCCCACAGAGCTTTCTTTGGAGCTGCCTTGGAACTCTCAAAGGACCAAGGACAGTTAGCACTCCTGGTCACTGTCCAGCAAAGCTGAAAAGCCAAGGAGTCATTCCAGGGAGCCAAAGGCTCCCAAGATACCTGGAAGGCTGCATGCCCAGCCTCTGCTTGGACACCTTCCCTATTCTTCCCAGGCTATTGGACATACCAGTCAGCTCTAAAGACATTTCTCCTGAATGGAGCCCACAGGCCCCAGGCCCAAGTCTGATCTTCTGCCTGTAGCAGCTTCCACAGCTCAGAGGCAGTGAGGCCCATGCCATATTTCCCCCATATCAAAAGCAAGCCCACAAGTCCCCAAGGAACAGTTCTCACCATGTGCCTGGCTTAAGCCAGAAGCCATCACTCAGGCATGACCCGAGAACTGAATCCAAATAAGGGCATCTCTCCCAGACCTTTTGACTTTAATAGCCTGGGTCTCATGACATAATACCAAAAGTGTTCCATTTTCAACTGAAACTCATTTGCCATGCCAAGAATCAGGAAAAGCACAAACTGAATGAAAAAAGACAATCATTAGATGCCATGATGGTTAATTTTATGTGTCAATTTGACTGGGCCACAGGGTCCCCAGGTATTTAGTCAAAGATTATTCTGGGTGTTTCTGTAAATGTGTTTTTGGATGAGATTAACATTTTAATTGATAGAGTACAGCAGATTGCCTTCCATAAGCTGGTAGACCTTATTCAATCAGTTGAAGGTCTGAATAGAACACAAAAAGCCCAACTCTCCTCCAAGTAAAAGGAAATTCTCTAGTAGACTGCCTTCAGACTTCATCTGCACCATTGCCTCTATTGGGTCTCCACCTGCTGGCTTTCAGACTGGAACTGTATCACTGTCTCTCTTGGGTCTTGAACCTGCCAGCCTAAACTTCAGATTTGGACTTGCCAACCTCCATAATCACAAGAGCCAATTCCTAATAATCAATTGATCAATCTCTCTCTTTCTCTCTCCTCATACATATCTATACACACACACACACACACACACACACACACACACACACACACATATCTTACTGGTTCTATATTTCTGAAGAACCCTGACTGATACAGATTGCCAACACTAAGATGACAGAGATGATAAAAGTATCCAACAAAGATTTTAAAGCAGCTATCATAAAAATGCTTCAAAGAATAATAATATACACACTTGAAACACACTCAAAAATAGAGTCTCAACAAAGAAATAGTATCAGCAAACAAGTAGAAGATACAAGAAGAACCAAGTGAAAAACTTGGAACTGAAAAACACAATAATCAAAATAAAAACCTAAATGGAAAGGCACAACAACAGAATGGAGGAGACAGAGGAAAGAATCAGTGAACAGTAAAAGAGAACAATAGAAGTTACCCAGTCTGATAAGCAAAGAGAAACCTGACTTTAAAAACAAAAGCAAACAAGAAATAAAACAACAGAGCCTCAACTACCTGTGGGACTATAACCAAAAAATCTAACATTCATGTCATCAGAATAGCAAAATACAGAAAAAAGAGGAAAAGGCTGAGAAGTACCCAAAAAAATAATGCCTAAAAACTTTTCAAATTTGTCAAGAGACATAAGCCTACAAATTCAAGAAGTTAAACAAACACTAAACAAAGTAAATCCAAAGAAATCCACAATAAGACATATCATAGTCAAATTTAGGAAAACCAAAGACAAGTTACTGAAAGTGGTAAAAGAGAAATGACACCTTACTCATAGGGGGAAAACAATTCTAAATAAACCACATGTCAAAGAAGAAGTCTCCAGGGAAATATAAAAATACACTTAACTGAATGAAAATGAAAATACAATATATCAAATTTGAAGGGCATAGCTAAAGCAGTGCCAAGAGGAAAATTTATAGCACTAAAAATACATACATTACAAAAGAGGAAAAGTCTCAAATTGATAATCTAAGCCTCCACCTCAAGCCGCTAGGGAAAAAAAGGGGGGGGCAACATAAACCCAAATCAATCATAAGGAAGTAAATAATAAATATAAGAACATAGAAGTGCCTGGGTGGCTCAGTTGGTTAAGCATTCAACTCTTGATCTCAGCTCAGGTCTTGATCTCAGGGTTGTGAGTTCAAGCCCCATGTTGAGCTCCAAAATGGAGGGGAAGGGAAGGAAAAGAGATAAGAGCATAAATCAACAAAATTGAAAATAAAAACTATAGAAAAAAAACAATTTTTTAAAAATTGGTTGACAGAAATCTTCAAAAATTAGGTAATGCTGGGGCGCCTGGGTGGCGCAGTCATTAGGCGTCTGCCTTTGGCTCAGCGCGTGATCCTGGCGTTATGGAATCGAGCCCTACATCAGGCTCCTCCGCTCTGAGCCTGCTTCTTCCTCTCCCACTCCCCTTGCTTGTGTTCCCTCTCTCGCTGGCTGTCTCTATCTCTGTTAAATAAATTAATAAAATCTTTTTAAAAAATTAGGTAATGCTGATGGTTGCACCACCCTGTGAACATACAAGAACCAGCAACTGTATACTTTAAATTGGTGAATTTTATAGTATGTAATTATATCTCAACAAAAGTGTTATTTTTAAAAAAAATCCATAGAAGAAATCTCTTGACCCAGACTGTAGAATTCTACCAATTCTCTAAAAAGAAATAATACCACTTACTTAAATCTCTTCTAGAAAATGGAAGAGGAAGAACTACTTCCTAACTCATTTTCTAAATCTTGTTTTGCCATCATACCAAAACCAAAGACAATTCAAAAAAGAAGGAAATTACAGACCAAAATCCCCCATGAATATAGATGCCAGAATCCTTAATGAAATATTAACAAATTGAATTAAGAAATATATAAAAATAATTTTATACCATGACTATGTGGGGTTTATTCCAGGGATGTCAAGCTGTTTCAAAATTCAAAAGCCAATCAATGTAATCCACCATATTAACAGGCTTAAGAAAAAAATCACATTATCATATGCAGAAAAATTATTTTACAAAATTCAACACCCATGCATGATAAAACCTCTCAGAAAAGTAGGAATAGGGCAATTGCCTCAGTATGATAAAGGGCATCTACCAAAAAAAAATTAAAAAAAAAAACTTGCAGTTAACATTATATCTAACAGTGAAAAACCGAATGCTTTTCCCCTAAGATTAGGAGGATAGAAATATGTCTATTCTCCCCATTCTTATGCAACATAATGCTGGAAGTTTCAGCCAGTGCACTGAGGCAGGAAAAGGAGCTGGAAGGCATACAAACATATGTAGGACTTGTATGCTGAAAACTACAAAATGCTGGTTAAAGAAATCAAAGGTAATCTACATAAATGGAGATATATACCATGTTCATGGATTGGAAGACCCAGCATAGTAAAGATGTCAATTCTCTCAAATAGAATAAAATGGGAAAGATCAGTCTATCTGGTTTAAAAGATTTATTATACAGCACAGCTGCCGTAATGAAGATTGTGTGGTATTGGTAGAGAGGGACACATAGATCATTGGAACAGAAACAGACAGACACAGGACATCTGCCTGGCTAAGTCAGTGGAGCATGCAACTCTTTATCTCAGGATTTTGAGTTCAAGCCCCACATTGGGTGTAGAGCTTGGTTTAAAAAGGAAAGAAAAAGAAACAGACCCACACAAAATACACCCAGCTTTTGTGGCAGAGGTGCAAAAGCAATTCAATGGAGAAAATACAGCCTTTTCAACAAGGGGTGCTAGAGGAACTGGATGTTCATAAGCTCAAAAGGTAAGGAAGGAAGGGAGGAAAGAAGGATGGGAAGAAGGGAGGGAGAGGTAGGAAGAGAGAGAGAGAATCTCAACCTAAACCTTACACTTTATACAAAAATTAACTGAAAATGGACTTACATGTAAAATGTAAAACAATAAAACTTTTTTTTAAAAAAAGTAGGAGGAAATCTTCAGAATTTAGGACTAGGCAAAGAGTTCTTAGACTTGACCCCAAAAGCCCAATCCACAAAAGGAAAAATTGATAAACTGGTCTTTATCAAAATAAAAAATGCTTGTTCTGTGAAAAAAATGCTTATTCTGTGGAAGACCAGGTGAAGAATATGAAGTTAAGTTAATGACTAAGAAAAAATATTTGCAAACCACACATCTCACAAAGAACTCGTTTCTAGAACACAAAAACTCCACGGTAAAATAACAATCCAAACAGACTGTGGACAAAAAATACGAAGAGAGATTTCACTGGAGAAGATATACAAACAGCAAATAAGTATGAAATGATGCTTAACATCGTCAGCCATTAGGAAGTGCAGACTAAAACCATAATGACACATCAGAACACACTTACCAGAAGCGCTAAAGCTGAAAACAATGACTATGCCAAATGCTGTAAAGATGCTACATTATCCACACACGGCTGGTGGGGGTGTAAAAAATACAGTCCTCTGGGGATTTTTAATTTCTTACAAACTAAACATGCAACTACTATACAACCAGATATTGCACACTTAGGCATTGATCCCAGAGAAATTAAAACTTAGGTTTGCACAAAAACCTGTATACAAATGTGTAGAACAGCTATGCTCACGATTGCCCCAATCTGGAAACAACCCAGATGTCCTGCAACAGGTGAGCGTTGAGCAAACTGTAAAGTCTACCACACCACAGAAGGCTGCTCAGGGATGAAAAAGAACCAGCTACCGACACACGGTAATCCGGATGAATCCCCAAGAACCATGTGAGTCAAAGTAACCCATACCAAAAAGTAACACACAGTATGGTTTCATTTCCATAACCTCCTTGAAATTACAGCTACGGCAAACACATTGTGGTTCACAGGGATAGAGGCGGTGAGGGTAAGAGAGAAGTGGGTGTGGCTAAAGAAGGGCTACAGGGGTCCTGATGGGATGGAACCCTCTGTATCTCCACTGTGTCAGCGTCAGCATTCTGGTTGGGATACAAGCCCTCTCGTATCATTAGAGGACACATGGGATCTCTCGGTAGATTTCCTACAACTGCATGTAAACCTTCAATGATCTCAAACAGTTTAGTTTTACAAAAACAGCCCATCCCCATCTCTCCCTGCAGGTACCTCCCACTACACGTCCTGGGACACTCCTTGCGAGAGCTGACTCTATCTGCCGTCCTCATTCCATACTGCCTTCTCCAGCACGTTCCGAGGCTCTATCCCACCTCTGACACTGCTCCTGTCAGGTTCAGCAGCATCTCTCTCGACCTCTCGCGACATCTGACTTGGTTGATCACTTCCTGAAATCTTTTTTCCCAGCTCTGCTTCTGACACAGCTCAGGGTGGTGACCCCACCCTGCCTCAACGACTCCACTCTGGTCCCTTTTGCCGGCTCCTTCTTTCCTGCTTCGCTTCTGAATGCTGGAATTCCCCCAACAGCCAAGTTCAGAGATGGCTCAGTCTTTGGCCTTCTTTGCTTCTCCTTCTACACTCCTTGCTGAGACAATGACATCCTTTCCCATAACGTTGAACACTATCCATGACCTCAGATGGACCCCCTCAGCCCTGCCGTCTCCTCTGAGCTCCCTGTCACATAACCAGCTGTATACTCAGCATCTCCCTTACATGAAAATAGCTCTCCGAAACATTATGCGGCCAAAGCAGAGTCCTTGGGCTCCACTACTACTCCACTGACACGGAACTGAGCAAGTAGCTTGCCCCCAAGTCTCCCTTCTCAAGAAAAGGCAGCACCTTTCCCAGGGGCTGAAGTCACAGCGTCTTTGGTTCTTCCTTCCCTCACATTGCACACCCAACTGCTGAGCCGGCCCCCCTGCGCTAACTGCAACACGGAGCCTTTGCACCCATTTATCTGAACACCCTTCTTCAGATCTTTATGTAACCAGTACAAGGGACTCGTGCAAAATCATACGCACCTTCTCATCAACCAACCTTATGTGCCTCCTACCGCCCCTTTGAACACACTCATGTTCCTGGATACAAATTTGGACAAGTCCTATGACTTTGCTGATAACTCCGGGGTGATAGAAAGTTCTACAATTACTTCAAGTAGAAAACACAGTCTCAATTCAGTAATAAAGTGTCCAGTCCCAGCTGGCAATAAAACGATGTAACACGCTTTACACAGAGCGCCTACTCTTTTAGCTGGCCTGTCACAGCTGGCTGCTTTCACTGGGAGACAGAGGCGTGGCTCCTCTTTGCCCCTCCACGCCTAACACTGTTCCTTCTTCCTCAGCTTGCCGTTGGGTCACTGACCCCAACACTATCCAAGCAGACGCGGGAGAGTTTTGCCGTGCATGGCGCTGTCCTGAGATCATCTCATCTCTCTAGGCCTGACAGAAATTTCCGGCCAACTTGTCTCTCACAAGGCACTTCTGTGAGTTCTTTTAGGACCTCATTTGACTTCACTTTCTTTTCTTTTCAAAATGCAGGCAAGGCATTTCTCCTTCAGAGAACTCCCCCACCCACCACTGCCAGTTTTTCAGCAGTCCATTCTGAACAGATGTTCTCTGCTGAGACCTCATCACTCCTCTGGTCAGAATTTAAAAGGGCTCCAGGCTGCCAACTCCCCCCAGGCTACAGCTGGTCCATGAGAAGCACTCACACACCCTCCTCCCCTGTTCCCAGCATCAAGCATGCTCTCCATCTCTCTCCGTCTGCCCCACTGCTGTGGGCCAATGGCTCCTGCCCTCAACGTACAGATGCAGTCTTGGGCCTCCACATTCTAGGAGCATGTCTGAAAGGACCATAAAAGCCGTCCTCACTCACTGGGTTGGAGGAGAGGGGTACGCTCTCTCCCCTTTAAGAACCTATCTGGTTTGCAAAAACCCACCCTGTTAGTAGGGAGAGTGGACCCAGATCTTGGCCGCTAGATCTTGGCCACCTGCTCTGGGCACCAGCCTCAGAGCTCACCACAGTCACTGTGTCCTAGTGCCCTGCCAAGCCCCCAAAGCAGAATCCCACGGCACCTGCATGTCTGGCTTCCAGACCTGGCCAGGCCTTGCTTTCACAAGGTCCTCTAACTCATCACTCCCTGCTGCTCACCTCCTTTGTTGTCTTCAAAGCACTTGCCATTATCAGGCCTTTATTGAAGGCCTCCTGCTTGCCACTGTACAAGGGAGCATCTCGGGGAGTGCCCAGAGAATGGGTCCCAGGGAAATAAGTGTCTGATGACTCCTCTGTGGCTCTCTTGACCAGTGCCTCCTGCCCCAGGGTCAAGTTCCTGCCCAGCCCCCCGCCCAGGGCACAGACCCACCAGTCTGAGTCATCTGGGCCGATGGCCAAGTCCCAGTGGGCATTGAAAGTTGTAGAAACCTGTTCTAGCAGTCCTTGTTCAGGTGGGGTTGGCTGGCAGGGATGTGGCCAGCTCAGAGCTATTTTTAGGGTCCGTCTTTGGGAAATTATTCTTTGATTGGCTGCAGGAAGAGAACAGCCAAGCTCCTCATAATCGCCTTTATGCCCGTTCCTCTTTTCCTCAATTAAACGGAGCCTGTCATGAGACACGACTCGCACTCCAAGGAGGGATCTGGTTCAACGGACTTTGGGCCAGCTTTTCCTTAACTTCTCATCTTCCCTGTGCCTGCTCAATGAGCATTTACCAAGCATTTGCTGGACGCTCAGCCCTGAGATCTACCTGGGTCTCTATGAACCCAGGGAGAAGGCACAGAGCAAAGGGTCCTAGTCTGTCCCTTTCCTCCCATCCATCATGCCACCAAACTATACCACCATCATTTCCTCCCCAGGATCCTTGAGGCTGGGAACAGAGGACTCCAGGCACTTGTAGCCCAAACCCCACCTCAGCGTGCAAGTGGCAGGTTCAACGTAAGTACCTCGTACTGCAGGGTTCTCCACCCATAGTAACCAGGCAGAGCCCATGCCAGCGATCCAGAACACAGCAATCTACCAGCCAAACCTTCCCAGATTCCTAGCTCACGTGTACCTTCTTTCTCCATCTCCCAAAGCCTCCAAAGGCCTAATTTAATTGTGCTCATGCTCTGGCGGCTCATAGGGCTATGGGGGGTGGAAGGTAGCTAGGGCTTTCATCACATAAAAAAAGGGACAGCATTTTGCTCAAGCATTCGTTGTAGAGTCCTCCAAGAAGAGCTTCACATGGAGGGGAGGTGGGAGTGAGATGGGTCACCAGGCAAGAGCCTTAGACCAGCTTCTGTCATGGGTACCGACCCAGACTGCCCTGTATACACCGCTGTGATGGGCAGGCAATCTAATGGGCAAGAAGATCAAAAGGAAACAGTACCAGAGAGACGCAGCAGAAAAGACAGAAATGTGCAAGACACACGCTCTGACCCCAGAATCCCAGCATCATCAGAGAGGTCTCCCTACTCGTCAGCGCTGTGCAGCCCTAAACCCAGCCCTGCTGTCTTCCCCAGGCAGCGTACAGACAAGGAGAGGCCAGCAGGCTTTATGCGCCCTCACTCCATCCAGAAAACCTAAGCAGGGATGGCATAGCCAGTAGTTCCCAGCAAGCTGCCACTAGTCTTAGGGCCTTGAACAAACTAAACAACCTCCCCACGCCTCAGTTTCTTCCTTGTATGATGGGGTTCTTGAGATAATTCTGAGTTAACAGGGATGAGACACTTCACGCAGGGCCTAACCTGCAGCGAGCCTGAGGGGTCATGCTGCAGCCATAGCAGCCATCAACAGCAGTAGCGTCTCTCAAGTGTTCGCCGGGCCCTCAGTGTTACTTTCATACGAGAAGCTGTCCTGGAGACTCTAGGACCAAGGTCAAGAGCTTGAGTGGACAGCGGTGAGAGTGGGCCCTTGGTGGAGCCATCTGAAGGAAGGGGCCTGTATTTCATCCTATGGTGAACGAGGGAGCTTGGGGCTGGGCAGAGGCTCTTAGGCTCAGAAACATCACCCCAAATGAGATCCCAGGAGCTCCAGGCCCATCCACAGTCCCAGTGCCAAGACGCAACTCACGTTGTACAGGATGTCAGTCCAGCCCTCCATGGTGATACACTGGAATACCGTCAAGATGGCAAACAGGATATTGTCAAAGTTGGTGATGCCAAAGTTGGGCCCTGGCCAGTACTCCCGACATTCAGTGTCGCCCTCACACAGCCGGGCGGGGGCCTCTTTGCCACAGGGGAAGTCACCCACTGGATCTGGATCTGTGAAGAGAAGAATGACGCACAGACCCTGAGCCCAGAAACACCCAAGTTCTCCAACCCCTGCTGGGATTCCTGGGCTGCGGAGACCTCATCCCAGGGAGGGGGCGCAATGGGCAGGAATCAAGCACCGGTGGAAATCCTCCCTCAACTTCCCACCATCCCTCTGTGCACCGGCTCTCTCCCTATGCCTACAATCTGCCTTCCCCTGAGCTCAGACCAACCCTCCCAGGAACTACTGGTCAACCTCTCCCTCTCGACTAGAACCTGCCCCTCACTGTTTAAACATGCTCAGGACTTACTCACCTAAAAAGCAAACAAGACAAAGTCCTAACACCCAAGTCTTCCTACCACTACCACCCTGCTCTCTCCTTCGTTCACAGCCAAGCTACCACCAAGATCCCTGACGTGCAGCTCTGCCTGTCACTCTGGCGCCAGGACCACACTGGAGTCAGCCCTGCAGGCCCAGGTCATCAGGAAGGTCGGCTCAGAGCCCAACCAACACGTGCCCGGAGGGTGGCAGGGGGCCGCAGCGCCCAGGCCTCACTGCGCTGGCCCCTCAGGGTCGCTAGGTTTCCACCAGCCTTGACAAGAGGTTTTTAAAAATGATTTAAATTGTAGTAAGAGCTTTCTCTGCATCGACTGAGATGGTCATATAGATTTGTGCTTCACTGCAAAACGCACCCGAACCCAACCCGTTCTGGCCACAGCCACCATCTCTCCCGGGTCAAGATAGGAGCCCCCTACGCCAGCCGGTCTCTGCCTTGCCCTTCCTGGAGCAGCCAGAACAATCAGATGACGTCACTCCTCACTCAGAGCCCTCCACCGCCTTCCTGACCTCTCTCAGAATAAGGCTCGGAGTTCCCACCACGGCCACGAAGCCCGCAGGATTTCCCTCTGTTCTCGCCGCTCTTCACTCTGCCCTCCGCACGCACTGCTCCCTGTAACGGGAGCTCTCTGGCCCAGGGGCGGCCCAGCAATCCCTCTCACTGCACTCTGATCACTGCTCCGTGGTCACCTCAGGAGAGAGGCCTCCCCTGGCTGGTTTCTGTGAAGCAGGCTCCCAAATTATTCTATTGAAAATTCTCCTTTTGTTTTTTCCTAGAAGTTACTACAACCTGCCATCATTGTGTTTATGTGCTTGTTCACGTATTTGTGTTTTCCAGGTTGTGGTGTGTGTCCCCCACTGGAACATAAGCTCCACCCCGTTCACCTGGTACCTACAGCAGGGCCTATCTCCAGGATGAATGAGTCTGAGGGGTGCTGCCAGGCCTCACCTGTGCTGTTGGGGAAACAGGCCTTGTGGAATTTGCCCATGTAGAACTCGAGACCAATGATGGCGAACATGAGGATGGCAAAGAAGAGGAGCAAGCCGATCTGGAGCAGTGGGACCATGGCCTTCATGATGGACTTGAGCACCACCTGCAAACCTGGGCCAGAGCAGCCACAGCAGGGCGGGTCAGAGCGGAGTGGGCAGGGAAGGGGCTCGGGTGGGGCTGCGGGCAGGCTAGCCGGGGCCTGGGCTGGGCAGCGCTGGGGGTCCCGGAGCCCTCAAAGTAGGGGACAGAGCAGGGAGTATGGGGAAGCCTGAGTCTTGAGGGAACAGCACGCACTTACAGGAGAGTCCTCAGGGCAGGGGACCAAACCTAAGTCCTGGAGGGAAGTACACCGAGTAATGTCCAGAAGCAGGGGAGAAGCAGGGCGTGGGGTGTCAGAGTATGGAGTCTGGGGGAGAGAGGTGGACCTATGGAGGGCTCTGGGGGAGCGAGAGCAGAGAGCCCTAAGGGGAAAGGTGAGGGGGTGCTGGGAAGGAGAAGCAAAGATTCCGGAGGCAGAGAGCAGGAGATCCTGGGGAGGACGCGCAGGAGTTCCCGACAGACCCAATTCCTTGGGGGCAGTGAGGCAGGAGACCTGCTCCTGGGACTGTCTGACCACTAACCACGAGGCACGGGTGTGTCCAGGCCAAGGGCCTCCTCACAGAGGAAGCGCAACACCACGACCCCCTTCCCACCTGGCCCCAGCTCTTAGATACAGGCCTGAGCCTTCGCCTGGCAGGGTCTTGGGGCAGAACAGGGGCTTCCCTGTGGCAGCCTCAGGGGGACGCAGCCCTAGGTCCCTGCCCACCCGGGGCTCTGAGAGAAACCCTAACCCAGCTTCCACTGTACTGGATGAACAGGGCCGGGGTCCTGGCCAGGCTCAGCTCCTCGAGCATCTGAATCCGGAGCATGTCTTAACTGGCCTCAGCTGTCCATGGCCCTGTCCAGCCTGAGCCAAGACAGGTGGTCCTTTGCAGCCTCTGGCTATCTTCTCAGGCACCCTACCCACCACCTTGCTCAATCTCTTATGTGTACTTTAACCCCAGGGAAGAAGCAAAGAGCTGGAAATACAGCAGAGAATGTGAGGAGGAGCAAAGCTTCCAGTGGGGGAAGCCAAGTCAGGGCAAAAAAACAGGGCCATTCTCTGGGCTCTCACAGAGAATTTCAAGGCTTCTTCACATCTGGTTCCCAGGGGGTCAGGAGCACAGAGACTCGAGGCAGCAAAGCCAAAGGGGCCGATAGTCAGGGCTTAACTGTGGCCGTGGCCAGGGGGGGTTTGGGGGAGGAGGTTAGCAATCCAGGTAGGCTTGGGCCCAATTGCTCTTGCCAGACTCACTCGGAATCCCAGATACCAGCTTCAGGGGCCTAAGGACACGCACAGCCCGCAGGGTCCGCAGGTCAAAGTCAGTGCCGGCTGTGGCCAGGATCCTGGCAGGAAAAGAGAAGAAGGGAACTGAAGTGAGAGAACACACGCCCCACCACCCATGTCCTTTCTCCCAAGAACAGTGACACCATTTTGCCTGTGTCCCCTACTGTCCAAACACAGGGCTGGCACAGGGTGTGAGACTTGCCAGGCAGGAAGAGGCAGGGGTAGAATTCAGACGTCCCCACAGTAATGTGAGCAACGGCTGTTTCCAGCGTGACCATCCCTACAGCTAGAAGGAATCACCCTGAGAGGACACTTGCTCTCTGGCAACTGGCCTGGCCTTGAATCTGTCCTCCAACTAAATCCAAGCCAGAACCAGGTCCCCAGAGCAACCCCAGCTGTATGGCAAACTGCCTCACAAGAACTGATGGCGAGTGCAGACGGGGTAAAATGGGGGCTGAGGTCCCTGAGCGGGCACCACACACGCCCTTCTTCACCTCCTCTAGAAGAACAGTGGGGTGGGACAGGGAATGTGGAAGAGAGGGTTCAGGGGATTCAGGAAAGCCATCATAATCCGTTCCATTAGCAGAAAAACAGAGTCCAGTGTCTCCCATTCCAAAAAACAAAAGCTCTGATATCCACCTCCCAGCACGGCACGTTTCTCTGCTCCCTTCACACCAAAGCTCAATCAGAGTGTCAGTCCTGGGGCTCCCCACTGCCTTACCTTCCTGTCCCCGTTAGGTCCTCACCTGCACCGTTCCACTGAAATGCTGTTCGAGCCTGTGTCTTGCCAACTTCGGTGCTCAAGTCTCCCTCTCTAAATGGTTTCTTATCTGCCCTTTGGTCAACTCCCTCATTTCCCTTGAACTCCCCAGGAGCCCCTCCAGGTCTCAACTGCCACCTTTGCCTCGTCCACCAGACTCAAGAAGTGGATGCCCTGGGGCAGCCTTGCTTCTCCCCCAATACCCACTCAGTGAGCACTACTCTTCCATTGTTATTTCAGCCAAAACCAGGGTGTCACCCCGAGTCCTCTTTCCCCTCACTCTACACTCAGTGCACCAACAATCCTGGTGGCTCTGCTTTCAGAATGCATCCTGGACTCGGTTCAGAAGACTTTGTCCCCCCACTAGAGATACACGGCAGTGAGAATAGAATTTGAGGCGGAGGGGCGCCTGGGTGGCTCAGTCGTTAAGCGTCTGTCTTTGGCTCGGGGCGTGATCCCGGCGTTCTGGGATCGAGCCCCACGTCGGGCTCCTCCGCTATGAGCCTGCTTCTTCCTCTCCCACTCCCCCTGCTTGTGTCCCCTCTCTCGCTGGCTGTCTCTCTCTCTCTGTCAAATAAATAAATAAAATCTTTTTTAAAAAATTCATCTGGAAAACTAAATAGGCAAAAATTGAAGAAAGTTTCAGGAAAGAAGAGCCAAGAGTAAAAGACTCGTTGAATGAGATACAAGTGCCTTACTCTGAGCTCAGCAACTGGACCCCTCACCAACGGGGAGAGCCGGCACCAACGGGGTTCGAGTCAAAACACAGCAGCAGAGTCTGTTCCACACAAAAACACGCTAAGTATGTGATAACGGAAGCATAATGAAATGACAGGAAACTGAAGAATTTTTAAATATGATTTACAGAGGAAATAAACCATCATCCAATTTCCAGGCATGTGTCCCAAGGAAATAATCAGAGGTGTGGTAAAGATGCATGTATGTTTTGGCGTCTTATCTATAAAAGCAAAATTGGAAATCAACTACGTGCTCGACAGGAGAGGGTAGCTGAGGCCCATCCACACGGCAGAAGAACCGTACCTTCCGAGCACACCCTGTGTGGGGGTGGCGGCTCGCGGTGGAAGCAGGACGCACTCAACGTCCCCGCAGTGTGATACCAGTTGTGTGTTTTTAAGACCTACACATAGAAAAGCTTGGAAAGAAACAGTGCAAAATATTAACAGTGGTTATCTCAGGACAGCTTGTGGGTCGTTGTTTATTTATATAGAAAAGAAAAATGTTTACCCTTCACTGAAATGAGAAAATACAAAATAATAATAACTTTGAGGTACTCTAGTTATAGATGTTATGTTCACAGCAATAACAGCAAAGCAGTTATAGCACACACCCTTGTGTTCCGCAAGTAATTCTTGGTGCCCACTCCTCCCAAAGTCTTAGGCTCCAGAAAAATCCTGGAAAGCAAGGGGGTGACATGAGCCAGGGAGGGAGGCGGAGGGGGGTGTCGGCTCCCCTCCCCTCCAGGACCAGCTAGTGCCCCCTTCCAGCGCCACGCCGAGCTCAGTGCCTGGCAGGAAGTGCTCATGAAGAAACTCTGAAATTTCCGAAACGAAATGGCAAAGGATCCACAGAGAAAACTCCTAAAACTAAACACAGTTTCGTAATGTGCGAATATACCGAAATTCACAAGTAATGGAGACCGAAAGGTAAAGCGGCAGTGAGATAGGGCTTTACACCCAATAAATTAACAGGAGCTTTAGAAACGTGACATCCCGTGGTGGCAGAGTTGCTGCGAAACTGATGACGTAAATAGAACTGGCGGGAATCGTAAACTAACGCTTCCCAGGTGGTGGAAAAACAACTTGGCAAAATGAAATGCACAACGTGTTTAAACACTTTTCACCAGTCCACTCTGGAAGCCTGTCCCATCGAAATAATGCGAAATTCAGAAGCCACAGTTAAAAGATAGGCGTGGCGGTATTTTGGTTAATAACCCAGATGGCACACATCAGTGCTCGGCAACAGAGAAACGCCACACACCAGTATGAGAAGGAACCCGACACTGGGTGGCGGTGCAAATGGTAACAACACAGAGTAACATGTTTGCAACACAATGAAACGGACAGACTGACATGGATGACATGAGAGAAGCCAGACACAAAGGGCCACAGAGTGTCTGACTGCGTCTGTGCGAATGCCCAGAAGAGACAAATCCATGGACGGCAAGGGGACCAGAGATGGCTAGGAGCTGGAGCGGTGGGAGAGGAGAGGGAGTGCAGATGGGTACTTCTCTTTGGGGAGCTGATGGAAATGTGCTAAAATTAAGTTATGGTACTGGTTGTATAACTCTATGGCCACGCTAAAAGCCACTGAATTATATGTTGTAAAAAATGAATATTACGGTATGTCAATTTTACCTCAATATGTTGCTATACAAAAATAAAAAGGTAAAATACAAGTTTTTATGTAAATTATGATTACAAATATATATAATACACAGTGACTTGGGCCCCAGAGCACACAGAATCCCGCTTGGGACTGTCACCGAACTCCCAGGCCCAGGTCACCTTCTGCACATGGAGCAGAAGGGGGTAAACGTGGTGTAGATGTGTCCACATGGGCACCTGGCACAGACGCGCCAGCTAGTCCCCTGTAGAGACCCACTCTCGCACTGGCACCTAAGGTGGAGGGGGCACCCCCAGCTGCAGCCTTGGCCTGGGCCCCCTAACCCTAATCCAGGAACTCACTACACCCCCCCAGACGCTGGGGTTGCCACTGAGGTCACCCTGCCTTTCAACAGCTTCTGTGCCATAGCCTCCGGGCTCACACCCCAGCCGGAGGCCGTGTCCGAGGCCTTACCCAACCCAGCCACACCCCACAAGGCCACCTATTTCTGAAAGTGTCAAGAACTCCCAGAGGTGGCCAGGAAGCCACAATTGCTATGTGTCTGAGAGGAAGTGGCAGGACAGAGAAACTACCAATTGCCCCCAAACCCAATCCCAATCTAAACCGTAACCTGCATCTTGGAGGGTTCGGCTGGTTGGCCCATAATCCCCCCCCCTTTGCTCCTTGCTGCCCCTCTGTGGGATGGAGCCCTGCCCCAGCCACCCGTGCCAGCCCCTCAGAAGGTCCATGCTGAGCCTGGGGGAGACCACAGACCTAGCGTGGTCCAGCAGTCCCCAAGCTTGTCAGCCCATGTTCTGGAACTGTTTGGGGACAGGCATCAGAACCACAACAACAAGGCTGGTGATGGGGGCACCTGGGGGGCTCGGTCTGCGTCTGCCTTCCGCTCAGGTGATGGTCCCTGGGTCCTGGGACTGAGCCCCACATTGGGATCCCCGCTCAGCAAAGAGCCTGCTTCTCCCTCTGCCTCTGCCTGCCGCTCCCCTGCTTGTGCTCTCTCTCCCTCTGTCAAATAAATGAATAATCTTAAAACAAACAAACAAACAACAAGGTTGGTGATGGCAGTCTGGGGGATGCTGCCCTGCTGAAAGCATGCAACGCTCACAGAATCCTCACAATTGTCCCTTGGGAGGGGGGACAGCTGTCATGCTGTTTTACGATGGCAGAGTGTGTCCTCTGCCCATCCCCAGGCCAAGCCGGCAGCTCTACCCGAAACTCCTATTCCATCAAGACCAGCAAAGGGAGCAAAGGCAGGGTGGCCAGCCATCTCCAGGTGCCCGGACGGTCTCAGTCTCTGCTGCGGGCCCAGCACGACTACACACAACCCTTTGACTTTTAAAAACCTCAGTTTGGACAACACATCAGCAAGAAGGGTCGGGAGTGCAGGTGTCTGCTCCTGCCCTCAGAGATGCTGTGACCCAGCAATGGTGGTTCTGGCTCCAGGCTGGCTGAGCTGAGCAAAGCCCCCATCCCAGCCAGGGCCTGAGGCAGGGAGCATTTCAGAGGCACCACTCAGCCCCTCTAGGAAGGTCAGGCCCTGCTGAGGCCAGGCAGCCGGGGATGCCCTCCCCCCTGCCACAAGCACCCTGGGCTCAGCAGGGCTTGCCTGGAGGACCCTGAGCCCTGGACCACCAGAGCCAGGATTCAAGCCTGAGCCCGCATCTTCCTGGCTGCTGGACTTAGGGAACCCTCTGCATGTCTGAGCATCCAGTCTCTCATCAGCGGCATGGAAACAGCAGCTGAGGGTCCCATGGGCCATGGCGCGGCCGCCATGGCGGAACACTTGGAAGATGTGCCTGACAGTGTGAGCACCCCCAGTGGCGGAACTCGGCACCAGCGTCCTTAGAAGGGTCACGGCTGTCATCAGTGGGCAGGGAGCGGGGAGAGGCAAGGTGGCTCCATGGGAGACCAGAAGCACTCCACCCAGGAGAAGCATCCACACCTGCATGCCCCTGCCTCGGCTCACACCAAGCAGGTTAGGGGTCTCCAGGCCAGGACCCACTGAGTAGGCGCCACAGCGCTGACCCCAGCCCTGGGAGACACAAGAGCTGAGCAGCAGACACATGGCAGAGGCAGCACCATCTCCAGGAACTGCTTTGTCACTGACTTTCCAGGTGCTGATTCTTGCCCAGGAGGCTGTTGGCAGTTGCCATGGAGACAGCCTGTGGGTCTTGGCCAAAGATGCCTCAGCATCCTCTCAGCCTCCCATCCCACTCCCACCCCAGGGGTGAGCAGAAAGCCCAGATCCAGGGCCTCCCAGGCTCACCTCCCCTGCACTAGAGGCCCTGAGCCCGCCCCAAACCCAGGCGGCCTCAGGCAGGGTTGAAGGAGGGCCGGGCCTGGTGTGTGAGCCCCCACTCTGGAGAACACTCCCGGCAGCAGGTGGCACTCACGTGGCACTCAAACAAAAACACTATGGGCTGTGTACTGTGTGCCAGGGGCTTGCAGAGGTCAGCACCATCACCCCCACCTTGGAGAGGAAGAAACTGTGGCTCAGAGAGCACATCCAAGTGTCCGGGCTCACAACCAGGAAGAGGTGGGGCTGGGACACTAGCCAGGACCTCATGCCTCATAGTGACACACACTGACACATGCTGAGGTCAGCCCTACATGCAAGAAGTGTCACAGTCTCTGCCCAAAGCACAGAAGAGTCCAGACACATGTGGGTATTCTCCCCAATCGCTTCTCCTAAATAGGGCTACAGGACAAGTGGGGACCCTGCAGAGCAGACAGCAAGGGCTACAGGCCCCAACCTCCTTTGCCGCACAGTGAGTGACCCTTGCAGGGCTGTGCTATACAGCCCCTCATTCTGACCTCCCTGACCCTTGCCACCCCGACCTGCACTGGCACAAGGTGGACCCTCAGGTGGGCATCAAGTCTGTGAGCCATCCAGCTCACAAGAGGCCTACTACGTCGGTGAGGTGCAGCAAAGCCCCGATCAGTGAGGTCATCGTGACTTAGGACAGTCACAGCAGTCATGGATACCCCAGGACGAGACGCCTCCAAGTCACCAGCATCAGTGACCCTGAAGGGTCAGGATAAGAGACCCAGCTAAAACAGGTTTAAATAAGATCCAGTCTCAGAAAAGAGTAAGGAAGTGTCCAGGTTTCAATCAAAACTCATTCAACAAAAAACCAGGAAGATCTCAAACTTAATGAAAAAAGACAATCAATAGATGCCAACACTGAGATCAAAGAGATGTTAGAATGATCTGATAAAGATACTGAACCAGTTATGATAAAAAATGCTTCTGCAAACAATTGCAAACATGCTTGAAACAAACAAAAAAAGAAAGTATCAATAAAATCAAAGATATAAAAAAGAATCACATAAAAATTTTAGAACTGGGGGCACCTGGGTAGCACAGTCAGTTAACCACCCAACTCTTGATTTCAGCTCAGGTCATGACCTCAGTTATGCGATGGAGTCCCATGTCAGGGGGAGGAGGGAGAGAAGGAAGAGAAGGAAGAGGACAGCGATGGAGGAGGAGGGAGAAAAGTGGAGGAGGAGCAAGAGAAGGTGGAGGGAGAGGAGGGGGCCTCAAAGATCTATGGGATAATATTAATATATCACATTCCTGGAAGAAACAGGAAAGAAGGTAAGGCTAGAAAGGCAGTCAATAATATAATGACTGAAAACTTTCAAATTTGGCAAAAGGCTTAAGCCTACATATTCAAGAAATTGCATGAATTCCAAACAAGATAAACTCAAAGATATCAGCAACAAGACATATCACAAACTTCTGAAAACTAAAAAGAAATTATGACAACTGGAAATTTGAAAATGGAATGAATTCGGTGGTAGGTAATGGGATTGCTTTATGGGTATGATGATGTTACTGTAGTCATGTCAGCCAGTGTCCTTACTCTTGGAATATTAGAGATGAAGTTTCATAACACCTACACCCTTTATTTCTTTTTATTGTATTTTTATTTATTTTTTTACCTACATCTTTTAAATGGCTTAGTGAAACATATAATACAGGAAGAATAAAAATTGCAAAATTAACTTTTACTGAATCCAGGTAGTGTGTGTATACATTGTTCATTGTACTGTCCAACTATTCTCTGAAAACTTTCATAATAAAAGTATGTATATGTACCTTGTATATACATTTAATATAAACAAGTAAATATCTATGTATATATGTGTATAGATTTACTCCTGAAAGTAGCCAGAGGAACACAATGCCTTACCTGTCAGGGAAAACGATTCAAAGCACAGGATTTCTCCTCATGAACCATGGCGGAAGGAAGCCACACAGTACCTTCCAGTGCTGAAGAGACGGAAGTGTCAGCCCAGACACCAATACCCAGCATAAGTATCTTCCAGGAAAGAAGAAATCAGGACATTGCCAGTGAAGAACTACCAACAGAACCTGTTACTAGTACACCTAGCCTAAAAGAATCACTTCAAAAAGTCCTCTAGTCAGAAAGGACATGATGGAAACAAGGAATCACTGCCCATCATGAAGGAGAGACAATGGAAAGATTAAAATAGGGGTGGGGCGCCTGGGTGGCATAGCGGTTAAGCATCTGCCTTTGGCTCAGGGCGTGATCCCAACATCATGGAATCGAGCCCCACATCAGGCTCCTCTGCTTGGAGCCTGCTTCTTCCTCTCCCACTCCCCCTGCTTGTGCTCCCTCTCTCGCTAGCTGTCTCTATCTCTATCAAATAAATAAATAAAATCTTTAAAAAAATAAAATAATAAAATAAAATAGGGGTAAAAACCACACAATGTCTTTCTCTCTTTGGGTTTTCTAAGTTATGTTTGATGGTTGAAGCAAAACTCACAGCATATCCTGATGCAGTTCTAAACACAAGCAGAGGACAGGGCACCTGGGTGGCTCAGTCAGGTGAGCATCCAACCCTTGGTTTCGGCTCAGGTCATGATCTCAGGGTCATGGGATGGAGCCCCGTGTCGGGCTCCATGCTGGGCACGGATTCTGCTTGAGATTCTCCCTCTCCCTCTGCCCCTGCCCCACCCCTGGCTCACGCGCGCTTGTATGCTCTCTCTCGCTCTATCTCTCTATATATATACATATACATATATAAAATAAATAAAAATCTTTAAACACAAGCAGAGGAAATATTTAAGATAATTATATTACAAGTGGGGAAGGGTAATGGGACCCAAAGCTACAGAAATTTCTATGCTTGACCTGAACTAGTAAAATGACATCAACAGATTGGATAAGTTATGTATATAATGTAATACTTAGAGCAACCACTAAAAAACCTATCCAAAAGATACACTCAAAATACATAGATAAGTTACAATGGAGTTATAAAATCTGTTTAAGTAACCCAAGAGAAGGCAAGAAAAAAATCAGAGACATAAAACAGAGAGTCAAACAGAAACAAAAAATACAACAATGAGCTTGAGTCCTAACACATCAATAATCACACTTCATGGAATTGTTCTAAACCAAATGAAAGAATTGGCATAATGAATAAATAAACATGACCCAACTATGTGCCGTCTATAGGAAAGTCACTTCGCGTGAAATGAGACAGAGAAGTTGAAAATAAAAAGATAGAAAAAGATCTATTGTGCAGCTATTAATCAAGGAAAAGCTGGAATGGCCGTAGTAAATCAGATAAAGAAGACTTCAGAACAAATAAAACCACCAGAGACACAGATGGACAGAGGAAAATAAAATCCACCAAGAAGACACAGCAGTCCCAACTGTGCGTGCCCAACAACAGAGCTGCAAAATCCACAAAGCACAAACTGTAGACTGGAAAGAGCAGCAACCCCACCGGAGTGCAAGCTGGAGCCCCAGTCGGAGCCCACAGCGCCCACGACCGCGCAGGGACCCAGGAGATAGAAACCCAGCAAGGACGCACAGGAACTCAGCAGCACCTTCCACACACGGGCACCTTCCCCGGCAGGGCACCCGTGCTTCCCGAGAGCCCAGGGAACGTGCACAGAGACAGACCACGGCCGGGGCCCTGACAAACACAGACACATGTACAACAGTCAAGATCACAAAATATGTTGTCTGACCACAGTGCAACCAAAGCAGAAATCAGGCACAGTTCGATACTGGAAAACGTCTGAATGTCTGGAAACTGAACAGCACATTGTTAAACCTGCAGGTCAAAGAAGTCTAAAGGGAAACGTAAAAGCACACGGAACTGAGTCACAGTAAGAACACAGCACATTAAGATGTGCGGGTGCCGCTAACGCAGTGTTGAGAGGCAGACTCATAACACGACGCGTACGCACACATTTGGAAGGGAAAAAGTCTCAAATCACCAATCTAGGTTCTCACCACAAGAACAGAGGAAGAGAAGAGTAAAAGAAGCCCAAAGCAAACAGAAAATAATGACAGAAATAAATGAAGCTGAAAAAAGAGAAAGAAAGAAAACACAAGGAACCCTAAAGAGCTGGTTCTCTGAAAAGATCATAAAATGGACAAGTTCTAGTGAGACTGACAAAGGAGAAACAGAAAGAGAAGACAAGAGTGTCAGAGGGGCGAGGCGAGCTGTGCAGCTCCACACACAGAAATCTGACAGTGTAGACCAAATGACCACAGCCCGAAAAAGCACAAACTACTACAACTCGTCCCATGTGAAATAGGTGATTTAAATACCCCATAACTATTAAGGAAATTGAAATCATAATTAAAAACTCCCAAAAAAGAAATCTCCAGGCCCCATTGGATCCACTGCAGAATTCTACCAAATATTTAAAGAATTCACAGCATTTTGACACAACGGTTTCCAGAAAATAGAACGGCGAGGGGAGCAGCTCTAGACTCATGTTAAGAAGCATGGATTGTCCTGATACGAACACCAGACGAGACAGTACGATGCACAAAACAACTACAGACCAATAACCCTCATGAATACAGATGCAAGAATCCTTCACAAACTGCCAGCACATAGAAGTCAGCAGGATGTGAAAAAGAAGCATAAACCAAGACCGTGTTTATTCCAGGGAGGAAAGGCTGGTTCAGTACTCAAAACTGAATCATTGCAATCCACCATATTACAAACCTAGGGGATCGTGGGATCACGCCAATGCAGAAAGAGCATTTAATGAAATGTGCCCCTGATTCATGATAAAAATTCTCAGAGAAACAGGAATGGAGGGGAACTGCCTCACCTTAATAACAGGCACCTGCAAAACCTACAGCAAGCTGAATGTGCAAGTCTGAGTGTTTTCCTCCTAAGATGGGAACAAGACACAGACGTCCGCGCTCACCACTCCTACTCAGTACCGTGCTACTGTGCTGTCAGTGCGGTAAGGCAAGAAAAGCAGAGAGAGGGGCGCCTGGGTGGCTCAGTCGTTAAGCATCTGCCTTCAGCTCAGGGCGTGATCCCAGGGTCCCGGGATCGAGCCCCACATCGGGCTCCCTGCTCCGCTGGGAGCCTGCTTCTTCCTCCACATGTCCCCTGCTTGTGTTCCCTCTCTCGCTGGCTGTCTCTCTCTCTATATATATATATCAAATAAATTAATAAAATCTTTTAAAAATATTAATTAAAAAAAGAAAAGAAAAGCAGAGAGAAGGCACATAGATTGGGACAAAAGAAATAAAACGGTCCCTGCTTGCAAATGACATATTTGTCTACATAGAAAATTCCCAAAAAATTCAAAAAAAAAAATTTCCTAGAACTAGTGAGTTCAGCAAGGTTGCAGGATTAAAGACAAACATGAAAAAATCTACTGTCTTTATAGATACCAGCAATGGACATGAGGAAACCAAAATTCAAAATACAATATGATAGCATTTATACTCAAGCAAACATAAAAGAGAACTTAGATGTAAATCTTACGAAACATGTGCAGGCCCTGGACCCTAAAAACTGCAACACGCCAAGTAAAGAAGTCGAACGGGGTCTGTACAGACCCAGGACAGACCAAGCTCATGGACTGGAAAACCCAACAGAATAGAGATGTCCGTTCTCTCAAAATAACATACAGGTTTTACACAATTCCTATCAGGATCTGGGTATGTATTGACAGATTATTCCAAAATTTATAGGAAAGAAAAGAAACTAGAATAGTTTAAACGATCTAGGGGGAAAAATAGAAGAAAGTAGGGGGCATGAGTCTGTGTGATTTGAAGACTTACGAACGAGACCATGGTAAACAAGACAGTAGGGCCCAGTAGGGAGATGAACACACAGGTCAGTGGGACAGAAGAGAGAATCCCAAAACACACCCACTCAAATATGCCCAGATTATTTTTGACAGAAGTACAAAAAAAATTAATGGAGGAAATACAGCCTTTTCCACAAATGGCGTTGGAGCTGCTAGACATCCACAGGCAGGGAGGGGAAGACGCGTGTCGGCCTTTTCCTCAAACCTGAATAAAAATCAACTCGAAACGGGCCACGGACTTAAAAGGGATACAGCAAACAATAAACTTGTAGGGGAAAAAACAAACAAACAAACATAGGAGAAAATCTCAGGACTGAGGGCTGCCAGAGAGTTCTCAGACTTAAACCACAGCCCAATCCACACACAGAAACGCTGGTAAACTGGACTTCACTCACATTTAAACATTTTGCTCTGCAAAAGTCCCTTTTGTGAGAATGAAAAAACAAGCTACAGGCTGGGAGAAAATATTTGCAAGCCACCTATGTGACAATGGACCAGCACCACACAATTCACTCAGAGCATGAGCAAGTATAGGAAGAAACAGTCCACCGAGATGGACACACAGACGGTAAGTAAGTACAGGGAAAGCCGTCCAGCCCCACTGCGCAGCAGGGGACACAAATTAAAACCACAGCGAGGTCTCACCGCACATCCATCGGAAGCGCTGCGACAAGAGTAGTGACACCAGCAAATGCTGGTGAGGGTGTGGAGAAGCTAGGCATTCACACATTGCTGGTGGGAATGTAAAAAATGGAAAATAATACAGCCTCTGGAAACAGTTGTGCTCTTGGGCATTCGTCCCAGAGAAAACTTACATTCACACAAAAACCTGTAAAGGAAAGTGCATAGCAACTTGTTTGTCTTAATTCAAACCCTGGAAACAACCCGTGTCCTTGAGCAGGTGAGCAGTTAGACAGGCTGGGGGAGAGCAGAGCAACAGAACGGGAGAAGCCACGGACGCCCGCCAGATCTTCCAAGCTAGCCTCGGTGACGACAGCCAATCCCAGAAGGTGCAATCCCATTTTTATACTGTTCTTAAAAATACAAAATTGTGAGGATGGATTAGTGACTGCCGAGGGTTAGGGAGGGCGCGGCTGGAGGCCAGTGGGGAGGCCACGAGCGCACCAGCGTCCGCTGTGATGTCACGCCTGTCTCACCACTCACTGTCTCTGTATACTGAGAACCTTCAAGTAGCTCAAAATGCAACATGTCCTTCTTTGAGTGGAGGAGCTCCCAGCGGCCCCGGCTCAGAACGGCTGCAGCTCCGTCCTATCGGAGCAGTAGCCAGCACATAGCGGACCTCACAGAACAGTGTTCCTGTCCTCAGGTTTCAGGGGCTGGCACTGCCCACCTCCCTCCTGCTACCAGCTCAGGGGACAGGTCTAGAGGTCTCTGTGACCACCCTGCACCCACACTGCTTGGGTCCCCAGGAAGGAAATGCACCACCCAGGAGGGACTTCACCCTCAAGGGACCGGAGGGTGAGGGAGGGCTGGAGCACAGCTGGGTCAGGCTGGGCCTCGGGTCTCTGCAGGGCTTGTGGGCCTCAGACCGTACCTCAGTGGAAACATGGAGCCCCAGGACTGACTAGGTAGTGGGAACACAGAAGCTCTGACTTCCTGCCCATCCCAGAGGCCTCCCCTCCCCTGTCACTGCGTGCTCAGAACCAGCGGCTGACACAGCAGGTGCCGGCGGGCCTGCAGACAGAGCTGGGGAGTGATGCTGGACGCTCCTCAGGGGTCTCCACCTGACAGGAGCCTGTGGCACACCCAGGGGACGTCTCTACCTCCTCCCATGTCAGCAGTGCCCACCCCCACCGCCTGCCCCCGGCCAGGTGGGGGGCGCCTGCCTTGGGGATGCCTTGGGCATCCTCGGTGCCCGCTGGTCCTGCGGGGCCGCGGCTTTGTTCGGCGCACAGCAGATGCCCACGAGGGATGAGAAAGGGCCCACTGTCAGAGGAAGGGCAAGAGGAGGCGGGGGACATGTTCAGCCACATACACCAGCCGTAGCAGACGGGCCTGGGAGCAGTCACACCACCTGTGCCGATGGGGGTCAAGGTGGGCTCCTGCCTCCCAGCCGGTTTTCAACCTCACAGTACAGGGTGAGCACTTTAGGAAAGGGGCACAGTGGTGATGGGAACAGATAGAGGCTTGTCCAGACGAGCCTGGGGTCTGAGCACAGTCTGTTATGGACCAAATTGTGTCCTCCCCACCACCAAATTCCTATGTTGAAGCCCTAACCCCTCATGCGACTGTATTTGGAGGTACTAAGGTTAAATGAGGTCATAAATTCTGTAGGACTGTCCTGTAAGAACAGGAGGAGACACCAGAGACCTCTGTCTGTGTGCACAGAGAAGAGACTATGTGAGGACACAGCGAGGGGTCAGCTGTCCACGAGCCAGGAAGGGAGCTCTCACCAGAACCAGCCCTGTCGGCACCTGATCTCGGACCTCTAGTCTCCAATAAATGTCTCTGGCTTCAGCCACCCCTTCTGTGGCATTCGCTTGCCAGCCGGAGCTGACTAGCACACAGCCTTTCGAGGGAACACATCTGTGAGTGGAGAGATGGGTTCGTCACGGAGCTCCAGACGGGGAGCCTCTTGGGGCAAGAGAAGGACGAAGAGGCCAGAGGGTGGAGGAGAGGGTGGGAGATGGCGAGAAGCCACAAGGGGGTCCCCACCCCTCAGCCAGGACAGGAGACCAGACACACAGGCTCTTGTCCTCTGGGGAGAGGGTGCCATTGGATGGTGTGGTGGGGGCTCCTAGAGTGGCCTCCCCAGGGAGGAGACCAAGACACAGAACTGGGGAAAGGAGGTGCAGAGCGGGGCAGCAGTGAGGGGCTCCAGAGGGTGCTGGCGGGGTGAGTGGCAGGACGCCCCCAGGGACTTGTTACCCGTGACCTCCTGGGAACCACGGGGTTCTAGGTCCGTCTGACTGCAGATCAGGGTGGGGGGGCGGCCCAGGCGGGGGACGGAGGCACAGGGTCATGAAGAGCCCATCCCTGCCCATCCCAGGGGTCCCTCTACTAATATAGCCTGAGAAGGGCCCAGGAGCCAGGGAGGGTGGGTGGGCACAGCTGTTGAACGTCCCTCGTTTCCCTCGTCTGCAGCTGCTCTGCCACCCGGGCTCCAGGCCTACTAACAACAAGACATTAGCAACCATTATTCTCACCTTCGTGTGAATTTGCAGCTCCGGGCTCACCAGGGTGAGACTGCGGGTGGCAAGGACAGTTGCCTGGGGCTGGGGAGGGAGGGAGATTTCAGGCCCGCTGCTCCACCACCCGCCCTGTGTGCAAGTTCCTGCCCTCACAGGCCATGAGCTTAGCCTCCCGTGGCCTCTGCAGGTGCACCAGCCACAAGACAAGTGAGCAGTTGCCCTTAGCCACCTCCATGGAGGCAGGGCAGGCCTGAGACCCTGTGGGCAGGACTACAGCTGCCAGGGGGAGCAGAGCGCGGAGGCCTGAGCCTGGAGAGGAGGCCACAGACCAGCTCAGGCGAGCCAGCCCCAAGAGTAGGGGCAGATCTGCGGGGCCCAGGGACACTCCCAAGCCAGATGGAAATGCGGATTCTCATGGCAAAGCTTCTCCTCCTTCTTCTTCTTTTTAAAGCAGGCTGCACGGCCAGTGTGGAGCCCACCGAGAGGCTTAAACTCATGACCCTGAGGTCGAGACCTGAGGTGAAATCAGGAGTCAGATGCTTACCCGACTGAGCCACCCGGGTGCCCCAAAGCCCCTTCTTCTTAAATGTTGGCAACTAATTCAGAGCCCATCGCAGAACTCTGGCCATGCCTCTTCAGCCCACCGGCCCCAGATCAAAGATGGGGAGCGGCCTTTGACAGCTCAGTGGGCCAGGCAGCCCACCAGACCCGGGCGTGGGCACATCCTAGCCCCCAGCCCAGCCCCCACCTGGCTGTGTCCCCTCCCTTCCCAGAAGCTGCCTTCTGGCACTCCATCCCCCTCCCACTAGCCAAAACTGGATTGATATCTCCAGGCTGTGCCATCCACCCCCCCAGCACCCCTCCCTGAAGAACGTGGTGGGCCCTGGGTGGAGGAGGGTCCCCTGAGTCTGACCTCCAAGGCTTCAAGGCTCATTCAGAATGAAGGAGTCACTGCCCAGCCCCCACTCTCCTTCCAGCTCAGATGTAAGCTGCCCAGGAAGTCGTTGGCCAATCGGAGCCTGGGGCTCCTGGGCAGAGACTGAGAAAATATCCCCTCAGGGCTGCTGTGTCAGGTGGCATGGAAAAGGTGTCCCCAAGTTGTACAGAGCCCCCAAGCATCTGCACACTGACCTGAGGCTCCTGCCCAGAGCTCCCCAACCCCCACCACACACGGGATTGCTCAGCGCCAGCCAACTTTCAGGACACCCCAGGACCAGAGCCTGAATCCTGGGGTCAGCTGCCCACAGCACAGCTCAGCTCCAGGAGGCTGGGCGATCTGAATCCCCTGCCCTACCCAGGATCACCAGGCCCTTGGGGCTGGAGGAGACGGCTCTGCCTCAGCCACGCCCCTGGACACAAGGCAGAAGTGGGGGGTTCTGCAGGCGGTGCCCAGGAGGGGCCTGGCTCTGGCTGCTTCCAGCCCCCAGAGAGTGTAAAGAACCCTAAAACAGAGGAAGAAGGGGGGGGATAGGAGAGAGGAGACACCAAGAGGCAGCAAGCAGAGGGGAGTGAGCTGGTCCTCTATAAATAACCCAGCCCGGGGGTGTGTGCTGCTGAGGGAGGCCGGGATTCCGCCCTACCCACCTCCCTCAGGTTATATAATCCAGCATGGGGGCCCCAGACCTGTCCCCAGGGACCAGCAGACCCAGAAGGACGCCACTGTCAGGAGGGAGGCAACTGGGGGCTGGGCACAGGGCAGCTCTGGTCCATGCATCCCCAGCCCACTCTAGGAATGGACTTCTCGATGACATCACAGCATCAGGAGGGCCTGCAGACCCCTGGCCAGACCTGCCCATGGATGCTGCCTGGAGGGACTGAAACCATGCTGGTCCTGACACAGCCTCCCTCTGCTGCTCCAGGAGCCACTCGTTAGAACTCAGCCCCCTCCCCTTGGTCCCAGCTACACACTGAAGAGGCCGTTTCCAGCCTCAGGTGGGGACAAGGAGAGAAAGTCCAGCAAACCCCGACCAGACCACAGATAAAGACTGCCCCCCCAGCAACCCCCTCACCTGACTAGGCACTAGAGGCACCCCCAGCAATCCCCTGACATGACCAGGCACCAGAGACCCCCCAGCAACCCCAACCTGACCAGATACCAGAGACCACCCCCCAGCAAACCCCTGACCTGACCAGAAACCAGACACGCCCCCCCCGGGAAACCCCTGACCTGACCAGGCACCAGATCCCCCCCAGTGGGATCGCAGGTATAGGATGGTGGAAGGCCCTACATGGAGCTGGCCAAACAGAACATGGCTCCAGTGCCCAGAGCTCAGACACACACCGGGGGCAGCCCATGTCCAGACTCCGTGTTGCTGGGCACTCAGACATGGTGTCATTTCAAACTCAGACACAGGGTCACTCCGTATTCAGGTGTGAAGTCACGTGTCATCCACAGTAAGGGAACTGTGGACGGCTGGACATACTGTCACGGCTCACGTCAGCCTGTACTTGCTGGACCCCTCCGGCCCAGGGTGGGGGTCCTCTGGACTTGGCTCCCCAGAGCTCTCTCCTCACGTTCTCCGCTCGGTTAGCCAGGCCTCCTCAGTGCCAAGAGGCAGGCCTGTCCACACCCCAACTGGACGGGAAGCAGCAGGCCTCCTAGTGGCCAAGGGCGGAGCCCAGGACCAAACTCCCTCCCTACGCACCAGCCTCTCTTCTTGCCACAGGAGGCCCAGTCCAGGGAGGCAGGACCCTGAGCTCTAATTACATGTCCTGGAAAGAAATCCCAGTTTAATTTGAAGTAAAATGAGAACGTGTGGTTGGAAATGTCCCCTAGGGGAGCCAACTGCGTGAGCTGGGACACATTTCTCTGCTGTCCCCCAGGACCAGGAAGGAAAGCACCCGGCTGAGACCAAGACGGGAGCAGGGACACTCAGGGCTTGGGGACTGTGGGCTCTCTGCCAGCAAGAAGATGTCCCTGGGGTCTGAGGGGACCCTACCCCTGCCCGGGCCCTGACTGCCAGCTGGAATCTACCCCTCAGAGTCAAAAGGAGGGGTGGGGGCGGGGCTTCCAAGGCGACTGGGAGGGTGGAGGCAGTGACATGGGGGCAGCACCAGGAAGTCAGACGCAGGTGGGCCAGTTACAGCTGGGCTGGAGATGTGGGTCCCACACTGGGAGGTGCCAGAGCGTTTCCTGTGGGCAATCTACCAGACCGGCGCTTCCTCCAGCTCCACCCCAGTCCAAGCCCCCCCCCCATATCCACACAGGTTACTGTTCCCTACTGCCAGCTCTGCACCCCAGCACCAGCCCCTGCCCTCAGAGCCTTCCCGCAGCCCCCATGGCCTCCTGCATCTTCACCCTCCCCGCTCTCCTCCCAATTCACCAAGACCCGTCCCTCCTGCCTGCTCCTCTGCTCAAGGTGCTTCTCGGGGACCTTTCTGACCCCATGAAAGGACAAGCCTCACCCTCAAGCTTCCCCGGCCTCCTGCTTGTCACTGCACTTCACTGCCCCACCTGGTACACGCTGTTTGCTCGCTGTCTCCCCTGGGGAAGGCAGCCTCCGTGTCACCCCCGTGCCCCCAGCAACTAGAGCATTTGGCAAGTACCTTCCAAGTGAACGAGGGCACGGACAGCCAGACACTGAGTAAAGGAGAGAATGTGAATAGAGATGAAAGCCAAGGAAGAGGTGGGAGACTGGATGCGGGCAAAGGGAATCCATCCTTCCTCCCTCCCTCCCATTCATTCTCTCCCTCTCCCTCCCCATCTCATACCCTGTCCCTGTGCATCAACCTCTAAGCTTCTTCCCACACCACATCTCAGCTGTTGTGTTGCTTCCTAGTTCACTGGTAACACAACCGTCTGAGGACTTGGGCACCAGCCCTGCTTCCTCACCTGCCAGCCCAAGCGCACACTCAGCTCCTCCCCCGTTTCCCACTTAGAGATCAACAGACGCCCAGGGTTCTGGATCCCACTTCCCCTCATCCACCCAGGACGTCTCTCCAGCCTTTCCTGTCTACAGCCTCTGCTAGTCCTTCCTCCTGGATTAGCACACAGGCTGTAGCCCTTCCTCTCCGTCCTGCCACTACCCCAGCTTCCTGCCTTGCTTTTCTACAAAACTCCCTGAAGAGAAGAGCTGCTCACAGGTGCTCACCACGAACCCCTCCTCCATCCCTGCAAGAGCCTGTCCCAGCAAACTGTCGCCAAGAACCCACTACTTGCATGTTGCTGAATGCCGTGCTCAAGTGTGCACCCTCGTCTTGCTTCTGTTCAAGAGGAGCTCTTCCTTCCCGAAACACCATCCACCTTCCTCTTTGGGTTCTCCACCCACCTTACTGGCCAGTCCCAACTACAAACTCAGGTCCCTGGTCTCATACGGGCAGCTTCCCCAGAGATCCTGTGTAGTCTTGGGCTCGGAAGACCATCGGTGCACCTGTGTCCTGCATTGCCACCTCCAGCCACAGCCTCCCTGAGTATCTAGGTGGCTCACCCCTCACGTCCTTCCAAACTCATCATGGAGGACTTCTCCAAGCACCCCACACACAGCAGTCTCCCCGCCCACATTCCGCATGCCTTACTCCCTCTTCCATGTGGGAAACTGAAGCATGGTGTTTCCATTTATGGAGCGATCTTCATGGCACCCCCACCCCCAGGCACTGCAATGTAGCCGTGAGGCGCACAGGTCAAGACCTGTCCTTATCAAGCATATATTCAGGGGCGGGGGCGGTGGAGGGCACAACTAGACATCACAAAGTGCAGGACAGCGATCTAGGAAGACTGTTTACACTAAGAAGAAACAGAGTAGGGTTACGGAGACTGTGCCCCCGAGAGCTGCCCACAGGCAGAGGCTCAGTGGTCTAGTTCACTGCTGCGTCCTCAGCACCTGGCAGAGGCTCAGCAAATTTTGCATAAATGAGCGATGAGTGGTTAACAAATGATAATTAGCAGGGGGAGTGTCAAAAGAAGGCAGCTCCAGTGACAGATGCATGGGTGAGAGGGCAGACGGAGGCACTGCAGGCAGGACAGCCCCTCAGCTCATTTCCATGGAGCTAGGACTAGGTGCTGTGACCCTAATGCCAAGAGTGAACTAGGCTTGGTTTATAGCTGAGTATATGAGGGTAACAGGGTCACTTGAGGCAGGGGTAGAGTCCCCATCCCACCCCGGCCTCCTCCCGTGACCCGCACACCAGCCGCAGAAGCAGAGGGACCCCAGCTGGCGTCGAGGGACAAGCTGGGCTTCACCAAGCAACGTGGCCTCCCCAGCCAGAGTCCCTCCCCTCCCCGCCATGGGTCTCCAGCCCTCTGAGCACCAATTAAGTAAACCCTAATTAAAAACAACAAAGTTATGAGAAGTAATGCCCCACCCACGGCTACCTACAGGGACCTCAGCTCAGGAGGGGTTGGGTCAGGGTGACTCCCTGGACTCCCCACTGGCTAGCACTCACTCCGAAACAGACCTGGGCCCGCCTCCTACCACATACCCACATGCACACACATCCAGGCTCACGGTCCCTGTGAGCTGCAAGCAGGGGCAACAGAGCAGGTCTCCTGCGTGACTCTGGGCCCACATGTGAGCCCCTTCCCACCCAGGGGTCCCCTCCCAACCTAGAGACACCTCTGGGGATGATGTGCAGAGAGAGGGAGCCTGGAAACCGCTGGGGCCAACTCCTGGCCCTCTTCCTGCAGACACAGAGAGCAGAGACTCCGCATCCCAGATGAGAGACACAGAACAAGGCCAAAGAAAGGAAGACAGCAAGAAAGAATGAGAGGGAAAGAAACAGAGACAGAGAGGACAAAGGAGAGAGAAAGGGTCAGAAAGGCAGAGAGGATTAGAAATACAGAGACTGGACCAAGAAAGGAGGGAAGCAGGGACAGAAAGGCGGCGGTGGGGCAGGGGGGTGCGGACAACAGAACGGCAGGAGAGAAGTACTCGGGAAGAAGCAAGGGAAGATCAGAGAGAGAGAAAAGACATGGGCAGACGGAGGGGTCTCCAAAGAAGGGTCAGGGGCCAGCATTAAGGTCTCAGGACCCTTGGGACCCTCTCCCTGGGGCTTCCAGGAAGGTGGGCTCATCCTCTTCTCTCTTGTGTGTCAGGGGGCAAGGAGAGCAGCCCGGGGTGCCCTACCCTAGGGAGGTCTCTCCCAGCCCTCACTGAGGGACGAGCTCCCTGGACCCGGAATCAGGACGAGCTTATCGGAAGACCAGGGGTCCTGCCAAGAGGTCAGTGGGGGCCCCTCTGCCTCCCTGCCTTGTTCCCAGAAGCCCAAACACTCAGCACCAAAGATTGCATCCTGGGAGGCAGGGTCATGCCTGCTCCCAGCAGGGCAGAGCACAGAGCACCCCCCGACCTCAGGAACCCATTAATTCGGCAGACACTCTCTGACTTCTCCTGGGGGCCCGCCCCACGCTAGGCTCTGGGGACACCCTGAAAAATAAGACACCATTCTTGTCCTCAGGGACTCACATCTAGAGAAAGGGAGCGATGTAAACAGCAGCGACACTCCTGGACAGCCTACACAGCGCCCAGCGGACCGGGGGGGCGTGCCCTGCCCTCCGAGGGGCTGCACTCACCACCAGCATCCCCCCAGCATCAGCAGTGGGGCTGCTGTCTCCACAAAGCCTCAGAGGGCTTTCGGTAAATTGTGCCCTGACAGCACACCCACCCTGCAGCAGGGAGTGCCCCCTGTGTCCACCACGCCGCAGAAACCAACATCTCCCAGTGGAAGGCTCCCCACTCCCCTCCTCTCTCAGTCCTCGTGAACCATGGAATGGAAATCAGAGAGTTGTGCAGAAAACCTATTGATTCAGATTGCAGATGCACCCATCCCACCGCTGCTGGTGAAAGGTAGTGCCACGGGCTCCAGCCCCGAGGGAAAGCACGAGGCGGGAGGAGCCCCAGACAACTCCGCGGTCCTGCCAGGAGACACCCGCCAGATGAGAGGCCACCTCGGCAGCGATGCCCACTGGCGCGTGCCACACACTCTGGGCTGAGCCATCGCAGGTGGAGCAAACAGGGAAGCAGGTCCCCAGGACGGGGCGGGCACCCTGACAGCCTGGCTCGGGAGCCCAGAAGCTAGGTAGCCAAGTCTGTGTCTTCTCACATGCAGGGAGCCCGTGGAGGCTTGAGCCCCAGACCTGGGGCTTTCATGCTCACCTCCCCCTCCTGTACCTCCTGCCCAAACCACCTCCACACATGTGCTCACCCTCACCGGGGCAGCTTAGGGGCGCTGGGCAGCTTCTGCCCAGCACAAGGAAGGCGGCCCCGGCCACGATCACACCCCCTTGGGAAGGAGCGCTCTGGGCCACCATGGAGCCTGCCCCCTCCTCTCTGATCTGGCCTCTGAGCCTCTCCGGGGACCATGAGGCCCCAGGGAAGAAGGGACTGCAGTCCCTGGCCTGGGGTGGGGCCTCGAGGGGCCTAGGCTATGCAAACAGGTCCTGTGGAGCAAATTCCCCAAGCACTCACCCGCTCCACCCCCAGAGCAGAAGCAGCAACAGCTCAGATGCAGCCTTCAGCCTGCTGGCCAGGGAAGCAGGGCAGGGGCTCCAAAGGACCCGCCAGGCAGATGGAGAGACCGAGACCCCCCAGGGTAGGGGCTCAGTGCGACAAGCAAGGTGCTCTGCCTGCACCCCACAGCCCAGCCCGGCCCCAAGTCAACTTCTAGACCTCGTGGGTTGCTTTGGGAATCACAATGTGGTGAGGAGGGTACACTGATTAAGCACCTTCCCGGAGCCAGAGAGTGTGGAAACAGTGCTGACAAGCTCATCTCAGCACAGCACAGAGCACAGCTTAGTGTGCGTGCGTGCCTCCCCCAGACCACAGGCTGAGTGGGCAAGGTTGGAGCCCAGAGCCCTCCCCCTGCCCTGGGAAGCCCCCCACGGGAACCCGGCCACGGAGGCAGCGGCCACGCCTGTGGGTCTGCAAGTAAGCAGTTCCACCTGAGACAGAACACCGCGAGCGGCCTTCAGCCAAGATGGCCCCACACGGGGTGGCAATCAGGCGTTTCCTCACACGCACCCACCAAGGCCCAGTGTGGACACGGCTGCCCAACCCCCAGCTCCAAGCAAGGGCACGGCCCGGGCCACCTACCCTGTGAGAACCACCACGAAGTCCATGACGTTCCAGCCGTTCCGCAGGTAGGAGCCCTTGTGGAAGACAAAGCCCAGAGCTATGATCTTGATCCCCGCCTCAAAGCAGAAGATGCCAATGAAATAGGGCTCTGTGTCATCCTGAGGAGAAGCAGAGAGAGGGTCGCCACCACCCCCGAGTTGGGCAGGCCCGGGCGGCAGCCACACCACACCCACTGCCCCAGCCCTCACCCTCCCACTCAGGCTCGCCACCCACAGACCCCTCCAACTTGGCACTCTGGGGCCTGTTTGCTCCTCTGCCCTGTTGTCCTAACAGGACATGAGGCCCTGCTCCCACAGCCAGTGACATCCCAGTCACAATGGGGAGGGGTCCTGGGACCTCCTACCCGACAGCCCTGCAGCAGGGGAATTGATGTTGACGACATTTGTGGGCTTTTTCTGCAATCCACCCAACACCCCATGTGTTAAGCACTATTATCGTCCTGCTTCTAAAGGAAACAGACACAGAGAGGTCAAGGAACTGGGCTGAAGACTCAGCTTATTGGAAACAGAGCCATACTCAAACCCAGAGGCGATCTGGGTCTGATCCTGGGCTCCAACCACTGCAGAAGTTGCCTGGATAATGTCCCAGCTCCCTAGAGTGCAGCCCAGGACCCACTTATTTATTCAACACACATCTTCTGGATAATCATAACATGCACATGCAAATCGTGGTGGGAGCAAATACAGCCCAGCCTCAGGGAGCCTCTGGAGAGTAAGACATCCAGCTGGGCAGCAAGGAAAGGAATTCCAGGTGGAGGGAACAGTGTGAGCAAAGCAATCTTGTCACTTAGCCAAGAGCATCAACTGGGACCAGACCCCTCTGGTGCTGAGCAAGGTGGGAAACAAGCTGTATAGAGCTTGGGGAGGAGGATGCCACAGGGAGACATGCACAGACAGTGTGGTCAGTGACCAGGCGAATCGCTCACTTGGGGACGGTGGCATAGAGAGTCTTGGTGCAGGTGAGCCCCAGGGAACTGGACCAAGGGGATGCACTGGGAGGGTCAGCATGAGAAATGGCCTGAGTGCTGACTGTGGACACCTGTGTGCCAGGGCTGCTGTTGTGAAAAGCAGATGAATGGGGGATGGGAAGGTCTGCCCTCAGGGAGCCACAGCGAGAACTGCCTCTCAGAAAGCGGCTCTGCCCTGCCAGAGAGGGGCCAGAGTTGCAGGGCCCGAGGATGGGCCACCCTGGGGCTGCAGGGGAGGGGAGGGCCAGATTGGCTCCCAGTGGCTGCTGTCAGCTCCCACGGAGGGCCCGTGGCCTGTGCCTTCCTCCCCCAGAAAGCCTCGTCCTCAAGAGCTCTCCCCATCTGACCGGGTATACTGCCTGGGCCTTCCCAGCTGTGCATGGCGGAAGCTACCTCCCCAAGGGGCCCAGCCAGCCCAGTGTCCATCATGGCCTAGCTCTCCCGTCCTGCCACCCAGACGCTGACTCATGCCAGGAATCATCCCCCGGAAGCTTTAGGTCTAGTTTAGTTGGGGGGGCCCCTCCCCCCAAGGGAAGGGGCTGCTGACGTCTGGCCCAGGAAACAGCTCGGCTCTAACACACACAACCTCTCGGAAAGCTTCCGAACACACAAAAGGGCGGGCCAGAGCTGGGACATGGGGTGGAGCCCCACCCCAGACCTGTCTCCTCACTGCTCTTCCCCCAGCCCCACTCTTGAGGGCTGGCTTGGGGAGGAGTGGGTAGGCAGTCAGCCAAAGGCTTGCCTGGGGGTGGAGGAGGACTGCCAGCTAGGGGTTCGGGCTACAGGCTGCCCAGGCAGTTGAGGTGGCTGAGAAGCAGAGCCCCCAAACACAGGGAGCTGTGGAGGCCCCACCCCAGTCCAGGTTGGCAAACAATGGAGCACCTGCACCACCTAGCCTCCCACCCTAGCAAGCCTCCAGGCCTGAGCTCTGAAGCTGCCACAGCCTCTCCTCTCCAGGCGCCACTCTGTTCCAGCCTTCTCTCCATCCTAAGGGTCTGAAGGCCTATGTCTGCACACAGGATTAGGGTCAGCAAGGGTCCTCAGTCCTCTAGGCCAGGCCCAGCCTGGGCACATTCTGCTTGTCTTCCCAATAGCTCACCCCCCATCACCACAAAGCAAACCTTCCCTCACCTGGAAGGCAGGAGCTCAGACTTGCCCAGATGCCCAGCTGGCCCACTCAGGCCTGCCATCCAGCAGGGACAAGCCTAAGACTGACCACCGTACACTGGCCTCCCTGCCCCCCACCATCTCTTGGCCCTTTCGCTTCCTTCTGGCTCTACCCCTGCCAGACTTCCCTGGAGGTATGGCCACGCCCTGTGGCCTGGCCGAGGTTCTCTGCTCTCACTTTCTCTTCTCCAGCCTCCAGAATTGATGCTCTCCACAAGCACGCTCAACACCAGCACACACAAGGGGCCCACAGGAAGCCAGTGACCCCGTCTGGCTCCACATGGGGCAAGAGTCACCCACAGGGACCACACCCACTTGTGCCTGGTGGGATGGCTGTGCTGCCCTTCACACCCCTCCTCTCCCTGGCCTTCCAAGTGCCTACAGAAGACTGTTCCAGGAAGCCTCCCATTCCCTGGCTGTCCACTTCCTTGCCTTCTTTTGGTGCCTTGCCCAACTGTGAGCATCCCCGAATCAGCCTTCCTCTGTCTTCCCTTCCCCACCCTGGCCTATGATGGCGGGGAGGAGGAGTTCAGGGCCCACGCTGAGCACTGAACAGTCCCTGTATCACCTCCTGCTTATCTCCACTGAACTTAGGGAAAGAAGGTGTGGAGAGGACCAATCGCTTGCCGGTGTACAAGGAAAGAGGGATTCTCCTCTCCATGCCCAATGCCCCTAGGAGAGGCTGGGCTGTCTCTCAGGGACCGGAGGACCTCTAGCAGCTCTCCAGCCAGGTCCCAGACCCCCTCTCCAGACCCCTGCACCAGTCCTTCTCCCTGCTCTCAGGTCTAGGAGCCTATGCCAAGCCCAGGCACAGGGGTCAGGTCAGGATGAAAGACTGGAGGCTAGGGGACACGGCCTCACCTTTGAAATGAGGCTCACTGCTGCAGACACCACCCTCTGGCCCTCCAAAGACCCTGCCCTGGAGTTCTGACTGTCATGGGCAACAGGGGACACCACAGGCATCTGTGGAGAGCTTGACAGGAACGGGTGGAAATGATTCAGGATGTTTGGGAAGAACGCCTGGGAAGGAGTGCTTCCCGTATGAAGGGGGGGCCCGGTGAGGAAGGGATTCCAAGCAGAGCCAGAAAACTCTCAAGGACAGGTGGACAGTCCCTAGACCCAGGATCATACCACAGGGACCAAAGACGATCACAGTCCTGCAGGAAAGGGTGGGCAGCCAGAAAGGTGGGTGTTCACAGAGCCTGACATTTCCCTGGGCCATTATGAATGCCCCTCCCCCACCCTTGGTTTCACTTAGTTTCTTAGATCGTGGCTTAAGGTCCTGGAACTAAACAGCCCATTTGAGGTACAGGGTAGTGAGTGGCCCGGGGCAGAACAGCTGCTAGCTAACACGGCCTCTCTCAGACCACCCTTCCCATCAGGGGCTGAAGCTGGCTACCCCAGTCCTCTGGCCCTGAGGGTGGTGTTAGCTGCCTGGGTTCTCTCCTTTTCCTCCACTACAAAGAGAAGAGAGCTACCCAGATCACCCTATCCGAGGAAGCTAAGCGGAGCCACAGATCTTAAAGGGTCGTGAAATCGGACAAGACGCCGCCGCCGCACAGCCCCGCCCTCGGGCCCCGCCGCACCACACTCACCAGCCGCTCGGACATGGGCGTCTTGTCGCCGTCGGGGAGGTGCTGCTCCAGTGCCAGCACGATACAGTTGGCGATGATGGTGGCCAGGATCATGTACTCGAACGGAGTGCGTGGGTTAAGGACTAGCCAGGAGGCGCCAAGGGGGAGGGGAGGCGAGGAGGCCGAGGCCCACTGCGCGCAGTGCAGCAGCCACCGCCAGGCCACCTCCGGAGGGGCTGAGAATGACCGGTCGGAAGCCCACCCCGCCCTGCCAGCCCTCCCCCTCGGCGGCCGCCTCGAGGCGGAGCCTCCGCAGTCTGGGCGGCCAGCCCCTCGGCACGTCCCGGAGGCCGTCAGCACCGCGGACAGCGCCCCCGCGCAGCTCCTCACGGCTCCCGCTGCCCGAGGGGAGGGGACTGAGCCCCCCGCGCGAGGCTGGAGGAAGGACCCCGCGCAGGCGCACACTCCTACCTAGACGCACGCAGCCACATGTACCTACACAGGCACTGGAACATACATGTACTCAGAGTCCCGAACGCACGCACGCGCAACACCGGGTTCATGTAATGCCCGCACACACACGCAAGCACCTGCAGCCAGGCACGCGCCCGGGCTCGCGTCCGCACGGGTGCTCACACCTACACAGACACGGATTCGCCCTCGGGTGCCCTCCATGCTGGCCGCGCGCTCTGCACCCACACCAAGGGAGTGAAGGGACGAGTCCAGGGACGGGGGCTCCGCCCAGCGTCCATCCCGCTCCCGCTCCCGCTCCCGCAGCCACCACCACCACGACCACACGCGCGCGCGCGCACACACACACTCAAACACACACGCACACGCGGCGCGCGGAGGGCCCCCGAGCCCCGCCCCGCCCCCTCCTCGCCGAGAGCCGCGTCCCCGATCCGCCTCTCCCCAGGTCGCACCCTCCTCCGACCCCGGGAAAGATGGCCACTGGGCGCCGCACGCGACCCGCCCCAGCCCCGGCCTCCCCAACCCCCGCCCAGGCAGCCCCTGCCAGACCCGCCGGGGCGCGGACCCGGACGCCGCGCCCGGTCCCTGTCCCCTCGACCTCGGACGGTCCCCCGGCCCCCGCGCGGCCGGGCCCCTGGCAGGATATGGCCACTCGGTGATGCGCTTGGCGTATTTGCGGACGACGTTGTCCTCGCTGAAGACGAAGAGCGAGCGGTTGACGGTGAAGCAGTTCTGCTTGACTGGGATGGGGTTGTACAGCGCCATGGTCCGCGCGCGCTGCGCGATCGACTGCTTGTAGAGGACCCGCTGGCCCGGCTGCAGCCCCCCGGGGCCCGGGCCGCCCGCCCCGCCGGCC
>NC_048224.1:60485187-60562210 GCF_002007445.2 Ailuropoda melanoleuca | reverse complement strand
CAGCCCTCTGGGCTGAGCCTCGGCCCCCGGGGCCTCGGGGCTGAGCCCCGGGCTGGGACGGGCGCGCGGAGCGTGCGCCGTCTGCACGTCCCGCCTCGCGCCGGGCCGGGCGCTGGCCAGATGCTGATCCCGGCAGCTGCGGCCGGGAGCCGGGTGGGGCTGGGAGTCCTCGACGGACAGCCGAACTGAGCGGCCCCAATGGACCCCTCATTTGCCCCCAGGAGCAGGAGATGTCACCAGCCGTGAGACGCTCCAGCCCAAACTGCAGAGGGTTAGGCCCCTGGCTCCCCACGTTTCTTTCACACCTCACTCCCCTTGCTGCCAACCACTGGCCTCCTCCAAGAAGATGCTGGCTTCCCGGGCCCTCTTCTGCCATCCTTTTGGAGCCTTTGACATCCTTAGAGACCATGCTTTCAACTCCCTGGTCTTGGGTTTTCAGGATGTACAACTCTGTCCTGGGGCCCTTCAGCCCTCAATCATATCCTAGGCCTTCCGTTCAACATGTACTGAATCAGTTCCAAAATCTCAGTTCAGAGGTTCCTTTGTTCCACCATCCACTCAATAAACATTAAAGCAAGCCTGCTATGTGCTAGTCTTCCTCCCATCCAATCATCCATTCAACAACTCCACTAAACACCTATTAGATGCCAGGCACTAGGCTCCCAGCTCTGCCTTCATGGAGCTGACATTCTTATACAAGGAATGACAAACGCTTCCATAGTGGTTACTTTGTGCCGGACACTGCTCTACCCCATTCGCACACAATTTGTTCATTCGGTCCTCACAACATTCAGATAAGAAGCCTCCTGGAATCACTCCTGGTGAGTGACTGAGGGGATAAAGCAAATGTCGCACACTGTCCCTTCACCAGTATGGGAAAGCAAATCAATACCGAAGGCAGCACCAGGTGGCAGTGAGTGCTGTGAGAACAGAGCAAGGATGGCAAGTGACACTGAGTCAGGGAAGACCTCTGTCAGGAAGTGATCCAAATGCTGTAGGGAAGTGAGATGTGCAAAGTGAGACCAGCACAGAGTGCAGAGGCCCAGGGGCAATCTCGGGCTGTGCAGATGGAGGGATGGGCTCCCACTTCTGTTCTGAGCGTGATAGGAAGTCAGAGAAGAGTTCTGGGCGGAGGGGTCATCGTGACTCCAGTTCTGAAAGAATCCCTCCGGCTGCTGAGTGGGGAACAGACTGCATGGGGCTGGGGTGTGTTGCCCAGGATGCATTCAGAGGTAAGCAGCTTAAGCCAGCTATCAGTGACCCGCATAGTACAGTTTTAACCTCACTTAATGAAAAGGCAGAAGGTATGCCATTTCGGGAACACAAACTCTTTCCATCCTTCCTCCCTCCCATGGTTGCAATGTATACTTTTTGTCCTCAGGCTTGTCACCTCTTGGCCCAAGGTGGCTACTATAGCCCAAAGCATCCCATCTTTATACCACCATCTCAAACGAAAGAAGGGGCAGGTGTAAAAAAGATTTCCATTTTTTAAAAGTAAACATATAACATCCTTTTATAACAAAGGAAATGTTTCTCAGCAGCTCCCCAGAAAATTTCTCTTTTAACTCTATTGGGCAGATCTGGACCATGTACCACTCCTGGTTTCAAGAGGGTGGGGAAGTGGATGTAGAGCAAAGAGGACTAGGACTGACATCACCCACCGAGGTGGGCACGTAGTGACCCCAGACATAAACAGGTTCGCTTAGCTGCAAAGTGGAAGGGAAGATTATAGGGACGCTGCCGAAAGGCCTGTCACTGGGAGAAATTGGGAGGTCTTTGACAGCAGCCCAACGGAGAGATGGTGTGGTTTGGACGGGAAGCATCGCGCAGCTGGCGGAAGGGCTGACGTGCTGTTGTAAGACATGCGAGAGAAGGAATGGAAGCTCTTTGTTTTTTGCCTGTTGACTGGTAGTCTTCACTGAAACAGGGAAAGGAGGGGAAGAGCTCATTGGTCACCGGGTGGAGATTAAGAATTTTGTATTTGACATAAAAGTGGAGATGTTGAGTAGTGCAGCTGGGTATTGCAAGGGATGTTCAGACGATAGGTCACGGCTGGAGATACGAATCTGGAAGCTGTGTTAGACACTTTGCATCCACCCTCGCATTCTCTCTGCCCTTGCCCACTCTGCTTGGTGCCACGCACTGACCCGTGTAGACCGCGTCGGCTCACTCCCTTGACATCCATCTCTCGGTCGTACTTGGCCCACGGGGGGCATCAGGAGACACCTGCAGGAAGAAAAGAATAAGGTCAAGGTATGTCTCTCCCCAGCTCTCTCCTGCTGGCTCACCTGGGGTTGGCCATAAGCCTCCGTTGAAGGTCCGAGCTCCTGTCAGCCCCTTCCAGTTCCTGCTTTCTCCTTGTTTCTGCAGGCCTGGGAGTGGTGCCAGTGCCTGGCGTTAGTAGCCCCTCAAAGTTTTGTTATGCCTTGCACGAATCATGGTAGATAGTCCCTTTGAGTGTGCCACCCTGCCAGACCCCTGCCTGCATCAGAAGTCATCACTGAGGGAGTAAGTGTAGGCAGAGGGCAGAGAGCCCAGGGGAGAGGAGGCCACTCAGAAAGAATCGGGTAGATGAAAAGGAGCCTGAGAAGGAGCAGCCAGAGAATTCAGGGAGGGAAGGATAAGGAGAGCCCAGTGTCCAGGGCCATGGGAGGAGCATATGGCAAGAAGGAGGTTATGCGCATCTCCCAAATACTGCTGAGCGATCCAGAGACGAAGGCCGACATTCGATCGTTAGCATAGCGAGACAGAAGCACCTGTTACCTTGATGAAAGCAGTTTCCCTAGAAGAGTAAGAAATAGCCTGAGTGGAATGGATTAAATAAGATGAGTCATGAGGAACTGCATACAGCAGGGGCACACACCTTGCGCAGTGAGGAACTGCATACAGCAGGGGCACACACCTTGCGCAGTGAGGAACTGCATACAGCAGGGGCACACACCTTGCGCAGTGAGATTTTCTGCAAAGGGGAGCAGAAACATGGTACAATACAGCCAAAGAGAGGTCAGGCATTTAAGGAGTTTGTGTACGTTTTTGTTTTTTAAAGATGGGGATGTTATTGGACTTCTGTGCATATTGAAATTACTCAATAGAAAGAAAAATTGGTGATGAAAGAAGGGTGTGTTACTTAGTCTAGGCAAGAGGACACGGAACTTGGACAGTTCATTAGTTGCAGCGGAGGGGAAGACCGGCCACGTGATTGCAGGCACAGGTGGGCTGGTAGACTGATTGGGGGGACGATGAGGACTGTCTTCTGACTGCTCTACTTTCTCAGTGAAATAAGAAACAAGACAATCAATCAAGAGGGAGAAGGGGAATCGCAGGTTGAAAGGAGGAGGAACAGGTTGAAATGCTCATCTGGAGGAACGAAAAAAGAGAATCCGTTGGGGAAGTCTGGTGGGGCAGGCAGTTCTGAGCTGAGTGGGATGCAGAGGGAAGTGTCTTTGGAAGTAAGGAAGTTAGGACAGGGGCTGGAGCCTGTTACCCCTTGATGACACTCTTCTTCCTCCCTGGGTCTCCCCCCTCACCTGTTCTACACTCCCCTCCAGATCTCAGTGTTTCCTACTCCCCAGCCCCCTCCTTTCCTGGAAGGGCTCCGCGGTCCCTCACCCTTTGTCCTACTGTACACTGGCAAATGCCCCACCTTGAACTTCCGGGGTTCCCTATGAGGCTCCAGCCACTGCAGAAGCTCACACAATGGACAGACTGGTGTCACCACAGCCCCCAAGGACGTCTTCAGAGGTCACCAAGTTGGTACTGCCCCATGCTTGGCGACAGCGTTGTCATCATGCTCCACTGTCCTTGAAACTCGGCTCCCTGCCCATTCCCGGAGGGCGGAGGCCCTGCCCCCTTCCCTCCAAGATCCCGAGAAGCCCGGCACCTCCTCGGCGTCTCCAACAGATGTTCCTCCACCTCTTCCCCAACCTGACTGAAATATAATGGACGTACAACGTTGTGTGACTTTCAGGTACACAATGTGATGATCGGATACACATATATATTGCAAAATGTTACCATAGTAAGGTTAGTTAGCATACATCACTCCACACAGTTACCTTTCCTGCTGTTGTTGTTGTAGTAAGGAGGCTTAATTAAGATAACTGGAAGTTTACACCCTCTGACCAACATCTCCCCATTTCCCCCACCTCCCAGCCCTTGGCAACCATCAGCCTACTCTGTTTCTACGAGTCCAGCTTTTTTAGATTTCACATGTCAGTGAGATCATACAGTATTTGTCTTTCTCCATCTGACTTTGTTCAACACGTCCTCAACGATCGTCCACGTTGTCACGGGTGGCAGGGTTTCCTTCTTTTTTATGACTGTACTCAGATATTTCATTGCACATACGTCTCACATCTTATCTATCCATTCATCTGTAAATAGAGACTTATCTTGTTTCCATGTCTGGCTATTTGGATAAAGCTGCAGTGAACATGGGGTGCGGACATCTTTCCAAGATCCCAGTTTCATTTCCTTAAATATATACCCAGAAGTGGAATCACTGGATCATATGGTAGCTCTATTTTTAATTTTTTGAAGAACCTCCATACTGTTTTCCACAGTGGCTGCATCAGTTTGCATTCCCACCAACACTGCATGGCGGTTCCCCCTTCTCCATATCCTCACCAACACCTGTTGTCTCGTCTTTTTGATACTAGCCATCTTAATAGATGTGATATCTCACTGTGCTTTTGATCTGCGTTTTCCTGACCAGTAGGGTGCCCAGCCCCTTTTCATGTACTTGTTGGCTAGTTGTACATCTTTTTTGGGAAAATGTCTGTTCAGGTCCTTTGCCCATTTTAAAATTGGATTATTTGGGTTTTCTTATTCTTGAATTATACACATTTCCTTTATATTTTGGATATTGACCCCTTATCAGATATTTTCTCCCACTTTGTAAGTTGCTTTTTCATTTTGCTGATTGTTTCTTTGCTGTGCAGAAGCTTTTTATTTATTTTTTTATTAAAGATTTATTTTTTTTTTAAGTAATCTCTACATCCCACGTGGGGCTCGAACCTACAACCCCTAGATCAAGAGTCTCACGCTCCAACAGCTGAGCCAGCCCGGTGCCCATTGTGCAGAAGCTTTTTTTGGTTAAACGGACCACTTGTTGGTTTTTGCTTTTGTTGCTTGTGGGTTTGCTGCCATATCCAAAAAAAACTTTTGCCAAGACCAATGTCAAGGAGATTTCTACCAACGTTTTCTTGTAGTAGTTTTATGGTATTGGGTGTTAAATTTAAGTCTTTAATCCATTTCAAATTCACTTTCGTGAGTGGTGTAAGATAGGAGTCCAATTTCATTCTTTTGCATGTGAATATCCAGTTTTCCCAACACCATTTATTGAGAAGACTACCCTTTCTCCATCGAGTATTCCTGGCTCCATTGTCAAATATGAGTTGACTGTACATGTGTGGGTTTATTTCTGGGCCCTTGCTTCTTCTGTTCCACTGGTCTATTGTCTGTTTTTATGCTACTAACATACTATTTTGATTTGTATAGTTTGCAATGTAGCTTGAAATCAGGAAGTTTGGCGCCTCCAGCTTTCTTCTTTCTCAAGGCTGCTTTAGCTCCTTGGGATCTTTTGTGGCTCCATATGAATTTTGGATTTTTTCTATGTCTATGAAAAATGTCATTGGAATTTTGATAGGGATTGCATTTCATTTATAGATGACTTTGGGTAGTATGGACATTTTGACAATATTAATTCTTCTGATCCATGAACAAAGGGTGTGGGGGGGGAGGTATCTTTTCATTTATTTGTCTTCTTCAACTCCTTTTATCAATGTCTTATAGTTTTCAATGTACAGTCTTTCATCTCCTTGGTTAAATTTATTCCTAAGTATTTTATGTTTTTGATGTTAATGTAAATGAGATATACCTCCCCTTCTGGTGTTTTGTTTTGTTTTTTAAGATTTCATTTATTTATTGGACAGAGAGAGACACAGCGAGAGAGGGAACACCAGCAGGGGGAGTGGGAGAGGGAGAAGCAGGCTTCCCGCTGAGCAGGGAGCCTGACGCGGGGGGATCCCAGGACCCTGGGATCATGACCTGAGCCGAAGGCAGACGCTTAACGACTGAGCCACCCAGGCGCCCCTGTACCTCCCTTTCTACACTGCACCTTTGCCACTATGTGTTGGGTTCCCATATGGGGATTTGGGGAGGGAGAACTAAGAGGAATTTTCTTTGTATAAATTAATATTTAATTTTTTTAAGTAATAAAGGTAAATAGAACAGGAAGCCAAGACTCCTGAACCTCCAACGTATCTGCATCCCTCAGTGTTCAAACATGTGCCACCCCCCTTCTGATTTGGTACCCCACGTGCCCCCTTTGCACGCCCCCTTCTCTTGGCACCCTCCCCAATCGTCCCCATATTGCTATTTACTTTTTACATATTGCTNACGTGCCCCCTTTGCACGCCCCCTTCTCTTGGCACCCTCCCCAATCGTCCCCATATTGCTATTTACTTTTTAAAATCAAACAAGTATATGCAAATTATAGAAAAGGCATAAGGTTTAAATAACACACCAACCAGCTTAGACCCAGGATACAGGAGGCCCCTGTGTGTCCCCAGACCTCCACTGCCCACAGAGGCCACTGCTGTCCTGAATGTTATGCTCACCCTTCTCTCCCTCTGTGTCCCTACACAATATTTGTATAGTTCTCCATGCTGTTGATAGAACTGAGCTGTATACATTCTTCTGCAACTTTATGTCCACTCGATACTCTGTTGCCACAATGCAACCACGTCATTTCACACAGCTGTGAATCACCTGTCATCACATATATTAGTCTGTTGTACAACTTATTTGTCCATTTTTCTTTGATGTAGACGTGCTACTTTATGTTTTCTGCTATTTCAAAGAATTCTCCAATACACATCTAATATAGTTCTCCTGGTATTTGGGCAAGAAGCTCCAGGAGACCCCAGTCGAGGAGAGAGATTGCTAGGCCATGGGACAGGATCGCAGCCTCAGTGGGTACCACTAGATTAGTGCCCAGAGGTACCGACTAACACGACTTCAGCAACCCCCAACACTCTGGTATCGTCAGGACAATATGTTTGTCCATCCGGTGGGCATTTCGCTATGGCTTCTAACCTGCATTTCCTTGATTACCCATTCAGTTGAGCAACTTCTCCCATATTTATTACCCATGCATGACTCCCCTTTATCAAATCACCCATTCAAATCTTCGTCCACCTTCAATGGGGTTATCTTTCTCCATGCTGACATGTAGAAGGTCTTGCATGTTCTTGTATGAGCCTGTCAGGGGCAAGTATTGCAAAACCTTCTCTCATTTGTGATACAGATGTATTTATAATGATGCAACCTAAATCTACCCAATTTTTCCTTTGTATTTTGTGACTTTGGAATCATAGGAAATTCTTCCTTAATTTACCGTTGTGAAGATATTCTCTTGGAATGTTATTTTGGAATGTTAAGAGTACATTCTCTTATATTCTCTTCTAAAATTTGTACATTTGCTTTTTGCATTTTAAACCACATGCAACTAATTTTTCTGTATGATGTAAGACAGGAGTCCACTTTAATTTCTTATGTAATTTAACTGTCAGAACACCATTTGTTGAAAGGTACCCTTTCCCCACTGCAAAGCCAGCTCTTTCAAATACCACAGTTGTGTATCCGTGTGGGTCTGTCCCTTGGGCTCTCAGTTCTGCTCAGGTGATCGATTTGTCTATCTCAGGACCATACTGTATTAATTACTAAAGCTCTACAGTAAGGTAAATATCCCTACCTGGTTTTCTCCTTTAGGAGAATTTTTGCTATTCTTGCTATGCTTTTGTCTATGTAATTTTTAGAATCAACTTGTCGGGTCATACAAACACACACAATGGGCTTTTGACAGGAGTTGCACAGACTCAAAAGATCAATGAGGGGGCGGTGCCTGGGTGGCACAGTGGGTTAAGTGTCTGACTCTTGATTTTGGCTCAGGTCATGATCTCAGGATCGTGGGCATGGAGTCTGCTTGTGATTCTCCCTCTCCTTCTATCCCTCCCACCCCCCACCACCCCTCTCCCTCTCACTCTAAAAAAAAAAAAAAAGGATCAATTGGGGGCACATATATATCCTTGTGATATTGAGACTTTCAAGGCAGGAGCAAAATATATATCCTCATTTATCTGAGTGGTCTTTAGTGCATTTCAGAAAGTTTTATCATTTTCTCCATAAATTAAGTCCTGAACGTTTACATGAGCTTTATCCTGCTTTATGTTTTCGCACTCTAATAAAGGATTTCGTTTCTTAAAATCACACTTTCTGTTGCTCATATTTAGAAATGCAGCTTTCTTTGCATATTGATTTTGTGTAAGCAACATTGTTAAACTTTCTACTTAATTCTAACAATTTATTGTTAGATTTGTTTTCCATGTAGATAATATTGAAAAAATAAGTTTCATTCCTCCTTTTCCAATTCTTGTATCTTGTGTTTCTTTTTCTTATCTTCCCGTGCCAGCTGGTACAATCATGTCCCGAACTAGGACAGTGGGCACACTGCCTCATTCCTCATCTTAAAATACTCTCAACCTTTCACCATGAAGCATGTTGGCTTTATAAGGCCTTATAAAAAGTAGGTGCCCGAGGTGCCTGGGTGGCTCAGTCATTAAGCGCCTGCCTTCGGCTCAGGGCGTGATCCCAGCTTTCCGGGATCGAGCCCCACATCAGGCTCCTCCGCTGGGAGCCTGCTTCTCCCTCTCCCACTCCCCCTGCCTGTGTTCCCTCTCTCACTGGCCGTCTCTCTGGCAAATAAATAAATAAAATCTTAAAATAAAATAAAAAGTAGGTGCCCTTCATCAGGTTGGGAAATTCTCCTCTAGTCTTAATTTCTGGGAGTTCTGATCATGAATAGATGATGAAACCTACCCAATGCCTTTTCTGCGTTAGCATGGTCATCTGATTTTTCTCCTGCACGCTAAGACGGTGGCTCACAAGAACTGATTTCCTGAGGTGAAACCACCCTTTCATTCCTAGGATAGATCAAACTTGGTCATGACTGATTCTTGTCTTTAGGCACTAGTGAGATTTGGTTTACCAACAATTTCTCTGGAGTTTTCACAGCTGGTCTCTGAATGATATCACCCCGCAGTTTTCCTCTTGCACCCATTCCTACCAGAGTTTGGTATCAAGGTTATGCTGTCCTTTAAGTGAGTTGGGGAGAATTCTATAGAGATTTGCTATTTTGAAAATTCAGTGGAGCTCACTGACTGGGAATGGTGTTTTCTTTGTGATTCTAAATACTGATTATCTATCTCTAAGGGTTATAAGACTGTTCAGATTTTCTCTCTCCTCTTGGGTCAGTTTGATTCAGTTCTGTTTTTCTAGAAATGTACTAGCCCAAAGTTCTTCATATCCTTTTAATCTGTGTTGTATCTATGGCTGTGTTTGCTTTGAAGTCCCTATTATTACTTATGAATTTTCCTCTCTCCCTCTCTCAATCTTTCCGGAGCGTTGCTATTTTTACTAATCTTGTCAAAGAACCAATTTTTGGCTTTATGGATTGTCTCTGTCATATGTGTGTTTCCTATTTCACTAATATCTACTCTTTATATTTTTTCTCCTCTCTTTCGTTTTGGGTTTATTCAAGTCTTCAGGTGAATGATTAGCTAATTAATTCTCAGCCTTTCTTAAAAGAAACACAGGACGTTATTATCATTTTAAACAGTCGTGACTGCCATGAGAAGAGGAGTCCTCCCTCAAACTACAAGAAACACGATTCACAAGGGGCTCAGCCAATACACTCCAAATTGATCACAGCCTTTGTGCCATGGCCACACTTCTTTGGGTCAAGGACCCCACACTGGCTTTATGGGGCCAGTCAGAGGCTCAGTGATGGAGGGTGTTCCCACCCAGCCTTCTGCCTCTCTCTTCACTAGAAGTCAGAGCTGCGCCAGTCTGATGGCTCCCCCAGACCCCCCCACTGCCTCCCAATTTATTGCCAGTAATAATATCTATTCATTGTCACCTAATACCATCCAATAAAATCCTTGTACATTTAATCCCATCTGCATCATGAATGAACTCTGAAAACATCATGCTAACTGAAAGAAGCCAGATATAAGAAACCCCCTATTGCGTGAGTCTATTCTATGAAATGTTTCCAGAATAGGGAAATCCGCAGAGACAGAAAGGAGCTTAGTGGCTGCCAGTGGGGGAGGGGCTGATGGGGAGGGATTGATAATAGGTGTGGGGTTTCTTTTTGGAAGGATGAAAATTTTCTGAAAATACATATTGGTGATGATTGCATTACATTGTGAATTTATTAAACACCACTGAATTGTACATTTTAAAATGGTTAAAATGATGAACTTTGATAGTGAATTTTACCTCACTAAAAGCTTTTAAATAAAAAATGTAAGTAATTTTAAAAATAAAGCTATTTCCATCTCCTTTCGTCAGCGTGGCCGCCTTCCTGCTTGTTGCACCAGTGCTGCCGTGACCTAGGAACACCGTGGCCCTGTCCTGTCCCCTCTCTGCAGCCAAAGTGGCCTGTTCAAATTGCGACCTAAACAGCGTCACTACCCTAGTAACATCCCTTCCAGGGCTCTCCTGTGGCTGCCAGCCTCTCCAGCCTCGCTGTTCACAAGTCCACATGTGTGCCACATGCTGCCCCTGCCTGGACAACTTGGTCCACACCTCAGGTCTCATCCCAAAGCTGCATCCTCATAATGGCTGCTTCTCCAGCACAGCTTCCAGACATTCTTAGTGGTGCATTTATCTGTGATGCTTAGCCTGTTTCCCTGGCTCGAATGGAAGCCCATTGAGGAAGAGAACAATGTCTGTGCTCCTCCCTGCTGTCCTCAGCAGTGACATGATGCTGGTGACTGTAGCAAAACTGCTTGCTAAAGACCCTTCGTATTCCCTGTGTCCAGCACACTGCCCAGTCCTGCCTACCCCAACTCCGGAAGTGCTCCTGGTTCCCTCCTTCTCCCTGCCCTGTCCCAGCATGGATGGCTGCTCCCTGTCCCTTCTCCTCAGCAGCCAGAGCCATCTTTCCAAAACACAGTTCCTACCACAGTTCCTCCCTGTGACTCTCAAAATTCAAGCTCCCTGACCAGCCTGGGAGATCTGTGGCCAGCCAGCCTCCTCTCCAGCCCTCACGTGCAACTGGGGACTCCCAGGCTCCTACTGGCCTGCGCTAGACATTCCCACTGCCCTTTCCCCCCACCCCCACCTTTTCAGTTAGTTTCTCCGTCACTGGGTTGGTCCACCTGGACACACTGGCATTTGGAGGCAGGGAATTCTTTGTTGCGGGGGCTGCTGTCCTGTGCATTATAGGATGTTTGCCAGCATCCTTCTAGATGCCAGCAAATGTCAAGTACTTCTCCGCTGTGACAACCAGGTCTGTTTCCAGATGTAGCAAATGTCCCCTGGAGGGCAGAGTCGCCCCTGCTGAGAACCACTGCTCAGTCCTGATAGTCCCCAAATCTGTACAATCTCTCTCCTGAGTTTCATACCTGGGGATCCATTTGTTTCTGGACATTTTCCCCTGGAGAGATGGGATTTTCAAAAAGACAGATGGGAGGAAGTTGACAAATCTGTAACAAAGCTAATCTGAAAGAGCAAACAAATAAAAAGATGAGAAGCAGAACATGGACATGAGCAATGAAAGAACAGTCCTAACAAGATAAAATTGCAGAAGCCCGTGTCATTTCTGTACCCTTTCAGAGAAATTCTAGGAAGGTCGGTGCGAATGTAAAGTGACGTCCCCAGGAGAGCAGCAAGGGTGTCATAAGCTCAAGTGTGACACCAGGTCCGGAAGCCTCTGCACAGCACGTTGTGGGCTGACCCGCAGACGGCACCGCACAGCCAGGGGCTGAGAACTACCAACTCAAAGGAAGAAGCTGCCAAATGGGGTCACAGAAGAATGTGAAATTCTTTTAAGGCAGAAGCAAAAAAAGCACTCAAAAGCTAATATATATTTTTAAACAACCCATCACAAACAAAGTAAATACACATATTTGGGAAATATTATTGATGCATAAGACAAGGGATGAATATTCTTGCTATCCAAAGAGCTCTTTCAGATCAATATTAAAAAGATTAACAATTTCACTGAAAATAGGCAGAGGACATGAGAAGTTGCTTCACAGAGAAGGAAAACATAACCATGAAGGAACCTGCAATGACTTTAAGGCAGAGGTGGACAAAGGTCTGGACACACCACAGCACCCGATGGGGTCATCACGGCAACAGGGACCTGTGGGGGGTGTGGGCCCTGGAGTCGGACTGCGGGTCAATCACGGCCCTGCCATGTTGAGCTGTGTGGCTGCAGGCATGGTCCTTAATATCAGCTCCATCATCTGTCAAGGAGAGGACAGTCCATACCGTGTGGTCAGCACAAGAATTAAATGATTGCGCTTGTCCAGCACTTAGAACAGTGTAAGCACGGAGTCAAACAGGAAGAGCTTCAGAAATGGTAGGTATTGCTCTTTTTATCGATATCTTTTTACATAAAAGAAATGGATATTCATGAAACTGTTCATCATGAGGAAGACACTGGGGGTAAGTGGACTTTTAACTTGTTTCCTTTCAGTACTGTATTTGTAATGGGTGTTTTCTATGTGGAAACATAAGGACCTAGGACACATGCGTGAAAGGAATAAACCAACAGGAGAACGTGGCAGAAAGGAAAGGGGCGTGTGTGAGCACACAAGCGAGAAGACGAGAAGGTTCACGGGAAGGAAAGACTAGTCAATAAATGCTTTTGAAATCATTGGATGTCAATTTGGAGGAACATGAAATTCTAGTATTCAGAGTAACTGGTAGAGGGCCAGATTCCAGAAACCACCACAAAGGGACTATCACAATAGAGCAAGTAGAATGAATGCTTTGGTTTTCCAGGACATATCCAAGTTATGTTTACACTATGCTGTAGTTTATTAAGTGGGCAATAGCATTACGTCTAAAAAAACCGATGCATATACCTTCATTAAAAAGGACTTACTTGCCAAGAAATACTAACCACCAACTCAGGCTGCAGTGAGTCATAATCCATCTGCTGGTGGAGGGTCTTGCCTCCATGGTCAGGGTGCTGGGTGCTCAAGTCTGGGGGGCCATGGAAGTTTCCTAAAATAAGACGACAGTGAAGCCTGCTGCCTCGATTCTTCCTCTCACGAATGACCTCCTGTGGCAGGCGATGCTGGTCGGCAGCATTTTGCCCACGGTGGAACCTCTGCGAAAATTCAAGTCCGCCCTCTCACCTCTGCTGTTGCTTCAACCATCACATAAAGTGATATTCGAATTCTCTGTCATCTCAATAGTCTTCACGGCACCTGCTCCAGGAGTTTCCATCTCCAGAAAGCACTGTCTTTGCTCAGCCACCGGACGCAGCTCCTCACCGCTGACGCTTCACCGCGCGCCCGCAGCACCTCCAGGAGCTCCTAATCCTGGTTCTCGTGCTGTTTCCACCACACCTGCAGCTGCATCCTCTACTGAAGGCTTGAACTCCTCAAAGTCAGTTTCTTCCAAACTCTCATTCATCATGATATTTTGGCCTCTTCCCATGAATTTGGAATGTTTTTAGTGGCATCTAGAATGATGAATCCTTTCCAGAACGTTTTCACCTTACTTTGCCCAGATCCATGGCCTTACACAACGTATTTCTTCCATTATAAGTCTTAGAAGTAGAAAGTACTCCTTGATCCCGGGTCTGCAGAATGGAGGGTATGTTACATTCATCTCATTGTGTGCCTCCATCAAAGCCCTTGGGGACCAGGTACGGTGTCATTGAGCTGTAATATTTTGAAAGGAATCCTTTTTCCTGAGCAGTAGGTCTCAACAGTGGGCTTACGGTATTCAGCAAACCACGTTGTAAACAGATGTGCTGTCATCCAGACCTTGTTCCATTTACAGAGCACAGGCGGAGTATGGAGCACAATCAGCAAGAGACCAGGGATTTTCAGCAAGGTCAATGAACACTGGCTTCAACTCCAAGTTGCTGGGTACTGAAGCTGCTAACAAGAGAGTCACCTGTGCCCTGAAGCTCTGAAGCCAGCACAGACGTCTCTCTCGCTACGACAGTCCTAGACGGCACCTTCTTCCAACAGAAGGCTGTTCTGTCTACACTGAAGATCTGTTGTTTAATGTTGCCGGCTTCATGAATGACCTCGGCCACATCTTGTGGGTAACCTGCTGCTTTCACCTGCCCTCTATGTCATGGAGACGGCGTCTTCCCTTCAACATCAGGAATCAAACTTTCCTGGCTTCAGACTTTTCTGCAGCTCCCTCACATCCTTAGAAGCTGAAAAGTCAGGGCCTTGCTCCCGGGCGGCTGTGACCGGTTGAGCTTCCATCCCTACGACTAACACTGTCTCCATGTCAGCAGTAAGGCTGTTTCACTTTCTTATCACCATGTGTTCCCTGGAGCAGCACCTCTAATGTCCTTTAAGAACTCTGCCTTTGCATCCACAACGTGGCTACTGTTTGGTGCAAGAGGCCTGGCTTTTGACAGGCCTTCCTCACTCAGCTGAATCATTTCTAGCATCTGATTTAAAGTGAGAACCGTGCACTCTTCCTTTCACTTGAACACTGAGAGGCCATTGTGGGGTTATTGACTGGCCCAATTTCAGTACTGTTGTGTCTCAGGGAACAGGGTGGTCTGAGGAAGGGAGACAGACGGGACCAGCTGTGCGAGAGAGCAGTCAGGATACACACAACACTTACCGAGTAAGTTTGCCGTCTTACATGGTGTGGTTCACGCACCCCAATACAATTACAGTAGTGATATCAAAGGTCAGTGATCACAGATGACCATACCAAATATAAAAATAATGAAAAACTTTGAAATGTTGCGAGAATTACCAAAGTGTGACACAGAGGTGAGAAGTGAGAAGATGCTGCTGGAAAAATGGTCCCGAGGGACCCGCTGAAGCAGGGCTGCCACAGACCTTCGATCTGCAAGACACACGGTGTCTGCAAAGCACAATAAAGCCAAGTACAATAAAACAAGCATGCTGGAGTATTTTAATAAAACCATTACAAGAAAGGAAAAAAAAGAAACCAGTGAAAAAATGAGTAGACAAGTCACAAATTAAAAGAATAATGAATGGCTAATTAAAGCAAAAATAATAATGTCTAGCAGTATAAACTGCAGGGAGTAAAATGTATGACAATATCCGGAAGGTCTGGTGGAGGACAGTTATCCTGCTGTGCAGCTGTAAGATACAATGTACAGAACAGGGTAACAATGTACCATGTGCGAAGGTGGCCTGTGCCGAGTGGAAGACACATATTCATACTGTAAACCCTGGAGCAATCAACGGGTACAGCTAACTGAGGAGATAGAACGGATTATGAAAATATACTTAATACAAAAGAAAGCAGAAAAAGAGAAACAAAGGAACGAAGAACAGGTGAGATAAAGAGAAAACAAGGAGCAAAACTGGTAAATTTCAATTCCAGAAAATGGGCTGCTACCAGGTTGGAGGCAGGAGATGAGCCCAGGACATTTCGATGTGTCATAGAGTACGACGTGCTCGTGAAGGACAGGACGCATCCAAAGGAAACAGAAGCAAGCTTGAGAGAGTGCCCACCATGTCCAGTCTTTGACATTTTCAGCACCCACACAAGTAACAGTAACGGATTACAACCTACTGGATAAACTAGGAAATTGTGAGTACGTACACCTACAAATAAGTTAAAATTGTGGTGAAGGATGGGATCTTCACATAGTGTCCAAGAGCTTTTCCACAGAATATTTATGAATTTCAATGGGGAAACTGAGACTCTGCAATGGGAGAGGCTGGCAGATAGCATCGTGATGAAATGATTGAAGGCCGCCTTGTCCATATGTGGACCAAACCCGATTTGTGGGCCACCTGACGGGAGGCACTAGGAACACAGTACCACTTCTCCGGTGTTCCTGTCAAAGACGCACAGCCTACCTCTAACCCAGAGGACACGGACACACCCAAATAGAGGGCATTCCACAAGCAAACTGACCTGTAGTCTTCAGAAGGGAAAACCAAGGAGACACAACTACTCCAGACTGAAGGTGACTGAAGACACAGGACGACTAAAGGCAACAGGATGCCGGGCTGGACCCACATGCTTCGGCGACTGGGGTTGGACGAAGGCGCTTACACGCTGCATGGGGTCTATGGGAGCAGAGCAGCTCCGTCCTGCTGTTGGTCACACAGGAGGACGTCTTTGTAGGGACGATGGAGCGTCTGGCTGGCTATCCTCCAATGGTTCCGAGAAGAAAGGCTCTTTGTCCCGTCCTGCATGTCTCCTGTACGTGTAAGCTTCTACCGGCCGTCTTTGGCTTAATGTGCATTTTTAAATTGTGAGATAAAAAAATGCATGCTGTATGGTTCCAATTATAGAAAATTCTAGAACAGGAACTGTTCATCTGTACTGACAAGGGCAGATCAGCTGCCCTGGGGCAGGGTGGGGTTGACTTCAAAGAGGCACTGGGAAGTTTTGGGGGGCAATGAAGGTGTTCTTTACGTCTTGATTTTGGTGGTGGTAGTTATAGGAGGACTTACATTCATCAAAATTCATGAAACCCTTAAAATGAGTGCATTTTATGATATGTGAATTATATCTCAATAAAGTTGATTTTATTTATTTATTTATTTTAAAGATTTTATTTATTTGAGAGAGAGACAGCCAGGGAGAGAGGGAACACAGGCAGGGGGAGTGGGAGAGGAAGAAGCAGGCTCCCAGAGGAAGAGCCTGATGTGGGGCTCGATCCCAGAACACCGGGATCACGCCCTGAGCCAAAGGCAGACGCTTAACCGCTGTGCCACCCAGGCGCCCCAATAAAGTTGATTTTAAAAAGTTTTAAAAAGCCCACCAACTTTTTGTTGTTGCTGTTAAGTATTTACAAGCTTATATAAAAATACAAAGGCCCAGGGTGCCTGGGGGGCTCAGTCAGTTAAGCTTCTGCCTTCAGCTGGTGTCATGAGCCCCTTGGGCTCCCTGCTCAGTGGGGAGTCTGCTTCTCCCTCTGCCCCCAACCCCCCCCCCCGCTCATGCTCTTGTTCTCTCCATCACTGAAGTAAATAAATAAAAAATCTTTAAAAAAAATACAGGGGTCCTAGGATAGCTAAAAGAGTCAAAGAATCATTTTTAAGAATAAGAACAATTTGCAGTATTTACACCACATGTGATTTTGATACTGAAAATGAAGCTACAATAATAAAAACATAAAGACGGGCAAATAATCCACGGGACAGAACAGTTCATAAATGGAGTCCACATGCACACGTCAACTAATGGTCTACAGAGGAGCCAAAACATTTCAGTGGCAGACTCTTTAAATATTTTTAAAAATGAAGTAAGTACAGAACGATGAGACGCCCACATTGGACAGGAACGTCGCTTGATTTCTACCTCCCTCTTTACTCAAGCATGGATTGAAGATGGATCACATACCAAAAACATAGAATCTGAAACTATAATGCTTTAGAAGAAAACACCAGATGATCTTCTCAACCTTGGAGTGGGACAGAGAAAATACCTCTCCCCCAGCCGGAAAAGAGACATCGGACTTGCCCAAAATTGTAAACTTCTGCTCTTAAGAAAATGAACACAAAGTAACAGACGGAGAGAAAACATTTAAACACCTCTGTTGGACAAGGAACGCCTATGCACAGTAATGGAAAGACAGCCCAATTAAAAAATACACAAAAGGCCAAATACTTTGCAAATGAAGATCTACACACGGACAATAAGCGTCTGAGAAGGTGCCCACCTTAGTCATCGGGAATGCAAATAAAAACCACGATGCCACTACGCGCCCACGGGAATAGGCAAAATTAAAGATGGGAAGCACTTAATATGAGCGAGGACACATGCAGAACTCTCTCACACACGACTGTGAGTGGAGCGGTACAACCACAGGGGAACCCGCACTCACCACCTGACTCGGCCACCTGCATCCAGGGATTTTCCCGAACGAAATCATATGCACACACAGACCGTACCAGAATGTTCACGGGTGCTTTACCGATAAGAGCCCCAGACTACAGACACAAATGTTCGTGCAAGGGGGGATGGGTAAACAAATTTGGCATATCCTTACTACGGAATTCTCTTCGACAATAAACCAATGTGAGCCAAAAAAAAAAAACAAAAACAAAAACCAAGCTGAGCACAAGAAGGTAGGAGAAAGAGTGATCTACAGCATGGTTCTGTTTATATGAAGTTCCACAGAAGGAAGAGACTCATCTGTGGTGAAAGAGACCTAAACAGGAGATGCCCCTTGGAGACAGGAACCAGCTGGGAAGGACAGAGAGAAACTTCCCGGATGACACACGGGAGTGTCCTGTTCTCTGGTGAGGGATGGGTTACGCTGGCAAAGGTATCTGTCAGAACTTACTGACTTAATACACATAAAATCCAAGCATTTCACCATATGTAAACCATACCTGAATTTTGTAAATATTAAATTTATAGTTATTTCATACCCTACACCAAAGAAATCCCACCTAGATTCAAGAGCTACACTGAAAAATAAAATAGCAGGAAAAGTGCTGGAGAACATTTTTATAACTTGGAAGCAGAGATTTTTCTAAATACAGCGCGGTCAGTTTACCACGTAAAAAGCTTAAATTCAGCACGGGTACAAAGCTACAACAAATAATGTTCATACAAATAATAAGGGAAACGTGAACACCACGATGAAATTTCGCACAAATTCACATAAGAGGAAAAGACAATCTGCAAGCCGATCAACAGCCAAAGCAGCGCGAACTCTAGCACTGAGGTGTCATCTTGCTCTGGCTGACTGGAAGCAGCAGGAAGCAGGACAACGGTGTGCGTGAGCTGTGGGAACGTACCCCGTTGGTGGAGGCAAAGGCTGGCATACATTTTATGGGTGGGTTTTGGGGGATCACTTCCAGAATGTACACTGTGGAATGCCCTTTGACCCCTTCTCGAAGAGGATAACCGCGCAAGAAGGATGGCGCACAGAACTCTTCCTCCCAGCACCGCTGCTGTTAGGGGGGTACTGGTGACTTCCACATGCACATCAGCAAGGACTTAACTGCAGTTACTCAAAGGACAAACGTCCACACAGACGAGGGGAGGCCGAGAAGGGGCACTTCTGGTGGGTTTCTGGGTTTCTCTCCGGTTCCCGGGAGCTGTTTTGTGTTTGGCAATGAGACGTGCAGCTGGGGTGACACTGCTCACAGTCTAGCTGGCCCTCTGGGAGGCCTCAGTCAGAGAGAGAGGGTCTCTCACCCACATCTGCACACCCATACCTGCAGTTTGTGCCCTGCTAGAGCAGAGATGCCGCCAGCCTCTTCCCCCGCCCCCATCCCCGAGCCCTGGCTGCAGGGCTGGTTTAGGGACATCAACAGCTGGAGTTGAGGTGGTCACCATGGAGCTCTCCAGGCCCAGGCGAGAGGCAGCAGCCCAGGCACAAACATCAGCCTCCTCAAAACCAAACCCTGTGGGGGCTTGTTTTAGATGCCAACTTGCTGTGATGGTACCCAGTGGGGGGGGGCAGTTATCCCACAGTCCTAACACACCAAAAGTTTTCAACTAGACTGGGTCCTGATGCGACAGACAGCTGTTTGCGTACCTAGCATCTGACCCGGTGCACAGGGTTAGCTGCCTGCAAGGTAATGAGCTCAGAACCCAAGGAGAGGGGGTTGCTGGGGGCAGGACCACACAGGGCTGGTGGGGTCCACAAGGCCTGAAATCCAAGCTCCAGGTGGAACCCCAGCCACCCCACCCACTGCCTTTGGGATGCGGCACCCTATGGGCCCACTGCCCTAAACCCTCCCCGGCTGCTGCCCCAGCACAGCCCCCGCTCTAAGGCACGACCTAAAGGAAAAAGACGACAGCCCGGGGAGCCAAGCCAGAGCCGTCCTGGAACAAGGGGCATCGCAGTTCTGCAGGCTCAGCCCCGCCTCTGTCCCCCTCAGTCACGGACGCTCATGCACACCCAGGCCTGCCGTCACCTTCCTGGTGGTGACACGGCTTGACCAACGGCCTGAAGAGAAGGCACCCTGCCTGGGCTATTTACAAAGCATGGACAGCCGTTACCGTTCCAGATAAACGTCTGAAAATGTCTGAGTGAGTGACTTCTGTGTATAAAAATACCGAGCACTCAGCTGTTTTCCTGGAGTTTACAGGCGGCCTGGTGAGGGAGACCAGCCCGGCACAGAACACAGAGGCAGTGGGTTTGGGACTAGCGGGTTGCTGCCAGGGAACACAGCCCGCTGCAGGAAGAAAGCCCTCCGGCCTCATTGCGTTCAAAAGCAGATCTGATTCAGGATTCTGGGGACTTACCTGGTGCTGCCCCATCAGCCTCCAGAACGATGGAGGGCCTCAGGGCCTGGTGCTGGTCTTACACATGCACACATGCACACGCAACAGGCAACAGGCACGCACACACAAAGTGACACGCATAGACTCTCCACTTGTCTGCCATGTGGTGGGTGCAGGTGGTGTCCTCTCCAGGGGCAAGTTGCAGTAGAAAAGAAGGCACGTGCTTCCAGGTCCACTGGCTCAGGTCCCCACGCAGGACTGGACCCAGCCCCCTGGTCCCCGGGCTGCGCGAGAGCCTGCGAGCGCCCCCACAGGCAGCACAGGTGTTTTGCAGAAACCAGTTGAAACACGATACCATAATAAAAACCTCATTTAAAGTACTTCTTTTTTTTTTATTGATTTCATTGAAAACAGAACAAGAAATGGTCTGAGCCAAAAGACTGCTCTTAAAACTGTCAAAAACATTTTAACAGAAAAAAATAAACATGACTGCATCATGAATGTTTTAGAAGAGCCGCACAAAACCCCACTGCTACCGCACTAATTACAGTATTTAAAAAAGTATATGCCAAAAAAAAGGATATGACCTGGCAGGCCGTCACACAAAAGGTGATGGCAAATTTATTCCACGACAAGACTAACATTTTAAAAAAAGTTTTTTCCTGCATTTTATTCTAAAATCACTTTGTTCTCTTTATACAGTTGATAGTTTATTTTCACATGGTGAGTAGAAACCACACCAGAATCAGCACCGTTGTCTGTGTTTTGTGTTTTATTTGTCCTAATGTTCAATAATGGTAGAAAATAAATCAGTTTATTCATCATCATAGCATGTGGTTTAAAAATCAACAGAAGGCGCCAGCGTCGCTGAGCTGGCGGGGCTGGTGCGGGGTCCTCCACGGGCCACGGCCCTCCTGCACCCAACAAACCGCTTCCTCGGAAAGAAATGCATTAGAGGTCTGATATATAGGACTAGATATAGGACTTCTTTAAAAAGCAAACCCACATTTTCTCCAAAGTTAGTGACGGCTCGGCCCTGACCTCTCCCAGGTCAAGGTGGGGACGGCGTCTGCACAGCGCCCAGGAGCTGGCACCTGCCACGCAGGCCTCAGGCAGGCAGGTCTAACGGAGCAGCTTGCGGGTGACTGTGTCTTCGGCGGGTGCCACGCGGGGAGCCTCGGCCCACAGGACTTCCCCAACAAGCCCCACAGTGGAACGGGAACCAGGGGAGCAGAGGGGGAACGAGAAACGTGGAAACGACAAAACCATCATCAGAAACTCACAAGGTCACGCCAGCGCGGAATCCCAGAGTGTTCCAAAGCGCCCGCCCCCCAGCCCACGGGCCGCCACGCCGGGGCCTTGCAGCTGCGGCCCACATCCCTGCAGCCCCAGGTCGGGGCCTTCAGGCATCCGCTTCTCCTTCCTCTCTAACCGCAGTGTGAACAGCACCGACGCTCGGTGCCCCACGCCGGCTGCCACTCATAGGGGGTCGGCAGTGGAGGAGCTGGTGTCAGGCAGGCCGTTCTCCTGGCCCTCCTGGGTGGCGCTGGCCTGCCGCTGCGCCAGGGCCGTGCTGGAGTGCCGGCACTTGGGGGAGCCACACCGGCAGCTGAACAGCTTGCCTTTGATGTCCCAGAAGCGCTCCCCGTAGTCAAACCTGGAGAGAGAGTAGAGCTAAGGGCGGCGTCCAGGCCCCACACCACCTGGGAGCAGGGTGGACCCAGCCTGAGCAGAGCCGTCCGTCCCAGCTCAGAGCTGTGGACACACAGAGGACCACGGAGGACAAGCCTGTGTCGAGCAGCACACGTACACATCCCAGCCAGCCCCTGCAGACCGCGGCACCTACCCCAGCTGTTCCCCAGCCTCAATCAGGCGGGTGCTGAAGAAGGCAATCCTGGGAAACCGCAGGTCCTGGTGTGACATGAACACACGCACGGGCACCAGGTTGGGCTCGCAGTGGTGGTTGATGAAGCGGCTGACGTTCCCATAGAACCGAGCATCGATGCAGTACACCTCGCCATCCTAGCAGGCGGGAAGGAGAGCAGGGAGCTCGAGCAGGAGTCTGTCGACCGCAGGCAGAAACGCAACCCCAGAGCAGGGGCACAGCGGGCCTCAGTGCCGCGGGGAGGCCACCCACTCCACACCGCCAGTCGGGCTGCGTGAGCCAGACGTGGACCATCTGATGCTCGGACGCCATCAGTACCAGGAGGAAGGAGACAGGGCTGCGGGGACCACGGGGTGCGGCAGTAGGCCAGGGGGCAGGTGGGGGTAGCTCCTGAGGGACTTGGTGATGGAGGAGTGGCCGGGCAGGCAGGACAGAGGGAGGGAAGCAGCACTCGGGCCGAGGGCTGCCAGGTGGCTCCTGGGAGGTGGTTACAACCACACAACAGGAACAGCACCATGTCCTGCTAACCCAGTGGCACAGACAGGAGCCAGTCTAGGGAGCCCCAGGACCCTGCCCGAGCACTGCTCCCATGATTATGATACGCAGCACAGCAGAAGGGAACACTGAGCTGATGGTGAGAAAGGGTGGTTGGCTAGGGGGCCTGACCTCACCACAGGAGCCCTTTAAGCAGCAGAGTCTAATCTGGGAAGACCCAGAGCTCCAGGGACTGAAGTCAAAGGGGCCACCTGGCGAGGAATGTGCGTGGCCTGGGACAGCCATCAGCTCAGTGTTCCCTTCTGCTGTCCCAGTGTCCCAGGCATCACCCTGGGACGCAAGGAGCTGAGTCCTACAACCCCTCAACGGCGGTGGGCACTTCTCCGCAGAGGACCCCCTTCTGGCCCTGGGCCCTGAGCAGAAAGCCCGCTCACACCAGGTCTGCCCCTCACAACGGGCAGCCAGTGAGCCGGGACCTTCTCACATGGCCACATTTGTGGGAACTAATTACACAGCCACAGGAACCAAGCACCACGTCTGGGAGGGAAGACCAGATACACAAAGAGAACGGGGCTTTCCAGGTGTGTGTCCTGTGGAGGGCAAAGCATTAACCAGAAGCCAAAGGATCCTCAGTGGTCCAGGGAAGACAAAACGGTGACAAAGACAGGCCGTCTCTGACAACCTTCCCACAAAACCAAAGGCATACGTGACACTGATCCAGCAATCCCGCCTCCTGGCAGATCCCAGAGACACACCAAACTCCAAAACGACTCACGTGGCACAGATCTTGGCCTCTGCCTCAAGGTGTTATGGACTAAATGTGCAGGTGGCCCCACCCTGCAGGATGCAGCCCCCCTCCTGCAAACAGCCTGAGCAACTGTGACCAGCACTGGAGGGCACGCGGCTTGGACATGCAGGGCCTACAGGGAAGACCCTCGTGCAGATCAGAAGCGAGGAGCTGGAACCCATGATGGCAGAGCAGAGTGGGGCTCAGACTGTGTGTGCACAAGTCCCTGCCTGAGCCCAAGCCAGGACAGATGCCGGGGACACCAGGGGAGCCAGGGGAACGCCGCCACCTTGACAGAGACAGAGCCCACACTCAAGCCCAGCGAGCCAATCGAATGAAGCACAGAACGCGTCCGAGGCACGCTGGAGCTGCGGACACACCAACCGGACGGAGACAGAGAACAAGGGGACGGACACATTCTCAGGGGAAAAGAAAATTAACAGAGCCCAGCCTGAGGCGACCCAAGACACTGTGCTAACAGACGAGGACGTGGAAGCCCCTGTTCAGGCGGTCCCCGACAACGTAAGACCAAGCACGTCTCCTCATGAGTGAAAATCTCAAGAGACAAAGAAACAACAAGAAAGAATCAAATGGGAATCCTCAGTCCAAGCTCCCCTCCAGCTGTCAAAGCCAGCACGGGATGATGGGGGACAGCCTCAGACTTGAGCGAGGGCGAGTGCCCCACAAAGTGCCTCGTGTGAAGGATGGGTCCTGGAGATGCTACTGCAAGTCAACGGCTGAAATCAACCCAAACATCCCCAAAATAATGAGAGTGATGTGCACGTACTCAGAACACATGACCCCTGAGCCATGCGAGCACCTCAGAAATGGGGTGAGGGTACCACATTTTCTGTAAGAGGGGTGTGGAAATCAGAAACACACATGGATACTTTGGCTATGTTTCTACGAAGGGCTACCTGTGGGGGTAACACAGAACAGGCAAAACTTTCCTGAATATAACCTTTTCACGTAGTCTCTACTTTTAAGGCATGTAAATATTTTACATAACTACAAAATAAATTTTAAAATTCCAGAATTTATTATTTATTTTTAAAGTCCTTTCTACCCCCAACACGGGGCTCAAACTCACACCCCAAGATCAAGAGCCTCACGCTCCACCGACTGAGCCAGCTGGGCGCCCCTAAAATTCTAGAATTTAAAATGAATGAAGACAAACCAACCTGCACATCAAACTAGGAGACCACCCACACAGAGAGACATCACGCCAAGTGCTACACGGGGGTGCTCGACGTTCTCAGTGGGCACATTCTAAGCAAAGACCCGGCAGGCGCACTCTCGCGGTGCGGTGTCCGCAGCTGGCACGTTAGCGGCGCTCCTCTGACACTACTGAGGCTGCTGGGAACCGGGACCTTCACGGGAGGGAAGCAAGCCTAAGGGCAAAGGGCTTGTGCAAACCCCGGCAGCGTGACACGAACAGGTTTTTAACGATTCTTTTATTCCAGAGTTCTGCCCTCTGAAAAATCAGTCCAGAGTCAATGACATCCTGAGGGCAATAAGCCCTGGGGTCCTGACTCGGTATCCGAAAACTGCCTCCACTGCAAGGACCCAGGGCGGCTTAGAGCAGCCTGAGGCCGAGTGAGGGAAGCCAGACACAATGAAGCCAAGGGAGGCAAGGCCAGTGTGAATGGACAGACTCCACTGGCCACAGACGCTGACGACGACTGGTCCAACAGTACAAAAAATTCAGGAGCTACGACAACATGTAAAAGAGGAAGGAAATGAAGGCCCAGACCCCTTCACCACCAGTAATCCCTGCTCCACCCCTTCCTCTGAAGGTTGGCAACTAAGTGGCAAGAATGTGTGTTTATCTTGCCCGTATGTGAGGGGTCCCTCGAAAGCCCAGGTCTGGGTGGGGAAGAGTTTTCTTCCCAACAGAAGAAACTGTTATGAAATGTGAAAGGTGGGGTGCCCGCAGGCATCAGGAGAAGGGTGGGCAGTCGAGGTTCACCTACTCCAGACCTGGGAGAAGCAGACCCCGCAGGTCCTCTGGGATGCCTCCACCCTCACCCCGGCTGCAGAAAACACCAGCGACAGAGAACAGAGACAGAGAACAGGCCCCCAACGGCACACATACAAATGCAGGTCCCTGCAGGACAGCGCGAGGGTCGGATGGCTGCCCTCTGTGAGAAGAAACAGGCGGGATGCACCATCAAGAGGATGGGGGCAAACCAGCGGTACACACTCTAGGGAAACTGAGGCCAGTCTCGTAAGGCACGACGGGGATGCCCCTGCAGGCGCACACTGAGCTCCTCAGAAGCGAAACGGCATGTTTGTGATTGACATCATTTGTTGGCACAACAGATGAAACAAAGTGAGATCTAAGGAGTGGTGCGTGCACGGCTCTCGATGACACGGGCTTTCTCTACTTCTCTACTGTGAGGGCTGTTGTGACATAAATAAGAAACTGTCCACAAAGGCAAGAAACAGCAATCCTGGAGAAAGTGTGTTTTCCTAACTAACTGAGAGACCACAGGGCAGCCCGGAAGTAAGTAGCGAGGCACCCAGCGTGGGTGCAGGGAAGGCTGGTTAGACTTGGGGCAGGATGCGTGAGGACACACGGAGCAGTGGGGCGTCCTCCTTCTCCTCAGGGCGAGGGACACGCGACAGCAGAGGCCCTCCTGCCAGGAGTGGACCCCACCACAGGGGAGGCCACAGCCCGTCTGGGACCCTCCGGGGCCCCTACTGGAAGCAGCATTGCCCAAAGCCTGCAGGACCCACACGGCCCTCCTCCAGAACCAGGGGACAGCTGCAGGCTCCACACCCCCGAGGCACAAAGCACAAAGGTGAGTCCTCTGCCCACCGGTCCCTGAGCCCGACGGCCCCCCACACGCCACCTGTGCTTTCCTCAGCCTCTTGCATGGTGTCTCTCAGTAAAACTGTTTTTCTGTGGTTTATCCCGAGTTTTTGCTCATCTGCCCACACTCAGCTGAGAGACTCTGTGGGGGCACAGGTACGCAGAGAAACAGGAGGGCTGCCCATCTTTGGAGCAAGAAACTCTTCCAGAACTGACTGCTGCTCGACTGGGCCAGCGTTAATTCATGTCCACGCGAACACTGCATCTTTCCCACAATGAATGAGGCTCCTCCGGTCTTATTAAAATGTGTCCCTTCAGATGTGTGTGCTGCTTACTCTTTTCAAGTTCTTCTGATGAAAAAACCACCTGCCCCTAGTTCTAAGACTAAAACACTGTGGGAAGGGAGCTCCATGCCCCTACAATCCTCGCCCACTCCGAGAGGCACCCTGGTTAAGCCGGGAAGATTCAGGGAAAGGAGGCTGGAAGGAGGTGGGCATTCAGAAGGTTCTAGAACAGCAAGGAGAGGGAGACCCTGGGGTCTGAGCACAGACCCAGAGCCCAGGGACAGTCCAGGCCAGGGAGAAGGCAGGCAGCATGGCAACAGGTGGTCAAATCCGAGAAACATTCTGAAGGTAGAGCCAGAAAGTCCCTGATGCCTTAGACGGAGGGTGGGGTGGGAGCGAGCAGTGGATACATAGGCCCTGTGGGCACAGGCATGGACACGCCAGTAGGGAACACAAGGTCTGAGCTGGAGCGAACCCTGGGAAGCTCTGGTGCACTCGTGGCCCTTCATGTGCCAGAATGAATGAGCCACTGAAGGAGGCCAAAGGGAACAGCATGGGGGGCCCAGCCTGGCGGGGTCAGACTGAGGGGAGACTGAAGGCCAGGAGTCAGGGGGCGGGCAGCCATGGGCAACTGCCAGCAGGAGAGGGGGAACTGCTGGAACGGCATCCCCACGAGGGGCTGGGGTCTGCCGGGGCAGGCTGGCTCCACACCCAGACACCAGCCAACAGGAGAAGATTCGATGCTGTTCAGACGCCAACGCCCAAGTGGACCAACAGATTGGACACAATCCCAGTCAAATCCCAGCAGCCTCTTTTTGCACGGACACCCTGGCTCTAAAATGCATACGGAAATGCAGAGTACTCCAGAGAGCTATAAGGACCTTTAAAAAGGAAGACCTGCTTTCAAGATCTCCTCTGAACCGAGAGTAGTGAAGAGACACAGGAAGAGGTCTGAGGTCAGCAAATAAATTAAAGGAACAAAACCCAGTCCCGGCACAGACCTACTTTCGATGGTCCAAGCAGAGGCTTTTCCAGCTGACGTCCAGCCAGAACTAGAATCACCGTATGTTCACGTGGACAAAGAGGAATCTCGAGCCTGACCTCAAGCCACACACAAAAGGTGGATGGTGGATCTAAAAGCTAAACATACAAAAATCCTAGAGAAAGGAGAAAATCTTCACAACCGTGTGGGAGACAAAGAATTCTTAGGACACAAAAAGCACTAAATGATAAAAAATTTTCTGTTCTATGGAAGAGGTTGTTAGGAAAATGAACAATCAAGGCACAGGCTGGGAGAAAATACGTATGTCTGACAAAGGTCGTGAATCAGGAAACATAAAGAATCTTTACAACTCAGGAAGAAGGTAATTAGCCCAATTAAACAATGGGTAATAAATTTCAAAAATTCCTGCACAAAAGAAGATATAAAGAGACCAACTGGCATGTGAAAAGATGCTCACATCAATAATCATCAAGAAAATGGGACCCCTGACGGGCTCGGTCGGAAGAGCATGCAACTCTTGATCTCAGGGTGGTGAGTCTGAGCCCCATACTGGGTGTAGAGAAGACTTAAAACTAAATTCTTTTTTTAAAAAAACCATCAAGAAAATGCACATTAAAATCACAGTGTTCGAAATTCCCATTTGTTGCTGGTGGAAATGTACAGTGGTACGACCACTTCGGAAACTGCATGCTGTTTCTTTTAAAGTTATTAAATGTCCACTTTTACCCGACAGCAGTAATCCCACTGCCAGGAATTACCCAAGAGAAACGAAAACTCACACCCACAAAAAACAAGCTCATAGCAGGTTTACTCCGAAGAGCAAAAACTGGAGACATCGGGTCCATCCCCAGGCGGTGGCACAACGCAGCACGGCCGTCCGTGGGTCATGGGACCTGCCACCACCTGGGTAGATCGCAAAAGCCCAGACACAGAGGAGCACACGCTCCGACTCCACTGACAGGGAACTGGGGCGCGGGGAAAACCCAGCCGCGGAGACAGACGGCTAAACGGCCAACCAGGGTGGGGGCACCATGGGGCTGGGAAGTGCTCCAGATCCTGCTNCCACGTTCAACCAGGGTGGGGGCACCATGGGGCTGGGAAGTGCTCCAGATCCTGCTCGCGGCGCTGAGGAGACTGTACACCATTGGTCGAAACCAAAACCACACACTTAAAGTTCACTGAACGTCAATTAATTACAATAAAATTGACCCAAAGAGTAAAATGATCAAAAACCTATCAGATACAAAAAACCCAACAGAAGGGGCGCCTGGGTGGCTCAGTCGTTAAGCACCTGCCTTCGGCTCAAGTCATGATCTCAGGGTCCTGGGATCCAGTCCCACATCAGGCTCCTCCGCTGGAGCCTCCTTCTTCCTCTCCCACTCCCCCTGCTTGTGTTCCCTCTCTCACTGGCTGTCTCTCTGTCACATAAATAAATAAAATCTTAAAACAAAACCCAACAGAAGATCTACGAGATCGCACACAGAGCACCACCGAACCTTCCTGGTGGCCACTGAAGATGACAAACAAGCAGAGGGAAACACCTAGAAAAGCAGGTGCAGAAACCCCAATGACCCCTAGCCAGCTCATGGGTTCAATGCTGCCCTAAGTTCTACAACTTGTCCAGCCAACCCTACAACTTACACAGAAACTGAAAGACACCAAGAAGAGCAAGACACCCCTAAAGTCCCCAAGAGGACGTAAGGTAGGGAGGTTAACATGGCATCAGCAGACAGGGGACAGAGGGGAGCCCCAGGCACACATGGGAACCTGTGTTATGACAAAAGCCATGCTGCAGGGCAGTGGGGAAAAGGACAATCTTCTCAACAAATGGTCCTGAGTCCACACACATCAATGCGGGGAAAACGCTGGACGCTGCAGCAAGATGACTACATGCCTACACGTGGAAGCCGAGTGTGACTTCCGCAGATGCCACACATGTGCCTCTGTATGGTCTTGGCTGTAAAAAGCCTGGCTTCTCTTGGGACATTACAAACACCCACAGTATGGAGAAAGAGGCTGAGAAACCGGACTACAACAAAAATAAGAACTTCCGTTCAATTAAAAGACATCATCAGGAACTCAACAAGCCACAGAGCGAATACATCTGCGAGACACAAATGTCATGAAAGAGCATTGACCCCAGAACCTGTAAGGGACTGCCACAAACCATAAAAGGCAAACAGCTCCAGAGACATAGAAGGACAGAAGACGCGGTCGGAGGTCCGCAGAGGGGACCCGGGGGCAGGGCAGGGCCTGCACACTGCGGCCACCCAGGACACAGGTTTCTGCCCCCGGAACGTGGCTTTCTGAGAGCCGACTGCAGGGGCAGGGCTGGGCGGGGGGAGCACGGCGAGAAGAACGTGGCTTTCTGAGAGCCGACTGCAGGGGCAGGGCTGGGCGGGGGGAGCACGGCGAGAAGAACGTGGCTTTCTGAGAGCCGACTGCAGGGGCAGGGCTGGGCGGGGGGAGCACGGCGAGAAGAGCAGCTACTCCGCAGGGCAGCTACTCTGGGCTCTGGCGGCTGCGGCTAGAAGAGAGCCCTGGGTCCCCACTTCCACCCTGACCGTGCTCCTGGAAGTTCTTAAACAGGCAAGTCATGAACTAAGAGCAGCACAGGCACGAGGGTGGGGCGAGGATGGCATGAGGCGGCCTCCAAACGTCCCCGGAAACCTGGGTCGTGGGGTGAAGACTAGGGCCCACCTGCTCTCCCCACAACCAGAAAGGCAGCTGGGACACACATGTGACCCCCGCCCCTCAACGAGGCTTGCTCCCATTTGCTCGTCACTGTGCGCACGCGGCCCCCTGCCCTCTGACGCCCATGGGCTCTAACCCCAGAAAAGAACCTGGGGTCCAGAGGGCTGGCGGTATGCGTCCGGGCTTCATGTCCTCAAGCAAGGCAGGCTCCTCGCTGCACGAGCCCAGGGACCTCCCGGGTCAGAGGCCCGACTGCCAAGTGCCCTGCGAGCCCTGAGCACACAAGTGCGCCAGTGTGGCCGGCGGGGACACTGGGCCGGTGTGGGCGAGCCTCCTTACCGCTCCCACGCCGCATGGCCGCAACCAGCTCTCTACGCCCAACCCCTCCAAACGCGTTACCTTGTTATCAAGATCAAAGAGGTAAGAGTCTTCTTCCCGAACGTCAGCTTCTGAGTCAGAGATGAGCTCCCCGACATACCTGCAGGAGGCAGGGCATGGGTGAGAACAGCAGACAGCAGGGCCCTCAACCTTGACCACAGGGCGGGGCGCAGGGCAGCCATGGCAGAGCCCCCCACCCCACTTCCTGGAGCTGTGGGCAAACGTTCTGGAGAATATGCCTGTGACTGAGCTGGGATTTAACTTCAGGTCCCAGAAGATGATGACACGGAAACCCCTTCTCTGACCAGGGATCCACAATGACACCCCCTGAAAACCACTGAACAGTAATATCTTAAAGGAGCCATGAGCTGGTGAGAGGCTAAGTGCAGGTGGAAAGCCAAGGGAGGTGGGCGAGGCGTGGAGACAACATGAACTTGGTTTTCAGGGGCACCCACGAGTCCCAGGCATGGCCAGGTCCCTGGCAGCCCCTCACCCCACTCTGCTGTGCTGTCCCCAAAAAGGCAGGGGCAGCCGGCAGCCCTGGGGTGACCCACGCACGCACTCACTTACTCGCAGACGAAGGTGCCCAGGGGGATGTCCTGCAGGGACCGCACGCCCCAGCCCATGTTCTGTGTCCGGTAGAGCTGCAGCCTTGCCCTGGAAAACAGGGTGAGCCACTCACAGCCAAGTTCTCAGACGCTAAGCTCACACTCGGATTACACACCAGCCATGGCAGCAAACAGAGTGCAAGATACTGCCTTCCTATCTCGAGAGTGCCTTGGAGCTTCCCACGCAAGGAAGCCCACAGCACATCCTCAGGGAGCGGCGGATCGCCTTGGAATTCCGTCCGACTGCCTGTGTCTTTGTCTGTAACACAGGAACGGTCTGGCCAAGCCCCCGGGTCGCAGTGAAGAGCAGAGGGGCTGACACTCTGCTAGCCCATCAGGGTAGGTGGGGGCTCTCTCAAGTTCAGAGCCATGGGGATCCACCTGCCCTTTCGTGTGTTCAGGGGCCCTGGGGGAGAAGGGCACGTCTGTCCTCCCTGCAGAGATGTGCTGTCAACAGGGAAACAGAGACGTGTGGGCTGGTCAGAAGCACTCTCCGACCGCCGACCCTGAGAAACCCCCAATACTATGAAACTAGACTGATTTTGTGTGTCAATTTCCCTTCACAACTCAGATGGCCCAAAGGGGTCTTCTTTTTTTTTTTTAAGATTTTATTTATTTATTCGACAGAGATAGAGACAGCCAGCGAGAGAGGGAACACAGCAGGGGGAGTGGGAGAGGAAGAAGCAGGCTCCCAGCGGAGGAGCCTGATGTGGGGCTCGATCCCAGAACGCTGGGATCACGCCCTGAGCCGAAGGCAGACGCTTAACGACTGCGCTACCCGGGTGCCCCCCAAAGGGGTCTTCTAATTCTCAAGCACGAGCACAAGAGGAAAAGTTCATGGCCGGGGGACACTGGAGGAAGGGGTCTGAGCCCGGCCAGTGAAAGGGGTGCTGGCCAGACATCACTGGACCAAGAGCCCCTAGCGACTTAAGAACAAGGCATCCACGAGGTCTGAAACGTTTTATACCATTCACACCGTTGTTGTAGAGACACTCGGACAACAAAGAATATTTCAGAAATGATTTGAGTATTAAAACAGTTGCCGTGCATGTGTTAACTAGGAGACAGAGGCAATGCTCATGAAAAGCTCGTTTCCTGGCCTTCGACTCACTGGGCCTGGACAGCCTGGCCCCTCAGGCCTCACCGATACCCGAGCAGCTCAGAAGCAGGACTTGTATTATTTATGCCAGCTTGTAACACCACCAGGGGACAGAGGGCTCAAACAAGAGAGCGTCTCTGTGTCTCTACTGCAAACATGCACGTGCACTAAAACACCTCCCACCCTCGTCTGTGTGAAATACGCGTAAATACAGTGAACTTCTCAAACTGTGAAAACAGAGACCCCTGGCATCACCCTGCACTGAGGGGTTAGAACCTGACACTCAGGCAGCGGCTATGGGAGCTCGTGCCCACCTGAGGCCGTTCTGCACGACGCGGTTCCGGCAGCTCCTCCAGCAGGAACAGGCGTGGTTGCACTCAAAGATCAAGGGCGGCTCCGCCATGTTGAACTCCGGCAGGAGCCGGCCGTCCTGGGGACAGATGTGCAGTCAGGACCGAATGCTATATACACTGACACCAACCAGTTTTACAAACTAAAACACGGGTGTAAAAACCATGGTTTCCGGTCAAACTTCACGCTGGGGGCGCCAGTGTCACGCTAGGCATCCATGCTTTGGACAGGAGCGCACGCGGGTTTACAGTCTCCATCCACCCTGGCTGGCCTCCCTCCTTCTCCCGGGCACTCTTCCAGCCTCGCCAAGGCCACCAGCCCACAGGCCCCTCCACTTCCCTCAAGGGCTCAGCGCCCACGCTCACGGCTGCGCTCTCAGCCTCGCAGCCTGCAGGCCCACAGCTCTGGCAGCAACCCACCCACCCGCTTTCCTGTCCTACACCCAGACAAGGCAAAGCCACTGGGCGACACACCGGGGCCTCGCGGCCACATCTGAGGTCCCCGTGGCTTCAGAGGCTGCTCTGAACGGTGAGAACTTCCCTCAAAATGCTCGCTCTTGCCCACCTTCCACAAAGCAGTGCTTCACAGAGAACACACACCACCAGAATACGCTCAGCAGGCAACAAACACTCCCCCATGCCATGCCCCTTTGCTCCCAAGGTGACCCTGGAGACAACCGTCTGCTGTGGTCTTATCCCCACCCCAGGACACCCTGGCTCCTGCCCCCAATGACCTCTGAACTCCCAACTCCGAGGGCATTTGATCTTCCTCTCTTGGACACCGGCCTCCAGAGCCGTCTCCTTGTCTCTCCAGCTGCCCCAGGCTGGGCTCACCGACAGCCACCCCCGGGCGGCCACAGAGGCTGGCTCCGACCGGTCTGTATTTCCACAGCAGCTGACTTGCAGCCCTCCTTCCCAAGGCCGGCCAGACACAGTCCTGGGCCAGCGGGAGCCTCACCGCCCCAGCACGCGCCAGCCACAGGCTCACCTTGTCGTACCAGCAGCGCATACTGAGCTGGCCACACATGCAGTTGCTGGAAGAGCAGTCGTCGATGCACACGCAGTACTGTGGGGAGACGGCTCGTCAGGTGGGGGGCCGCTCTCAGCTCACGGCCACGCCTCCCAATTCTGACATGTGCTCTCAGAAAGCCAGGCCCGCGTGGAAGAAAGGTGACCGCTCGAAATCTCCATTCTCAAGCTTACAAAGGGGCGTGGAGCCCCTGAGGAAGAGGGCATGCAGGCAGGAGAGGACACCCAGCCACTAAGACAGAGAGAGCTTGCACGAGGGGCTCTGGACGAAGAGCCAAAAGGAAGGGGAGGAGGCAGGGGGGTCAGCGACGTGAGGCCGAGAGGCAGGGTCGGTGAAAGAGATCCTGAGGCCTCCACTTGAGGCCAGTCGCTCCATGGGAAAGGCAAGGCCCAGCACAGGCTCCTCTCACTTGCGTGGCCCCCAAACCACCGTTCGCTGGGGGACGCCAGGCACTGCTCTGGGGGCTGGGGACCCAACATGGGATGAAGGATCCACCTTCAGGAAGGGTCTTTATGTGCCTTTCAACTCTTTAGTGGAAGGCAACCACGAGGAGGGCAACGCCTACGGACCCAGGCTCAGAGGCCCTCCACCCCCTGCTGTCGCTGACCTGCAAATGGGTAATGTTTCTGTCGATGTTCATGGGAGACGTCACGCAGTTCTGAGAAACATATTTGTAGTTGCTGGGGCACGGCTCGCTGTCCACAGCGTTGACACACGGGATGGGGATTCGCTCGTAGCCTCGAGCAATGTCTCTGCCACCAGAAAGGGAGACATTACCTTTCGATGTGACAAGTGACACCGCAACAGGGCAGCCGCCGAGCTCTGGGCCAGGCACTCTGGACTCAGGCCAGGGGATGCCTCAGCTTAGACAGCAGCTTTTGTTTCACACTCTTCAACCCCCATCTGTCACCCTTTGCCTCAGGACGGTCTTCTCACCTGCTCACGGTCTTCTCCGTCGGGACAGGCCTGTCGGGGGCTGCGTCTCGCAGCGCCCGGCTCATCTGCAGCGCGTCCCACACCTGGGAGTTGAGGCTTGCACACTGCAGGGGCGTCTCTCCCTCCTTGTTTTTCAAGGTGACATCTGAATCCCGAGAAAGAAAGAGGCTAAAAGGAAAAATGTAAGCCAACAAAACATTCAGACCTTAATTTAAAAGATAGGAGGTTTATGAAATGACTTTAGACGGTAAAAATAAAGGGAACACATCATTCGTATTGATATTAAGCTTGCTGACCAGTGCTTCTAGAGAGATCTGCCCTGAGTCACCAGGAACACACCACATTACTTCTTTCCCTCATTTACGGTCAAAAGTCACCTCAGTTTTCTTGTCAGGAAGCGTGTGTAAAGAACTAGGGATGGTATCTGAGGGTTTTTGGCTTTTCCATTCAAAGGCATGCTCAAGGATGGACAGGGCCAGCATTAGGTGGGTAAACTATCCCGTGTACATGGTCAGCGCCCTGCAGGCGAGTCAGAACTGGATGGAGAGCGGCAGCACGGTGCTCCTGTGAGCTGTTCCTCTGCACCCCCACCCAGGGGCCTCACACCATAACCTGCTCGGCTGAGCTGCCGCCAAGGTCCCCGTCTGAGTGGGCGTGTGCCCCACGGCAGGGCATCCCCGCATTTCCAGGTGAGATGCAGGGACCTGAGGTTGTGCGACAGGGCAGGACTGGGTCCTGAGCTTCCACTGAGAGCAGAGCGAGGACGACTCCTCAGGACCCCAACTGCTCCCCCCACACGTTTGTGACATAGGAACAGGCTCTGAGTGGCGAGTGGTGAGCACCAACGTCTCCATCCCTCCTGAGCGGGGCCTGTTTTCCCCCCCTTGAGGAGGGGTGCTGGGTGAGACTCATCTAGGTATTTGGGGATCTTTCACAGTGATCCTCCCTGAACCAGAAATAGCCATGTTGACCTCACATGTGGAGACTCACACCTCCACCTGCCTGGGGAAGGAGCTTCCCTCGGAGGACCTGGGGCACCAGGGCCTCTCCCACCCCGGGAGCCTTGCAGGGACTGCATACAGCAGAGCCACTCACAGGACACAGGCGTAGCGGTCCTCCCTGGCAGCAATGTGGAGGGGCGAGTCTCCGTGGACGTTCACGGCATGGAGGTCACACCTGGCAGCTAGCAAGATCTCGGCTATGTCCACGCAGCCCGAGAACGCAGCCCAGTGCAGGCAGATGTTCTCCTCCTGCAAGGACAGACGGCACAGAGCACCAAGAGGAGAGCAAAGACCCGTCTGAGTGATGAGGTGCTTCCTTTCTTGTTTTGTTTTCATTATAAAAGTAATGTAATTACAGTACCGAATATTGTAAAAATAGAATAAAAAATCATCTAGAATTAGAGCAACCTAAACACAATACATTAGTAACATAACATTTGGGAGTACTTTGCTTTGTCTACTTTTTAAAATTATATTCACTTTATTTTTATTTTTTTTTAAGATTTTATTTATTAATTTGACAGAGAGAGAGAGACAGCCAGCGAGACAGGGAACACAAGCAGGGGGAGTGGGAGAGGGAGAAGCAGGCTCCCAGAGGAGGAGCCTGATGTGGGGCTCGATCCCAGAACACCGGGATCACGCCCTGAGCCGAAGGCAGACGCTTAACAACTACGCCATCCAGGTGCCCCTAAAATTATACTCACTTTAGAACAGAAGTACAACTGCAAAACAGGACAATACTTGTGTAAGATTTGAAAAAGATAAAAGGTAGGAAAATTTGATTGTATTAAGATTTTACTTCATAAAAACCACTGTGAAATAAACATTTTAAATCAAAGATTAGAAAAAACCATCTGTGCTGTAAATAAGCTATAAGTGACTTGTTAACGATCACAGTTAAGTTTATTAGAACACTACACTGTAATTTTGAAAACAAATGTGCAAAAGGTATAAAAATTTAAAACTTGCATGGAAGAGGAGGAATACACATACATATAGGGCGATGTGCAGCCTTGCCAGGTGGGAAATCAGCATAAATGAGAACAGTGACACGATAGCTAACTGACCACATTGGGGACGAACAAGAAAGCCACTCCACCCCCTCCCGGGCTGACTGCCCTGTGCTCACGGCAGGTGGTGTGAGGCACCCTACTACAGCACAGATCGCCATGTAGGCTGAGCTCACGGTCACGACTTACTGAGCCTTTCCTTTACCAAACCTTTAGTCTGTTCCCAACTTCCAGCAGAATACAAGGCAATGAACGTTTTAGTCTTTTTCTTTTTCTGACCTGGTCTCAGGGCTTAACCCCTCAAAGGTGGCATAAACACTGGTTGTGCTGGAAGCACTTTCTGGTCTCCTGGCAGAGTGGGGGCATCGCTCTGGGGCCCCCACCCCTCAAGAACCCTCAATATCTCACGAGAGCCTCCGCCAAAGTCAAGCCTGGCTGTTTACTCTGGCACCACCACAGAGGGCTTGGTGGTACCCAGGCAGAGACCCGTACAGTGCATGCCCCGCTCCACCCCATGTCAGCCCCATGGAACCGATGTGCCAGCTACATGACTCTGCATGCCTCATTCCTGCCCCCCTCCACCCAGGGAAGCCCCTTAATGCTCCAGTGCTCACAGATAATCTGCCTCCCAGTCCCACACTCTGAGTGCATCTGATGCTTTCAGCTCAGTGAACTTGAGGAAAGAGAAAAGTCAAAGTCTGTGGCCCTCTCTGTTAGCAAACGGCAGCTAGCCCCAAGCACAGGCTTCACCACAGGCTCCTCGGTAGGCCTTAGTGTTTTCTGAAAAGCCTGGATTTGCCTGGGGCTTCCTTTCCTGGATGATGTGTTGAGACGCCTTCTACCCCCTTATCTTTCCATTGTCCAAACATCTGCAAGCTCCAGAACAAAATGTGGTTTCCTTAGGGGCCTCTTTTCTCATTCCTTCATCAGAAGGATCTATGATTTTATAACCAGAATTACAGGCTGAGACTGTCCCCGTCCACCTAGGCTCCTCTTAGCATAGGAATGTGCAGTCCCAGACTAGCTGAGATCTGCCTGCTATGTTACAACAGACCTGACCCACACATCTGAAGTGATAGACGGCACTTTGGTTCTGACAGAGACTGGGCCAGAGGGACCATCTGGATTTACCCTCCTGCCTGAAAGAGCCAAACAGTCAAAACGTGTGAAATAATGGTTTTCAAGACACTGGACATCAGGCGATGAAGTACTGTATCCCTGAGAGCAGAAACAAAAAAGGGGGCCTGGGTCCGCCTTCTCACTGTCCTGAGATCCAAGCCTCAGCTCAGGGAGGGGACGGACCAGGAGAAGCCCTGAGACAGGAACTGAGAGCCAGTGGCCGAGGAAGCTGGGGTTGGCCCAGGAGAATGTGGGGCTGGGAAAGAGGCCTCTGGAGATCTGGACATTCCCACCTTGGACCTCCAGGAGGACACACCCCCAAAGCTGAGGCACAGAGGGCTCAGTGCCAGTACCCTCACAAGAGAGATGACCAGCACTAGGCTGAAGCCTGCATGGATCCACCTAACAAACCTAGAAAGCAAAGCCCAAAGCAGACTATTTCCAAGTAATGTTGCTGCACCCAGAACAAGGCTCAAGACCTTTCCAGAAATACAGAAATTCACAGCAAGGTAAAATTCACCATGTCTGGCATGCAACCTAAGGTTACAAACAAAACTTTTAGCGTTGACAAGTACAATGTCTGACAGAAACACACTGGATGAGATTAACAGCGTCACAGGTTATAAAGAAAAGATTACTGAGCTTGAAGACACAGCGAAATTGCAATAAAACCAGCAAAACAGCTTTAAAACCAGCTAAACTGTGATCCAGAGTGAAAAAATAATTGAGGGAAATGAAAAGAGCATCAGTGAGCTGGGAACAACTTCAAACCACATGAAAATCACAGAACAGGGACCCTTGTGAAGCGGGGGTGGGGGGGGAGGCAGGAACAGTTCTGGAAGGAATGAGGACCTTGCTGACAGAAGCTTCACAAACCCTTCCTGACCTCACACGTGCAACACACACACAAGCGACACAAGGCACATCATAATCAGAGTGCTAAAATCTAGTGAAAAAGAAAAAATCCTAACAGCAGCAAAAGAAAGCAGACGCACTCTTATCTGGAAATAAGGACAAGGTGCCCCAAAGAATTCCCCGCGGGAAACCCATCGGTGAGGACGCAGAGAGGCCGGGTATGCAAAGTACTGAAAGAAGCTATCAACCAAAGTCCATACCCAGCAAAACACCTCCCAAAGTGAAGGTGAGATAAGGACTCTGTAGGCAGGAAAAGCCTGTCATGGGCAGACCGGCACCCAGCAGCACACAATAAACCAAGGCAGACGTGTAGAAGAAAAATGACCTTGGAATGAAGGACCTAAGTAAATGAACAAGGAGCAAAGGAAGTGGTGGCAGCAGGCACTGACCTCTGAGACTTTCATCACTACAGTGTTTCCAAAAGATCACTGACTGTTGAAACAAAGTAACAACATATTGTGGTGTTGGTACAATGTCTGAGAGCAACAGCATGAGGTCTGGGAGAAATGGGACACCCCTCTATAAGGTTCTTCTCCTGTATGTAACACAGCATATTCTCTTAATTGAGAAAGCATGGCGCTGGCATAAGGACAGATACGTGTGGGCCAATGGCATGGAAGACAGAGCCCAGGCACGGAGCCACACGCATGCAGAAGGGGCAAAGTCAACTCTACGGAGAAGGGATGGCTTTCTAAACAACTGGTGCTGGGACAGCTAGACATCCTAATGCAAAACAAACTACTATAAGAAAACATAGGAGACAGTCTTTGGGATCTTGGGTTGAGCAATGATTTCTTAAGAGAACACCAAACACGATCCAGAACTAGAAAATAATACACTAGACTTTATCAAAATTAAAACGCATCTGCTTCTCAAACACAGGGTTTGTAAAACATCTGATATAGAGAACTTGTAATCAGAACGTACAGCAATTCTTAAAACTGAAGAAAATAAATGATCCAATAAAAAATGAGCAAAAGATCTGAACAGAGCACCCCTCCCCGCCAAGAGGACACAGACCAAGCACAGTAAGTGCTGGGCAGGACGTGAAGGAGCTGCTCCCAGACACCGCTCGCAGGCATAGCCACTCTGGAAGCTGGGCAGACTCCGTAACAGGTGACCCCGGTTTCATGGGAGAGAAATGACAGCATGGGCACATGCAAACACACACGTGTGCATATCCACAGCAGCTCTATGTTGGGGAGCCAGGTGACCCAGAAAACCCAAATGTCTGCAACCTGGTGAAGGACACACGAACTGACCTGTCCACACAGTGGAACGCTGACCCCCAGATGAGGCTACCTGAGCAATGACCACACTGCTGGGATCCACCTACGGAAAGCCCAACTCACAAACTCGGTGACAGAAGGCACAGCAGTGGGCGGCTGGCTATGAAGTGGCAGGAGGAAACTTCTGGGAGTGTCGTGCACTGTCCTGACTGTGGTGATGGCTTCTGGGATTAACACTCATCCAACCGGACACCTTAAATGGTGCAGTCCACCACTTACATATCAATAAAACTGTTAGGGTGAAGAACAGAGCTGTTTCATCTCATGAACAAACACGCAATTTAGTCAACCCTCCTGCCTCTCAAGGACCACCACCAGCACCAGTGCTGACGCCCACTGGACCCTGCGAGGCCGTGTGCCGCCGTGTGCGTGTGGGCATACACTCTTGATACCCTGCCTGCCAAGGACGCACGACTGCAGCTGCTCCAACCACTCGTGCTTGAAGGGGGCCGCTCACGGTGTGTCACGAAGCATCAGCAGGGCAGGTCACGACGGCCCTCTGCTGCAGCCACACTGGACCTCATCACCCCTGCCCTCTACCCTCATCCCAAGCTGCCCTGGGCCTCCCAGCCCCCGGGGACCTGCAGGCAGCATCACTGTACCGACACCAGCTCTGAGGACATTGACAGAAACACCCTGCAGTTGGGCCATGTGCTGCTGTTCCTGGTTTCAGGGCAGGGCAGGACCTGCTCACAGATGCAGGGAAGGCTCCCAATGCCAAGCAGCCACGATGAGTGACCAGGTGATGCTCACTGCTCCCACCCCTTCTTCAAGCGCTGATCTGGAGAGGCCTGTCCCACTCAGGGCTCAGAACCAAGAGACGCCACCTGGCTCCCTACCTCGGGCACTTGGGCTCCACGCTGACTGGCACCGTACTAAATGGTGTACTTGGAAAAATCATGTCTTACTGGCAACTGCTTTCTTATTTCAGGATCAATTTAATGAGTTTGTGCTACATTTTCCATTTACGGCTTTTGGTGACTCTCTGTAACAGCTGACACAGTTCTGCAGGGCACACTGTGTCTGTCCGACCCGGGACCCCGTCCCTCTGCCTTGTTCCCGAGCGGGTCCCTGAAGACCTTGCCAGAAATGCCCTTTTTTTTTTATTTTTTTTTTAAGATTTTATTTATTTGACAGAGAGAGAGACAGCCAGCAGGCGAGGGAACACAGCAGGGGAGTGGGAGAGGAAGAAGCAGGCTCCCAGCAGAGGAGCCTGATGTGGGGCTCGATCCCAGAACACTGGGATCACGCCCTGGGCCGAAGACAGACGCTTAATGACTGAGCCACCCAGGCGCCCCAGAAATGCCCTTTTAAATTAACTAGAGGGATGCCTGGGTGGTTCATTCAGTTAAGCATTGATCTTTGGCTCAGGTCATGATCCCAGGGTTGTGGGACGGAGCCCTGCATCAGGCTCCCTGCTCAGTAGGGAGCCTGCTTCTCCCTCTTCTCCCCACTCGTTCATGATCTGTCACTAATCTCTGTCTCTCTCTCTCTCTCAAATAAATAAAATCTTAAAAAAATAATAAATTAATTAACTAGAATCACCTACTGTCTGACACACGGGCTGGAGGATTACTCCCAGAGGGACTGGTGAGTCTTCTGACCTTGGCCACAAAACCCTGTTTTCTGAAAACAAATTTGTCCCACAAAACTAGCTATCAACACAAGCACCTTAGCTCTCACGGTCTGAGCGCATGATGGCTCCCTTTCCTTCCTTCTAAGACAGCAACCCCAGTACAAGTTAATGCTCACACCACTACCTGCCCAGGTGTGGGGTGTGCCCTGGGCTCCTTGGTCCTAATCATAGACATGGGAGTCAGGGATGCAATCACAGTCCAGGTTCATCTCTAAAAAGGCAGGTACTATCCATGGGGCAGGTGTCACAAAACTCGGCCCCTCAATCTATACCCAACAATCGGCCAACACACAAAACAATCTCAGGAAACCACAGCCCTGGGTCCAGGGGCTGCTGAAAACACAGAAAAAGAGGGCAGAGCTGCAGTCAGGCTTCCGAGAAAAAGAACCTTCAGCTGCCAGCTCTGCACACCTGGTCCCTCCACCCTCCTGCAGGACCCACCTCCCGGGGGGGAGCTCAGGACCAGTGACGGCCAGAGACTCACGTTATCCCGGATGTTGATGTCGGAACCCTTGGACAGCAGCAGCTTCACGAGCTCCACATGCTTATACTCAGTGGCCCAAATCATGGGCGTCCAGCCGCCATCATCCTAATTTCAAAACAAACAAACAAACAAACAAAAAAAACCCCCAAAAACCCAAAATCCATTACAGTTCTACAGACAGGTAACATGAAGCACAGTCTCACTCAGGACCGTAAGACGGCTCCAAGAGACAGGAGCCAGTCCAAGTCCCCATTTTGTGGATGAGGAAACCTAGGCTCAGGGTGTAGCCCCGGGCGTCTCAGTGAGGGCAGGATGGAGCCTTGGCTCTGAGGGGGACAGACAGATCCGCCAGGTGACCTCACCCCTCTGCTGCCTGGTGGGCAGTCACCACCAGGACAACACTCAGCACACCTGAGTGCACCTGCTTGGACCACGTAAGGACCAAGAAATGTTGACCAGACCGTCCCTCACAGACCAACAGTCTGGCTGGCGGGAAGCACTGGCCCCAGTGACACAGACAGACCCCAAGCATGAAGCAGGAGCAGCTGCCAACAACTGCAGACAGACAGATATCCAAGCCCAGAGACAGATGGAAGCTGTGCCCAGTTCCCACTTCTTCCTGAAGAAAGCCTGCCCAGGCTGACCCCATATATGGGTCCATCATGGTTCTGACGGGTTGGCTTTCTACTATTCACAAACCCAGGCCTGTCTCCTTACTCAGTGGTGGTGGGTAGTTTTATTGAAACCAGAAAAAGGCAACGCTTCAGGAAATGAGTATCATGTTGCCAACTCATGGTCTGGTGGCAGAAAGCTCAACCCTCCCCAACACCTCCCAAACGACTTCCTGTAACCCCCACTCCCCAGCTGCCACATCTCTCTGGGAGACATGCAGCCTCCATGACTACAATGAGGTCATCCCTGCAGGCTGGCTGGGCACCACCTGGGCACCGGGGGCACAGCAGGGACAAGCACGCCTCAGGGAGCCGAGCCGAGCCCAGCCTAGGGGAAGAAACGTACAAAACCAAACCAAGTGGAAGACAGAAAATGAAACAGGGGAGGGGTCCACCCGGTGGACCCCATCACAGCAGAGGTGGGCCAGGAGGCACAAGGCAGGGAGCTATATTTCTGGGCCACTGGGGTGGGTCTCTGTCAGGGTGGCTTGCAGAGAGCTGGGTTGAAGGCAATGGCTGGACTAAAAGACGGGGCAGAGCCCGTGAGCCAAGATGCCCTTTCCAGGGCCCAGACTCAGATGGGAGGGTAGGGGTCTGGGTCTCAGCGAACGGGAGGGAGGCGCTCTCACTTGCTCTCCCGAGTCACTCACTAGATGCACATGGGACCTCCTCGTGGCAGGGGCTACACATCACACAAAGATCCTGCCCTGGAACCCTGACAGCCACTGGGAGGAATGATGGGGTGCCACTGAAGGGAGGCCATCTGGTACGCAGGTCAGGGACCCCACTCAGGCGGTGACAGGTGCCACGAGGCCAGGAGGCTGGGGCAGCCCAGGCAGATGCCGTGGGAGAAGTCTCCAGCCAGGCAGCAGGGTAGAGGCCATCACAGGTGGGACCTTCTAGAGTAGCCAGCGGTCAGCCGGGGAGGCGGCAGCCAGGGCGGGTGAGGCCAGGCCTTCCTCCTTGCAAGGAGGGCTGCAGAGAATGGGTAGGGGCCAGGACTGCTACAAAGGAGAACGGGGTCACTGACCGGTCAGCCAGGTGGAATGTCAGTAAGTGGAGGGACGTGGCTTTACCTGACAGTTGACGTCCATTTGTCCGTTTGAAAGCAGATACTGAACTACATCATAGTGCCCTTTCTTGGCAGCAAGGTGCAAACAGGTGGAGCCCTCTGCATCCTGCAACACAAATGCCATTTAGATCCAGAGAAATCACAGGACCTACAGCACGACCCTGAGCACATGACCATGGTGAACTTTTGTTCCCCACATGAAGGAGCTGCCTTCTAGAACGATAAGGAACCCAGACAGAAAGGTGGAGTTGTTTTCAGAGGTTGCACAACTGGGTCCAAGCCTCGTCCATCGGGCTCCAAACTCCAAGATCCTGACACCAGTGGGGCAAGGCCTCAGGTGGCAAGGAGCCTTAACTTCTAAGACATACCCGCGGGTACATCATGTCAACCGCCTGTCCCTTCCTTTCTCCCATGGTCTGGACAGGCCAAGGCATGCCCCAAGCTTCTCGACGTGGCCAGGTGCAGTGCCCTGTCCCTCTGTTCCAATGTGGCCCCCGGGACCATGCCAGGGGCCTGCACTCCTCACGTGACAAGAGGGCCACCGTGCCCACCGTGCCTGCCTCTACAAGATAATGGCTGCCATTACACATTTAGACTAGTGCTAAAAATTCCCTAATTGTTGTCCATACGCCACAGAATTAAAAACAATAAATGGCAGAGAAGAGTAGGGGCCCAGAATGGGGGCATGCTTGCCCTGCAGTCCTACACATGTCAGGGTGGCTGCCTGGCTACATTTTGCCTCCTGTGGCTGCAGGCACATCTCCCCGTTAGCTTTCAGCTCCACTTCCTCAAGCACGCTAAATATATCCCATTAACTGAAGTACCTCAAAACAAAACAAAAGCTACCCTCCACTGTGGAGGTCAGACCCAGGAAGCTCCAAGAGAGAGACTTGGGGGTCCTGGGAGGGCCAGGAGACCATTTGTGCCCCGGTTCACTTGGCCAGGCTCAGTGCCAACCTGAGAGCCTGCATCCTGCACAGACGGACTCTTCCTGGGCGAGCACCTCAGGGACCCGTGTGGATACACTGCCACCGTTTTCCCCTTACAGGGTCTCTCTTCGCCTTACCCCCCTGCTCCTGTCTACACTGACCACGTTTCTTCAGTCCCTCTTTCTCCGTTTCTGACCCTCCAAGCAGTAATCAGACATTTTCTGATCAGAGATTTTCTCTCTCTCTCTCATACACACACACACACACACACACTGTTAAACACATTTCTTACCAAGCCTGAAGTTAGTAACCCGCTTTTCTCACGAAAACCCACACACTCAAACCCCATATTACTGGTGTTTAAAATTTTTTAATTGTAGGGGTGCCTGGGTGGCACAGCGGTTAAGCGTCTGCCTTCGGCTCAGGGCGTGATCCTGGCGTNTTTTTTTAATTGTAGGATAAATACAAAAACGTATGGTTGCTGGTGTAAAGGCTTGCCTTATTTTCAAGTGTTCTCAGTTGTCTGACTTTGTACCGAGTATCGCAAAACCTTCCCTCGTTCATACATCCCAGAGCTGAACAGGGGCATCTCCTCCTGGGGGCAGGGGCTTGCCACCGGCGGCAGCGACGCGGGGCGCGCTGTGGCTCCTCTGGGCAGTCCAACCTTTGAGCGTCACCAAATCCAATGGCTACAGGATGGTGTCTCAGGGTGGTTTTCAGAAGGCTGAGCACCTTCCTGTGTCTGCTGGTTCCTCAGATTTCCCCTTCCAGGGACTGCCCTTTCATTCTTTGCCCTTTTTTCTTTTGAGCTCTTTTGTTTGTAGAACTCCCTTATATTTTGGGTACTAAGCCTTTGCCGGTGTACTGCAGTATCTTCTGGCAGTGTGTAGCCTGCCTTCTGTGAACCTTGTGACATCCTGTTGACCAGAAATTCTTCATTCCAATGCACTTGACCTTATCAACAATTTTTGTACTTTTCTGTGACTTCATGAAGAAATCTCTCCGCGCTGAAATCACAAAGATAATCTTCCCTCTTCTAAAAGTTTACCATTTGCATGACATGTGCTCTCCATCCTTTCTCCTCCACCCATGTGTCCATTTAACGCGAGCACGTGCAGAAGTACCCAACTGCTTGTGGCGCGCCCGGTCCTCACGCGTGTTGTCCCGATGGATTGGGGGGGGGGGCCCTCCTCGTCCCGTCAGCTTCTAGCCTTTTTTCCTGCCTGTAGTTCTACAAACCTGCTTAGTATTCCACTTCACTTCCTCCACTAGATTTTTTAAATTTGTCCTTAGAGCTGTATTTCTTTTCAATTATCTTTGTACTTTCTCTGGGGGTGATGATATTCCCCTTATCAGGCTACTTGGATTGATGTTTACTGCCTCCCACGGCAGAAATAAGACAGTCTGACAACAGGATTCCATTCGTGGCTCCTGCCCGGTGCTGTTGGTGGCACATTTTACTTCAAAATTGGTATGAACTCCACCCTGTAAAGATATTTCTGCTTTAAACAGCCTTGTGTCTTCTAAGAAATCTAAAGAAAACAACGGTCTTTCTCAGGTGCCGTTCCTGGGCAGACTCTCAGGCAGAGTTCCCACCCTTGTTCGGGCAAATGTACCGATAAATCCTACCAGCTTTTGTTCACTTGAAAGTGTTTTATTGCACAATTATTTTGTGGGGGGGATACTTTTACTGGATGCAGCCTTCCGGGTTGACAATTTTTTTGTTTTCTTCCCCACTGTTTCGGATGAGAAGTTGGAGACTTTTTGTAATGGTGTTTGCCTACACGTCATGTGTCATTCTTTGGCTGCTTCTAAGATTTTCTTTGTTTTCAGTTTTCAACAGTGTGTAGGTGTGGTATTCTTTGTGTTTATCTAGTTTGGGGTTGGCTTAATTTCTTGGATCTACAGACTGTTTTCTTACCAAATCTGGGAAGCTTATGACCATTTTTTCCCCCAATATTTTTTTCTGTCTGATTCTTTCTCCCCTCTTTCTGGAAACTCCAATTACACATCAGTTGGAAACTGTCCTAAAACCTGTTTTTCAGACTGAATAATCTCAATGAGAAGTCTTCAGTCGAATGACCCCTCTCTTCTACTGCATCCCACCGACAACTAAGCTCACCCATGAGCCTTCCCCTTCAGACATCTGCTCCCCTCAAACTACCCGAACTCCTCCGGTCCTTTGTCTGTAGGTTCCAGCTGCTTCTGTAAAGCCCTGCGCACTAAGCTCTTGCCTCTGCACTGGTGCTTAGCTTGGGTACTGGTTCCTGTGACAAGGCTGGGAATCTGTGCCTTGGCAGAGAATGGGGTAAATGCGGGACTCACTCACCCATCGTAATGGAGAAGATTAATAATAGTTATCTATAGATAGTTACATAAGAATTAAAGGTTTCCAGATTGCAAAAAAACACCAAAAATAAAGCAAAAGACTAAAGCTTGAAAAAAATTTTCATACCGTAGATAAATAACTATATACCAAAAAATGTTCACTTTAAGACAACCTAAATAAAAAAGTAAAATAAATAAATAAATAAATTTTTGCATATCAAACTTAATATTTTTTATTTTTATTTTTAAAAGGTTTTTTAAGATTTTATTTATTTATTTGACACAGAGACAGAGTACAAGCAGGGGGAGTGGCAGAAGGAGAGAGAGAAGCAGGCTCCCTGCTCAGCGTGGGGCTCAATCCCAGGGCCCTGAGATTATGACCTGAGCCAAAGGCAGATGCTTAACGGACTGAGACACCCAGGCACCCCTGCTACTGTTTTTTTAAAAACCTATCACAGTCGGGGCACCTGGGTGGCACAGCGGTTAAGCGTCTGCCTTCGGCTCAGGGCGTGATCCCGGCGTTATGGGATCGAGCCCCACATCAGGCTCGTCTGCTGGGAGCCTGCTTCTTCCTCTCCCACTCCCCCTGCTTGTGTTCCCTCTCTCACTGGCTGTCTCTATCTCTGTCAAATAAATAAATAAAATCTTTAAAAATAAATAAATAAATAAAAATAAAAATAAAAAATAAAAACCTATCACAGTCGCCACTGGTAAGAGCAGATGGAATTGAGTGTATTGGTGTATTTCCAAAAGAGATACAAAAACCCTCAATATTTCAATCTAACAATTCCACACCCAGAAAAACGTCCTAAAGAAATCAGACGTGCAAAAATTTGGCTAAAAAAATGTTAATTGGAGCACTGTATATAATGATAATTAAAAACATAGGGGTGGCCAGAGTGGCTGAGTCAGTTAAGCATCCAACTCTTGGTTTCAGCTCAGGTCGTGATCTCAGGGTCGTGGGATCGAGCCCCACGTCGGGTTCTGCATTCAGAGCAGACTCTAAAAGATTTTCTCCCTCTGCCCCTCCCCCTGCTCACATGCTTGCACTCTCTCTCTGAAAGTAAATAAATCTTTTAAAAAATTGAAAACATAAATACTAAACAATAAGCAAATTTGACTAAAAGTGATGCCACTGCGTCATGAAATACAATGCAGCCACCTGAAATAATAGAAAAATCAATAATTTGACAGAAAAAAGGAAGATGGTAAATTACTATGAACGGTATAAGTTTTTGGTGGGAAAAATGTGTGTTAATGTGAAAAACTACAGATCGTTCTTATATTTTATTGTAGTTGTATACGCAGTACGTATATAACATATGATTTGCCATTTTGGCCATTTTCAAGTGTACCATTCGGTGGCAGTGATCCCATTAGCACTGCTGTGCGGCCCTCACCACTAACCCTAAATGGAAGCATGGTGCCCACTCTGCAGGGATGCCTGCCCCGCCCCAGCCTCCATAACCTTCATTTAATCTCCTTCCTGTCTCTCAATCTGACAACTCTGGGTCCTCACACGAGTGGATTCTATAGGATGTGTCCTTCTGGGACAGGCTCGTCTCACTCAGCACTTACCTGCGCTGGGCCGTCCCTTCCCTTCAAGGCTGGGTGACGCCCCAGAAAGCACACAGACCGTTTTTCACTAACCTGTCCCTCTGCGGTTGGACACTTGGGCTATTTGCACCTTCTCGCTTTGTGGACAATACTGCTAAGAACATGGGAGTGCAGACAGCCATTCATGCCCCTGCCTTCAGGTTCTTCGGGTAAATACACAGGGCTGGAATTGCCGGATCACATGGTGGTTCTATGCTTAACCTTTTGAGGAACCACCAAACCGTTCTCCACAGAAGCTGCATCGTCTCACATTCCCGCCAGCAACGCATGAGGGTTCCAATTTCTCTACATCTTTGCTAGCACTTACTTTCCATTTTTAGATAACTGCTGCCCCAAGGGGTGTGAGGTGACATCTCACTGTAGTTTTGATTTGCATTTCCCTGATGACTGGTGATATTGACCGTCTTTTCATGTGCTAATTAGCCATTTATAGATCTTCTCTGGAGAAATGTCTATTCAGTCTTTGCCCACTTTTGAATTGGGTTGGATTTTTGTTATTGAGTGGTAGGAGTTCTTTATATACTCTGGATAGGAATCCCCCATCAGGAGTTATGACTATTTCTCCCATTCTATGGGTTGTCTCTTCACACTCTTAGTGTCCTCTGACACACGAAAGTTTTTATTTTTGATGAAGTTTATCTATTTTATTATCTGTGCTATTGGTGTTATACCCAAGACATCATTACCAGACCCAATGAATGTCATGAAGATTTTACTCTATCTTTTCTTCTAAGAGATTTATGGTTTTAGCTGTTACATTTAGGTCTTTGATCCATTTGGAATAAATATCTAAATACGGTGTAAAGGAAGGACCCACCTGCATTCTTACACATGTGGAGATCCTATTTTCCCAGGACCATTTGTTAAAAAGACTGCCCTTTCCTCCCACTGAATGATCCTGGCACCCTGCCGAGAACCATCTTATACAGGCGAGGGTTCGTTTCTGGGCCCCCCTCTCCTACGGTCTATACGTCTGCCTTCAGGTCAGTACCGTGCTGTGTTGATTGCTGTACCTTTGTGGTAGGTTCCGAAGTCAGGAAGCGTGAGGCCTCCAGCTTTGTTCTTCTGCAGACTGTTTTGGCTGTTTAGGGTCCCTGAGATCATATGAATTTCAGGATTGGTTTTTCTCTATCTGTAAAAAATGGCATTGGGATTTCGACGGGGATCGTGCTGACTCTGTGGTTCGCCCTGGGTGTACTGGCACTTCCACAATGTTCGGTCTTCCAACCCACGAACACGGGACACGTTTCCACGTACTTATCTTCTTTCATCTCTTTCAGCAACGTTTTGTGGTTTTCAGTGTACGAGTCTTTTGTCTCCTTGGTTCAGTTTATTCCTTATATTTTGCTCTTCTTGATGCTATTAAAAATGGAATTCCTAATTTCCTTTTCGGATACTTCCTCTCAGGGGTACAGGGCTACAACTGATGCTTCTGTACTGATTTTGTATCTTATAACTTTTCTGCATGCATTTATTAGTTCTAGGTTTTTTTGTGCGGAATCTTTAGGATTTTCTACATATACAATCATGCCATTTATGAACAGAGATCATTTTACTTCTTTCCCAATTTGTATGCTTTTGGCGGGGGCCGGGGGCTAACTGCCCCAGGTGGAAGTCAGAAGAGGGAACGTGTAAAACACGAAGGAAGCCAGAGGCCTCTGCGCGGCAAACTCCGCATTTGTCGCTTTGTCTCTCTGTGAGGCACAGCAGATCCAGTGTGCACTAGTAATTCCTCAAATAAACTGCTAACCAAGCAAGGTGAGCTAATAACTACTTCCAGACAAGTAGGTGGACGTCTGACTGGCTACTGATTCCTGAAGACGTTCCAACAAGGAACTGGCCCCTGTTCATCTTTCTGAGAGATTTCTACACACGACAGGAATGCGTACCTTAGGATCCACGAGGGCCCCGGCCTTGATGAGGTACTTCACTGCATCTAAATGGTTGTTTTCTGCTGCCTCCATCAACGGGGTTCTCTGGTCTTCCGAGCAGGTGTCGATATTCGCGCCCGCCTAGTGAAACCAGGACAGTTCAGGTGCGTAGAGAGCTCCCATTGCAGCCCCGCCTGGCATTCAGACACTCCAGACACTTGCAAGCAGAAAGATCTGGTGAGCTATGCTAAAATCATTCCCAATGACTGTAGCTGCGTCTGCAGAACCGAATGCAGACATGACCGTTCTACTACTGTCAAACCTTCGGTTCAAGAAAAGCATTTTCCTGACAGAAAATGTTTATAGCACATTAGCAACAACAACTTTAGAAGTAAGAAGTGATAACCTTCTAAAACAGGAAAAGGAGGGGGGCACCCGGGGGCTCAGTTGGTTAAGCATCTGCCCTCGGCTCAGAGCCCCGCACTGGTCTCTCTGCTCAGCGGGGAGTCTGCCTCTCCCTCTGCCCCCCCCTGCTCGTGTGTACATTCTCGCTCTCTCTCTCTCAGAAGTAAATAAAATCTTCAAAAAATAAAATAAAGCGGGCAAAGGAGGAATGTGGAGGGAACTGCTCAGCAAAGCTGGGCCAGCAGGCGGGCAATGATCTGGCCTGCAGTGACCACAGGACACCCTGACTCAGTGACCTCCTTCTTTGGCTGTTTTAACGCTTCCCAAAATTAGTAGAATAAAAGCTGATTTCCAATACTAAGTATTTTGAAGCAATTTCTAATCTTCAATAGAGTATGTACTTGGAAAACTAACAGTCTAGCAAATATACATAGATAAACTGCAGTCTGTTTGAAACTTAAGCAGCTCCAACTCTGAAATGTGTTGTGTGCTACAAGCAAATTGGATTCTCACAATTAAAACCTTTTCCCCATGCGGGTAAAATTGCCTAATTTCTTAAAATGATGTACCAAAAGCTAGTATTTAGCTTATAAAATAAATATTTATTAGGAAAAGGCTGAGAATAGTATTATTTTTGCTGTTTGTAATTAAAAACAAAAGTAACAAATGAGTTAAATTTTTAAATAGATCCAGAGTGGTGCACAGGGAAACCAGGGGACTGAGGTGCCTGAACAAGACTTCTGGCAAATTCCAGAGGGCAGGATGGGGCTGGGGGCCATAGGCAGAGCTGAAGACCAGGCACTAATGGAAGGTCAGGGGTCAGAGGACGAGACCCCTGACCTTCAGTTAGACCAGGGTCAGACCAGGCCCTGAGACTTGGGGGGCAAGTCTGAGGACCTAGGACCTATTCCCAGTGTGCCCATCTGAAATCAAGGGCAACAAGTGACAGAGGCCCTCACAAGGACACACAGACAATCCAGAACTGACACTGCAAAAGCTGGCCCAGAAGAAAGTGATTGTCACCAGGAAAAGGTAGGAAAGACTGAGAGACAAAGCCAAAGAATCCCAAAGAACCTTGAGACAGAGGGAGAGGACAGAGGAGAGAGTCCAACCAGGAGGTCCCCATGTGACTGATGGGATTCCCACCCGAGAGAATGGTGAGAACAGGGAAGTGGGTCTTAAGGGAAAAGTCCCAGTTCATCCAGCAGGATGGACTCAGTACAGACTCCAGGCCAGACACACCACAGCCCAAGTGCCGGACACCAGGCAAGCCCCAACCCCCACATGTTCCCCACAACCTCCCTGCGTGACTGTGCAGAGTGTGCAAGACCCCGTGTGGGTGTGCAAGGTGTGTGTATGCACCGGGTGAGGCATGTGTTGTCCACAACAGGTCCTCGGGCTCAGAGGTCAGTGCAACAGGTGTGGCTCTGCCCCTCCCCTCAGGGCTCCATGACTATCAGGATATACACCTTTCTCTGTTACGAAACCCCTCACAGGCTCACGACGGACAGCAACCACAGACACAGCAGGAACACTCACACAAGGAGGAAAGGCTACAGGGCACCCTAGAGTTGGGGAGCAGATGGAGGTGACCTGTCAGTGGGGACATGCACCTGGACCCAGGGCAGCTGCCATGAATGACCAGTGGCAGGGATGTTCACACCATGGATGTCCCCGGGGCTGGCCAAAGGCCGGGATGACGGCTGGAGGTAGACGTGCTGCATCTGTATCCACGACCAGCCCAGCCGCCCTGACCACACAGTCACGAGCTCGGGGGATGGTGCTCAGTGCTTGAGCAGTACATGCTTCCTTCCACTTAATGTTGTCCTTTCAATCCGAACAGCCACGTATGGCAGCACATGGCACACTGCAGCGGGCAGGGCCCGAACAAAATAAGAGCTGTTTCTAGTGAGACCACAGGACAAAAATTAAATGGGATGGAAAGATCTCAAAACTGCTCTTCACAGGTGCTCCTGGCATGAGCGAACGTTCCTCAAACCCCGAGAACACAAGAACACAGAAGAGTGCAGGCTAGCGACACCAGTCAGCAGCTTCAGAGCTTCTGGGGCTGGGGAGAGGGTGCAGAGCCAGAGCCTGCCCAGTGGATGGTGTGGCAGGGAGACGCCCCACCAGAGCTGAACCTCCTAGAAACAACACCCTTGGATTCAGGGGAAACTAGACAAAACTAGAGTCCTGGGGACTCTCAGGAAAGCAGTTCAGGTTCTAGGAGAAAAATACAATCACAGGCTCCCAAGCTCAGGGAGTGAGCAGCCAAGGCCATCGACATCAGGCCAGCACAGAGGGTCACAGAGAACAACACTAGAAAGGGCTGCTCTTCCACAGTAAGTCATATTTTATTTCACAACAGTTTAAGATACAGAGAAGCTACAGAACGGCAGAGAGTTCCTGCGCTCTCGGCTTTCCCAGGATGGTGCCTCACACAAGGGCGGGAGGGACAGGACCGGGACCAGAGCACAGACACACTTCCCCCTGTGCTCACAGGCACAAGTACGGTTCTGCTCTTGGACCGAAAGGAAGACACACCAGAATTCCTACCGCGTGACTCAATGTGCATGAAGCAGAGAGGAAGACAGAGCAAAGCCACATGGCAATCAGACTGGAGAGATACAGAGACCAGGGCTGTCACGGTGAGAGCCTGCAGAGCCGTCCCCTCCAGGGGGGTGGGCAGGGATTTGTCCTGACCTGGGTTGAGGTGGGTGCCCTTCATGACTACTCATTAACATGATGTTTACATCTTAAGGACTTTTCTGCATGAATCTCTTTCTCTCTCTCTCTCTCTCTCTCTCTCACACACACACACACACACACACACACACACACTTTAACACTAAAAAAAAAAAAAAAAGGCCAAAGAGAAAACAGGTCTTTTCAAAGGAATGACAAGCTACCTTCTCAAAAGAAGGCAAAGAAGCCAGAAGACAGTGGAATCGTTCCTTAAAAAAAGTGAGAGAAAACAACCAGCAACCCAGAATCCCGAATCCAGGGAAATGTCTCCCAAAAAGCCCCCACACTGGTCTCTGAAATGAGGAGGAGCCTGGGCAGCCCCCTCACCCACCTCCGCGCAGCACACTGACCACCAGGGAGACCCTGCCCCACCTCCTGCCCCGACCCTGTCCTGCCACCGTCCCACACAGCACCGGGCCTCCAGTCCACCCTCTCCGAAGCACAAACCACATCCGTGCCCCGTGCGACCCCTTGCAATGGGGATGAGACAGCATCCCACTGGGGCGCTGACCCCCAGCCCTCTCCCCACCTCGGAGCACCAGCACCCGTGCTCACTGCCTCAATGGCCATGCCAGCTGCCCTTGACCTCTCTCCAATGAGCTCCTCTCCGTCAGATCAGCCACCCACCACCGTCACTGCTGAGAACCAACCCCTGTATGACCATTCTAAGCAGCCCTCTCGGCTGCCCCCGAGTCCTGCTAGGCTTCTCTTGAACTCCATGGGCCTCTGCACCGAAATGGCTCAAGCTCACCAAGCCAGTGCAAGGCCTTCTGTCACCCCCTTGGCATCCGCAGCTCCCCCATCTTGTCCGTCTGAAGACGGAGGACATGATGCCTGCACACCGGATCACAGATTGACCTCTGGAGGCGAGAGAGAGTACACAGCCTCCACGTGAGTGAAGAGAAAGGAAAAGAGATGACTGAAGCAAATATCAACCCAAAAGAAGGCAACGAAAGAGATTTAAAAAAGAACATTTGTTTGAAAAAACTAAGAATCAAAACAACAATATAAAACATCAGAAATATATTTAAATGCTAGAAATTACAGTAAATATTATCTAGACTAAAGGTTCCTATTAAAATACCAAGATTACCAGGCTGACCTTTTAAACACTCTAGCAACATGTTACGTAACAAGACACCACCCAACCAGAGGCTCTTTGGCGTGAGAGGAAGCTACAAATGTACACTAACATGTGTGTCGACCGCAAGATACAGGCGCAAATGTCAACACGATCGTGTCCTGCTCTGCCCACAGCGGCCGCTTCCATCAGCACCCATCAGAACAAGAAAACACTCCAGGTGAGTGGAGACGCACTGGCAGAAGCTGTGGCGTTAAGACAGATACACAAGCGAGGCTGAGGGAGGGGAGCAGCCCCGGCAGCCCGGCCTTCGGCACCTCAGGCTCCCACAGAGGCATACGCAGGAGACAGCCCACACGTGCCCCTCTCTCGCCAGCAGTGCCTGCAGGGCACCCAACAGCAACAAGACAGGGACCCCCCACCAGCATTTTAGTACTTTAGATGTGAACAAACAGGAATCATCAGGCACTTGAGGAAAACCTATAAAAAAGAAAGACCAAACCGAACAGAGCAGCACAAAACTTCAAAATTACTGTAGTATCTTCAAAGAAACAAGGGAAGAACATAGGTACAAAAAAGGAACTCTCAGGGAGCAAGAAAGGACTCTGGATCTCACGATGGGACTGTACAGACTGAAATTCCCCAGAGCAGCTGGAGGGTGAGGTCAAGAACACTGCCTAGCAAGCGGGAGGGGAAATGAAGAGCTGGTGCACAGCAGGAAGCGATGGCCAGAGGACGAGTCCATCAGGCCTAACATGAGAACAGGAGCTCCAGAGGGCAGATGGGAAGGTGGCATCCAGAAACCCCAGAACAAGGGACAGGAACGTCTACATCGAAGGACACACCAAATACTCCAAAGGAGTCAAAAGACCACTGCATCGCAGTGAGATCTGAGACCAGTGGACTGAAGGAAATTTCCTGAGGCATCCAGAGATAAAGGATTAGACTGAAAATGTCGTCTCCAACAGACAGGGGCCCAACACAGGGCCAGGGTCAGGGAAGGGGTGTCCCAGAGAAAGAGGGCATGGGAGCAAGCAACAACCAGAATTCTCGGTGACACGGAGACAAGAGGCAGTCTGTTCAGAGGGTTAGGAATGGGAGGAGGCAACAGAAGCACACGACAATTGCCGCTCTCGTAGGCGCCGTGGCCAGCTCCGGAAGTACTGACGTGACCACCCAACACAGGGGCTCCGCCACAGACCTCAGCAACACAGGACATGATCAAACGGGGAGGATGGGGGGGGTGGCGTGAGCATGCCAGGGCCAAGCCTTTCCACGCTCTAAAGTCAGTAATTGATATTAAAAACTGAGTGGAGAACGGGAACAAAAACAACAAATCTAGAAAAGAGCCAGAGAAGCAGCTGTTGGACTGACAGCAGGGCCCGGGTGTGCCAGGACTGGAGGGACAGAAACGCTGGTTTTCTGTTTGGGCCAGGAAGTGCTGTTTGACTTTCTGGCTCTCAGAACTATGAGCCTCGTGTCATTTTACCAACAAAGACAAGAGAGAGCGGGTGGAGGGCTCTGTGGAGAGCCGCCCTGTCCGACCTGAATCAGCATGTGGCAGATGTCCACGTGGCCAGCCTCCGCAGCGGCGTGCAGTGGGGAGCGTTTGTTCTGATGCTCCATCTTGAAGTTGGGGTCGATTCCGTCAACTGTGAACAAACAGGTTTCACCGATTACTTTGGAAGCAGCCTCTGTTCCCACCACTTCAGGGTGGTCACAAAGGCTAGTAAAGGCACAGGTGGATGACCACCAAGAACCAGCATCACACAACACCTCCCATGTCTGGTAAGAGTGAAGCCAGCCTCCAAACACACTGCTAAGACTCAAAAGGAAGTATGCTAGCTTCACACAAAATTCAACATGTGGGTCTATTGCCAGGAGCCACCTAACAATACGAAACGCTTCCCTCACTGCCCTTGTCTAACTCAGGGGCTCCCAGAATTTCTCTGGGGTTCCTTCTGTATTTTCAAGCACTCCTGCTCTCTGCCTTCCCCAGGCCGGGGGGCACCCGCTAAGGGCAAGGACAACAGGCCCACTGGGCAGCCTCACACACATACACGTGGCTTGGTGCACACGATCCCAGCCAGGCCTGCCATGGACAATCCACTGACAGACCAGCCACAGAGCAGCCAGGAATGCCTATGGGGAAAATGACTAAAACTGCCATTTTGGTCAACGTTAAATAACTTACATTTTTAGAACAAATCGTTGAGTGTCTTCTTTGATTGTCAAGTAAAGGCATTTTTAATCACTCTTTTGAACCCTGAGAAACAAAGCCTCGAGCTGCAAGCTCAGAATCAAACTACTGCCCCTTCCTTGGTGGAGCAGATCTGGGAAGGGTCTGAAAGCACCAGCAGGTGCGTCAGTGTAGTATGTCTTGCTCTGCCCACAGCCGGCTTCCACCAGCACAGGCCTTGTACACGCCTTCCTGCCACCAGTGCACAGCTGGCCCCACTCACTCAGCTTCCTTTTCCTGAATCTACATCTTCTCTTAATCATATACCACATTCCTCTTTTAAAATGAGAAATTCATAGAAAATATGTCTATTACCACAAATAACAGAATATGAACACCACGCACAAGATGACCACTACTGGGCGCAGATCAGAGAAACAAGAGACAGACTAAGAAAAAAACCGAGACCCACCTCCTCAAAAAGGTAACAAACTACTGCCGGCTCCTGGGGCATCAGGGGCAGGCAGCCCAGCGGGAGTGACAGGCCGCTTACCCAGCATGAGCAGCACCTTCTGCAGCTCCCCTTGCCTGGCGGAGAAGTACAGCTGCTTCGGATGGAAGCGAAGCTTCTTCGGTCTGCGGGGAAAGCACGGACAGCTGTGACCACCAGGTGGCCTCACCCAAGCTCCTAGCCCACCCGCCGCCACACACACAGATGTACAGAGGCTCACTGAGGGATGCGAAGGCCTGGGGATGTCTACCTACTGATGCCTCAGGGTCAAGGGCACCAAAGTCACCAGGCTCACACATCACACAGGAAAAAACAATAAAAAAGAGCAACTGTCTTCTTCATCCACAACAGGAGAATAGTTCCTGAGGCTTCTGTGTACTGTGACAACTGCGTACTGTGACAACAGAGCGAACCATCTCGCTGTAGCGTGGGGTCGAGGAAGGCCCACCTGGCCCAGCCCACCCCCTTCAGCATGTGGTCTGGGCCTGGCGAGCGGGGCAGGGGGACGCAACAGTCACCATAACATCAGGGCCACAGATGAGGCTGGAGACTGACAGAGTGAAAGCTATGGGGGACTCGGCAATGTGTCCTAACACCTGAGCTTCCCCTAATCAAGAGTACCGCGACATACACCCCTTCCAGAAGAGAGGCGCATGCCCTGAGGGAGGACACGTGGCCTGGCCTGAGACCCTGGTGAACTAGGCTGGTGGGCTTCCCCGGGAGAGGACGCCTGCCTGGCTCACAGGTCACAGACTCGGGGCCCTCTTGCAGGGCTGCACTATCTGGGAGTTGGCAGGTAAGCCTGAACGGCCACTTGATCCAATGCTTCATTTCACAGATGAGGAAATCAGCCAAGTGGCATTTGCTCTTATGTCCTGAGGTCAACACCAGGGGGTCAACAATATCCAGGGGAAATGTCTGTAAAAGCCTCACCAGGACTATCCTCACTTATGATTTCAAAGAAGTCACCTTTTGCTCTTAATATAATGGACAGCTTGAAACAATTTCCTGAAACAGTGTAAAAATACGTGAATATGTAAATGAACACCATTAATCAAAAAGCTGAAGAAGGCTACAGTGACCTGGTTGGGAATTCCCCACGACCCCGTGGGGGAGCCTGGTGACTCTCAGGAGGTGCCACACGGGGTACAGACCCTGGGCAAGCGCGACCATGGCAGTCCGAGAAGCGCCGGGGGATTTACAGACACATGGGCGCCAACAGCCCAGTGGCTGACACGGAGGGAAGAGAAATCTGCAGGAAGGAACGTCCAGATGGGCGGATGTCAGTAGGTCAGGCCCTGAGCCATGCCTGAAATTGCAGACTGGTTCTTACTTTTCCGAGTCCAGAGCGATCAGAGCGCTTTCCAAGGTCTCCTTTCCTGGTCCCTGGGAGAGGCCGGGAGCCGGCTTCACCAGTCCGGCAGGCCCCGTGGGGTCGAAGCCCTCAGCTGCCTGGGGGGCTGTGCTCTGAGGCTTGCCATCCTCCAATGGCGGTGGTCCAGCAGTGCTTGAGGGGTAGGAAACAAATGACATGCTCAATTGCAGACACGTGAAAATCTCCACTTCTCGTGGAAACCAATGAAAACACACGATTCACTCGGACCCCTCCAGCTGTCCTGCTCTTCTGAGCGTGAAAACAGCTTCAGACTCGCTCTCTGTTCAGTCCTTGGATCAGTCTAGTTCAGGGCAAATTCCCAGAAGAAAAGTGACATTCAAAGCAAAAGGACAACTTTTCCACGGTTTCCAGGACCACGTTCAAGTTTGTTTTTGTGAATGAGCTTCCAAGTTGGAGCTATCAAACCCACTGCTCAGCCCAGTGGGAGGAAATCCTCCTAGAAGTTTGATTCAAAGTATGTCACATTCATTTACAGGTTAGCAGGGTTAACACAGAACAACAAGAAGGAATCGGCCTCCTCCCAATATTCAGTTTGACATGTCTACAATTCAAGGCTCTTTTAAACAGCCTTCGACGAAGTATTACTTTTCTCTGTATCAGTGAGATATTTATTATGTTATATATTCCCAGTATGAACCCTTCCCTTAATAAAAGTCTTTTTTTGTTTAGCTAGGGCCTTCAAAATATAATGCAGTAGTTGTACCAGCTAAAGCTAACGTCTCGTACTCCACCTGCATGCCACAGATGTACAAATGTGTAGGGGGCACGGACATGCATGGACGTGCAGAGACACTCCGCCGGGGCACAGGACACGCACACACACATGCAGGGGTCAGCACTTCAAGACACACAGGCCTTTGGGGGAGCTGACCAAGGCTGCACTGGGTGCATACCTGCCTGTGGTTGTGTCAGCCCTGCCCTCCACCAAGGAGCTCTTGTCCTGCCCGGGGGCCGGCGTCACGGTGGAGGTTGTGTCTGCTTTTGCGATGGTCACCTCTTTGGCCTTGGAGATCTCCTCCCCACAGTGGGGACAGTAGCTGGCATTATTGACTCGGGAGGCACAGTCTTTGTGAAAGCGGTGAGAGATGCTGCTCTCAGGCTGGCACTCCATAAAATTACCCTGGAAACAGGAGGATGAGAAATCATTGCTTAAAATCAGGGCTAACATGCATGAAAGTAAACAAAGTGCTACTGAACCTGCCTGTGAGTGTGCTCTGGGGGCCAGGGGCCCAGAGGCCGGTTGGGGATCCCAGTCCCTGGCTAGGTAAGCAGGAGACCCATGTCCTACGTCTGTGGTGTGTCCACACATACCCCTGCTTTGTTTCTTTGGTTTTGTGTGTTTTTTTTTTTTTTAAGATTTATTTATTTATTTGAGAGAGAGGGAGAGAGCGCGAAAGAGACAGTAAGAGCGGGAGGGGCAGAAGGAGAGGGAGAGAATCTCAAGCAGAATCCACACCGAGTACAGAGCCTGATCGGGGTTCAATCCCACAAACCCTTAGACCGTGACCTGAGCTAAAGTCAGGAGTCAGATGCTTAACCGACTGAGCCGCCCAGATGACCCCACCCTGCCCCACCGCTGCTTTAAAGAAAGAGAGCAAAGTGGGGAGAAGCCACTTGACTGACCCCCACACCCCAGGAGGCCAAGGCCTCACTCTCCGGATGTTCTAAGCCAAGAAGAGACTGCACAGAAGACCAGGTCTCACGAAGGACTCCCAGAGGACAATCTAGGACAGAGAACCTCAGAAGAGAGAGGAGGAACAGTGCTCTACAGAGATTACCCAGCATTACTGAGGGGCACTTTAGGCAAACCCATGATGGCCTCAAAAAAGGACCCTTGCTGGCACCACGGAGGTAAACCCCCAGCAGGATGAGAAGCCGTAAGACTAGCGTGTGCTTGCTGGGAGTTAAGGGTCAACAGACACAGAGAAGCAGTCTCCCTCTTTTCCAGCAGAAGCAACAAGGATGTGGAAGAAAGGAGGGGTACACAGGTGTGAAATCCCAAGAGCAGCCACTGAAGAGAAGCTGCTGGCCCCGGTGGTCGCTCCGCTGTGGGCCACATGAACCGCAGGGCTCCCTGCGTTCTTACAGGCACCCCAGGCACAGGCATATATGAAATGAAGTAACTGACAGAAAAGACCCTAAAACCAAGAGATGAAGGCAAAGCAGAAGGCAAGGCAGGCAGGCCCCTGCCCAGGAGCAAGGCCGCTGTGTGTTCAGACACAGTGAGCAGGAGGAGGGGGGCTGAGAGCGCCCACCTCCCATCTCCCATCTGTCCCCGGGAGGCTGCAGGCTCGCACGTAGCAAAGAGAGCATGTTGTGAGAGGGGGTCTCCAGGTGGGCCCCCAGACTCAGGAGCTGCTGGGAGGCGTCTGCCACAACTGTCAGCCAGCGGGAGGAAGGGAGCAAACGCTGGCATTAGCCTGTTCAGCCGGGGACCCGCACGGCGAGCCGGGCACTTACCGCTGTGCAGAAGTAGCCGCAGCCAGGACAGCACTGGTGCTTCACCATCCGGCCCCGGTGGTCTTCACACAGCACCAAGAGTGGCGCTTTGCTGGACGGGCGCATTAGCTCATGCTTGACCACGCTGTTGGTGCACCTGCCCAGCTGCAATCACACAAGACCAAGATCAGCAACAGAGCCGTTGGGTAGGAGCCCAGCAGATGCGAGTCTGAGGCGGACTCTAAGGGTCGGGACGCTGAGGGGAAGGCAGGGCTCTATGTTCTGCAAGTCTGCCAGAACAGAACAGTTAGCCTGACAGGCGGCCACACGCACAGTGTCAGAGGAGCAGGTGGTTAACTTGGCAAATGGAGGAAAACATCCTGGGCAAGCTGGGGTGCAGGCCAGGTACTGAGGACAAATGGACATACCCCAGGCCGGGCAGAATGGGTGTCAGGGGCCAGCAGTGGACCCTCACTGTGAATCCATGGAGGCCCACAAGTGGTCAGAGCGGCCGGAGCAAGACATCAGACCAAGGGCTACTGGTGAGCTGCACAGACAACGGGGCAAGTGTGGCCCAGGTGTACCCCACAGCAGCCTGCCTCAGGCCTCTGAAGATGACCCCATGCCCTGCCCCGCAACTGCTCAGCCGACTGTGCCTGCCACCCCCACCAAGTGATGCAGAGTCAGCGGACAGCAAGCCCCAGACCCACCCTCCCAGACCGACATCTGCTCCTGTGGGAGAAGCAAAGACAAAGCACAAAGACTAAAGCTACCAAGCAGAAATCAGAGGCCATCTGAGGAGCACAAGCCAGGGCAGGAGAGTGTGTAAGAAACTGTCACCAGTGCCCCTAAAGAAACAGACCTCGTGGCCATTCTCACAGTGGAACAGCAGGCAATAAAGGAAGACATGCTCAGGGAACAAAAACGAGCTCTCAGGAATTAGAATTAAGGTGGAAGAAAGGGAAATTTCTACAGAAGTGCTAGAAGAAAGATGGGGAATTTTCTGAAAGTGAAGCAAACAGGCAAAAATTTAGAAAACGAAGAAAACTGGAGGCTCCCATCTAGGGGACCTAAAATAAAGGTAAAACGGAGAGAAGCAAGGGTACACGAACTGGAAGGATGCACCCGTCCCTGTTTGTGTGGGAGGCAGCAGCAGCCTGGGACGCCAGCGCGCTCCTAGTCGGGAAGCAGGACGCCAGGGAGGAAGCCAGCCCAGCAGTGCAGCAAGCGCTGTGCAACAACGAAACAAATAGCAATCTCAAAATAAAAAGGAAACCGTGTCCAACATAGAGTTCTTGACTCAGAGAAAGCATTTCCAGAATACAAAGTCTCAGGTATCTATCTCCCCAGCAACCTTCTGTGAGAAGCTACTGAGGGTATGCACCACCAAGATGGGAAAGTTATGACCCAGACAGACTTGAGGTGCTGAAAATGCCTACAGAAATGTGCAATTCCATTGATCTAGGACTGAATTTGTAATAGGTACATGAGAAATGAGGAAATTATTAACTCAGGAAAATAAAAAGTCGTCTGGGAGAAGAAATGTACTCCAAGCATGCCACTGGCTCAGCTGTGAGGATTTCCACAGTGTGTTATGAAAACCGCAAATACAGTTTTCACCAAAAATACAGACAGAATGCATACTGCAGGTGGGGTAACGAGAAAGCAGGGGAATTAGAAGGGGAGCAACTCCACCACAGTCAGAAACCAACAGGCCGTATCTTGCACGTAGACAGCCAAGAAATGACAGCAGGAAGTGGGTTATGTAAAACTATGGAAAAAAATTTTAAATATAAAGAAAAATTCAAAGAGGTCAAAGTGGCTGTCCCAGGGGAAGGAGAGTGGGAGAACCAGAGTGAAGAGCTGGCACGGGCAAACAGGAGGAATTCTGAGACTGACACTCAAGCCGACATCTAACATCGTGAACATTTACAGTTGTCATAAGCAGGACAGGAGATGCTGTTAAACATCTAACCAAAAAAAGACGATCCCGCACAGAGAATCATTTGGTCCAAAGGAGCAGAGGCGCTGTGGCTGAGCGGTTCTGCTCCGGAGTCTGAGCACACGGCCAAGAACCAGAGCAAGCCACACGAGGAGACTAGGAGGTGCCCCGATGCCACACAAGCACACCAGGAATGTTAGAAGTCAAATAAAAATGGTAGAAATAAAAACTATCGAAACAGATAAATGCATACGACTGGCTCGTGAGTATATTCCACAAGGAAGAAGAAATTACTGAATTGAAAAAGGTCAATGTAATTAACCCAAACCTAAAATAGAAACAGGAAAAAGAGCAGAGCACCCACCAGCTGAGACAGTATCACATAAGCTGACATACGTGTGACCAGAGTGCCAGACAGGGGAGGACAGCCAGGCCGAGGAGTAGGGGCTGCCAGGCAAGAAGGCTCGAGGACAAGCAGGCGCCAGATCCAAGTCCAAGAGGCTCAGAGAGACTGGAAGAGCATAAGTATTGAAAGAGAAAGACAAAAGAAAGACCAAAACCATGGCACCCAGGCCCAGAGACAAGAGAAAACCTTGGAGCAGCCGGAGAAAAACTCGGTATCACATAAGAGGAACGAAGAAGACAGGAAGGGTGGCCAGCAACCCCCTCAGAAACCGTGGACCATGCCACGGTAGCAGCCTTCGCAGATGCTTAAGAGTGCTATGCCCACGAAAATACCCCCCAGACGAAGGCAGAACAAAGACATTCCCAGGCCCACACAAGGGAGAGAACTCGCTGTCGGCACGACCTGAGCTGTGGGACAGCCATGACAGCCGGGTCCTGGGCTCCAACCCAACAGAGGGGGAGCGGCCCCGGGGTAGGGTCTAAATGAAAGTCAACCAAAGACTACTTCTATGTTTAAGCAAAAACGACAGCAATACCCTGTGGGCTTTTAGCACATATGAAATTAAAACGCATGACAAAAGATGGGAGGGAGGATTTGGGACCACATTACCGTAAGATTCTTATACCATGTCAACGGGTGTGGCATCAAGGGCAGGTAACCGTGACAAAGTAAAGATGAGTGCTATAAACCCCAGGGCAGTGCCTGCACACATCAGAAGAAGATTTACATAATAAAGCCAACAGTGGAATAAATTGGAATCATAACAAAATTCAATCGAAAAGTCAAAAAATAGAGAAAAATGAGTAACGGATGACAGAAGCCCTAACACCATAAAGATGTTAGACCGTAGCCCAACTATAGCAACAACGCACGAGGTGGGGATGATCTGAACAAGAGTCAAGAACAGAGATGTTAGATTATATATGAGAGTAAAGCCTAACTACACGCTGTCTAAAGAAATCCACTTTAAAGACAAAGACAGGTGAAAAGTAAAAGGGTGGAAACGTGTCCTGCAGACATTAATCAAAGGAAAGCGAGGTGCGTACGTGAGTATCAGGCACACGAGTCTCAGCAGAGGTGTCTTCCTGGGGTTGCAGAGGGACAGAGCGTAGTGATGCGTGAGCACAGAGCACAGTCTCCACACACAAGAGGCCAAACCAATGGGTCATGACTGAAGGATCCAACACTCCTCCTTCAGCAACTGATGGACAGAGTCAGAAAAGCATCAGAACACCTGAACAGCAGTTCCTGACAGCAGTGGTGGTCACGTAATTATACGCATTTGCCAACACTCAGAACCACCCGACAAAAGGTGACTTTTACTGTGTGAAGTGCGCCTTGATAAAGCTGCCTGACAGCACAAAACGACAAAGGAGCTTGTTTTGGGAAGGGCTGCTCACTAGCAGCTAAATATGAGATAGGGAGACCACAAAACAATTTTGGGGTAAACAGCAGTGACCTAAGAATTTCCTGGAATCCCACATAAAATAGCAACTGGACAGCAAAGCCACAACCCAAAGACAACATTTACAACAAAATCAAGCTACCATGGCTGCAAGACTCAAGTGTCTAGAGGAAAACCCCATTTAGCCACGAGACGCATGCAACACTGGTGTTGCAACAGGAGGAGAAGGAAGACCAAGGTAGTGTCTCGTGGACCCCAGGACAGGGATACTGAAATACGAGATCCTCACTGGGAAACCCCGCAGGGAGGACCGGGGGAGGGCAGCCCAAGAGCTGGGGCCAATGTGGCAGAGCTTCCAGGAAATCTCAAATACTTGGGCTAACGTCCTCCTAAAGTCCTGCAGAGGGAGTGAGAAGAGTCTGGTCCATCTCTGCATTAAGCTGCAGATGTATGAGAACAGAGGAACAGCTGAATAGCACCATGACTGTGGGATCCATAAACTCCAGATGACGCGGTCACGTGGCCCGGGTTGTTCCACAGAAAAATTGAAAGGAAAAGAAAAGGAGGGGGGAGTGTGTGTAAATTAAAAGACAAAAGGACAATAGTGTCTACGGGTTTACATATGGAATGGTGAGGCTATTCTGAAAACACAGGGAGGTGAGCACTAGAGATGGCAGAATGGGGGCCACTCAGGTCCCGGTCAAATCCTGAACCTTGGTGGCAGGTTACCAGAGGGTTCACGCTGGACAGACTCCTGAGGCAAACATTTGTCCTGTATTGTTTTCTGGATCTATGTTTCATTTTACAACACTCTGAATACAGAAAAGACCATGAGTCCCTAAGATGCTAAAGGAAAGGAGAGAGGGATGGGAGGGAAGAAACACAGTCAAGCCTCTGAGACTGTCAAGACACCAACTCCTTACTCTGGAAAGGAAAAGGGTGAGGGGGTAGGGGAGACCAAGTAGCTATTTATTCTGTCTATCCAGTGTGAAGTGTGTTTCTGGGGTGCCAAACAGCCCTAGCAGATGAGGGGAGCTCTTCTGTGTCCAAGGGTCCACCCGGAAACTACAGAAGGGATGGCAGGCCTGCAAGACCACCATTTCTGCCATGCTTCTGGGGTCCTGCCTCGTCCTGTTGCTGCATGGAAAATGACTTTGCTTACTTCGTGGTCCACACTTTCCGTAGCCATGCACTGGTTGTTCGCCAGAGTGGTGATTTCTCGGCTTTTCGGGGTTTCCATCCGGCAGCTACAGAGGGGCACTTCCTGAAGGCCATCCGTCTCCACCACGTCAGGACCATTGGCCAGCCCTAAAGTCACACAAACACACGTGAGTGTCAGCAACAGCACAGCGCATGCCCAGGCAGGCTTCCACTACATGCAGTGGCACGAGGTCCCCACTTCAAGATGACAGTCCAGAAAGTGACCAATGACATGGTCTTTCTGGAAACCTCACGTACAAGGAAGAAAACACTCAATTACTGTGCTGCACAGCAGGAGGGTATGCCCGCCTGTCGAGCGCCTGCTGCCGGCGGGACCGGGAAGGGAACCTCTCCCAGTAACATACCATCAGAATTACTGCGTAATTCACATTCTCAGGAGCCAGGACCTAAGTTCAGAAAGAGACTATACCTTCATTAGCTACCCCTAAATCTTTTGGTTTTCACACACAAAAAAAGCATTCAATACATGTTAAGACCTTGTTCTCCTCACTTGGATTTAGAATTGCAGCCACAGAAACAAACATTTGATTCCATTTGGGTTTACTTATCCAGGATGTTTGCTAGACTGAGGAGGGACAAGTTGAGGGATGCCAGACCAACGGTGACAGTAGTAATGAGGGTGGTACATCTTATCTCCTTCTCATCCCCGATTTATGGTGAAGACACCAGGAGAGAAGGAGGACCTCAGCCCAACCTGAGCACAGCCAGAGCCAGGCCGGCCTCGAGGGGTGGAGGTGCAGGCTGGCTGCCAGTACGACCCCTCAATCCAACCTGGTAACAGGGTCTGGCTGCTTTCAAAGGAAGACACATTTCATGTTCTCCTCTTGTGAGACAGCCAAAGTAGAGACAAGGTGATCGACATCCCCAACGCTCGCCATTCGTTTTTTTCGTTAAGAATAATGGACTCTCGGGGCACCTGGGTGGTTCAGTCGGTGAGCGTCCGACTCTTCATCTCAGCTCAGGTTATGATCTCAGGGTCATGAGTTCAAGCCTAGTGTGGAGCCTACTTAAAACAATAAGGAAAAGGAAAACAAAACAAAACAAAACCAAAAAAACGGAGAGAGAATAATGGACTGTTGCTGCCACACCTCTGTAAGTGGGCCCACAGGGGGTCGGAGGACATGGCCTCACTGCCCACTACTACCCTTACGTGTGACCTGAGGCTGGCCCTCGCCAGGAGACTCAGGATGCAGGGTCCTCCATGACTGGCAGCAGGAGCCCACATGCTCATTTTGCCCTGTGAAACTTCCGAGCCTCTAGGTCACCTACACCCCAAGAGAGTGACACCCTTCCTTCACGGTGGGAGGAAACAGGGAAACGCTGAGCTAGAACTAACATTAGCATCACTACAAGCTTAAAACCGGGAGAGCCCTGGCGATGACTCTGCTTAGCAACTACATTTTACAATGAGGAAGACACAGGCTGCACAAGCAGCTGGCCAGCATGGCTGAGAAGGCTGAGGGCAGGAGCGAGGCCTTGGGCTTTAGTTTCCCACATAGGGACAATGCAGCTGTGGCTCAGGTGCCTCCTGAACATGGGGGCTCTGAACATGGGGTGTGCCCCTGTCTCCAGCAGTGGGAGCCACCAGCTACGCCAGGGGAATGGCTCAAAAGAACCCCACCGAATGCCCACTGCCCCTGAGCTCTGGCTCCCCCCTAAAATCTCCACATCATCCACTCCTGGCCTTCCATCCCATCATCTGCTGGGACCACAATGTCACTCCACTTCAACTCAGCAGACCCAGCAGCAAAGATGCCAGGAAGGAGGACATGCGAGCAGCGAATTCTGATTATGCACAAACCTGCTGCAGGCTCAAGCCCGGACCCTCTGGACCCATGACCCAGAACCATCAGCTGCCCTCTGCACCCAGAGCAGACCCCTAGGCCTCCAGTGAGCCTGAGGCACTCTGTCCTTCCTGTCCAGCTCGGGCTCCACAACTGCCCCCCGCACCCGAGTCCAAAACTCAATACGCTAAGAAAGAGGCATAGATGCAAATGCAACTTGTGTCTTCAATGCGCTGATCCTCTAAATTGGAAGTATGACTGGACAGACCAATCACTGATCAATCAGCGGCTACCAATCAAAGACAAATGAAGTTCACGAAGTCAGCTCACAAATGACACAGAGTCTCAGGAAGCCTTCACTCTCTCCTGCTCTCCAACTCGGCTGCCACCAGCTTGGCGCTTACTTTTACCAGAAAGAGAATAGAAGCACAAAAACACACAAACTGGGGCAAGCCCAAGGTCACTGTGCTCATGAGCAACAGGAATTTCCACTGTGCTCCCCACTGTCTCCTCACCTCTAACCACCAGGGCACAGCAGAGGGGTAATGTGATTAGATGAAATACTATTTGCAGCTTATATCCAAATCTGTAAGTTCCTGAGACAACCCTAAAAGCAGGTTTAGAAAAACGATCCTTCATGCGGAAAGAAAGTATGAGGGGACTATGCCAACAACTTCAGGATATTAGACAGGCATTCTACTCTATTTGGTGCAAGAAGAAAAATGGTTTCTCTGATGGACAAGTCTACAATGTGTCTTAGGCTAAAGGTGTGATTTCCCACATTAAAGAGGTGATCAAAATTTCTCTAGTGTTCAAAACCCTAAAAAGCCAGTTATATGTCTTCTGAACACTGACAAGTTAAACCCCTATAGCAGTGCATAGCACACAACTGCAAGGTCCATGTGGAATGTAAGTAACTTAAGGATTTTATATTTTCCCCATATTGCATTTTAAACAGATTCTCCAAAATAGTCAGTGATTAGTTACTTTTCATCGATGAAAGGTTTTTAAACAGTTCAAGGAGAGCAAACAGTGATAGAAAGCCCCGCACAACTCAGGCCAGCTGATTATCCCCACAGCCAGCACTCCAGGCACAGGACCCGGGGAGCTATGGGTACACCTGTACCTTCAAGGCCCAAACCAGCACTAGGTGCACCCTTTGTTCCAGTACAGAACACACATGAACACCAACCACAATCACAGTCAGAGACAATGACAAAGCCATGCTATTCAAAATTATACCACCAGTTTATTTCCCGAAACACAGTCAGGACAGGAGGACCCCTTTCCAGCAGGAACTCTATGACTGACAGGGGGAATGTTGTAAGCCATGACCACCAACAACCTGATCTTGTGCAAGATGTTTCGCTCCCATGCTGCGGGGAGACTGGGCAAATGTGCCCCAGTGCATCCACTTGTAGGGATGCAGTTAATCGAACGTTTCATGACTACCCACCAGGGGGCATCACGTTAAGACGAGGCCACCCCCAGCAAACAAGGAGCAAGATGGTGCCCGGCCTGGTCACCACACAGATGTTCACCTTCTGCTTGTGAGGGCAGTGTCCCCTTGACACGGAGATCCAGGGAGTCCAGAGAGACTTCCATGTACCCCGTGCTGTCTCCAGGTGCCGTCTGCTCTGCACTTCCTGAAGATGACGTATATGCTTCAGAACCTGCATTCAAAGGGGACCCGTGAAACACTGCACCCAGGCCACGCCTCTCCAGCAGAGACCATGGAGAATGCTAATTAACCCATTCAAAACAACCAGCTCGAACACCATCCCTGTTCAGGATACTACAGTCTCACTCATTTTCTTTCCTGTGCCTCATTTTGCTAATTCCTCCATTTCCACGGACTATTCATGGGATGAGGGGAGCTATATCACAAAAAAGAAGGAACTGGAAACACCTTTCTCTGCAACTATACCAGTCAGATAAAAGCCGATCAAATAACCAAGGAAACATAAAGACACAGTATGTAAATGTTCCGTAACTACTACTTTAAAAATAAAACAGGAAATTCTGATTTGCAGGTTTGGAAGACGAGCTGATGTAAAGCAGCCGAGAAGCCGCCCCATAGGTGCAGTGTTGCTGGGAAATTGGCCTGATCCTGCAGACGTCTGAGTTTGGGATTCACAGGGAAAGGATGCAGGACTGCAGAGACCACCCGTCAGACCCGCTGCTTTATGAAGGGCATCACACATGAGAGGGCAATGCAATCTGAATACAACTGAGGGGCCTGGAAATGGGCCCTGCCCAGACTCAGGCCTCCTATGCCCTTGAGGCCTGTCCACAATTCCTGGAAAACCCACATGGGCACTTGCCATTGTGAGCAGACTTCACCGAGGAAGGCTGTGAACACTACACACTCACTCAGGATAATATCTAACACCAGCAAAGGGCAGGTGCCCGTTTTTCACAACCAAGCTTCCAAATACTACTCATGGATATCATGTCAGTGATCACAAATAAAGGAGCCATAATACAGAGCAGTGTGGCACCTGAAGCCTGTGAATGCATGTCACCTTCTGCACCTAAGCTCATGGACAGACGGGAAGAAGCCAACCGCTACGAGAGGTCAGCTCATCACCGCACACGTGAAGAACACGAGTAGTCTGGGCAACTTTAAACACTCTACAGAAAGAGATAAAATTTAAGCCCCTACGTGAATAAACATTCAAGCACGCATCTTCACACTATATCCAAGTCTTGAGTCTACCAATGCTTTTGTTAGCCAGCATAAAAGCCACTGGCCAGTCATCTGCAATGAAGGCAAAAGGCAACGTGAGTGAAAGAGACGGAGCTCACGGAAGGCGCCACACACAGCTCTCCTCTTGGCTTCAGGAGATGGCTCTGCGTCCCGGACGTCCACTAAGCAAACCTACGTGTGCGTCAGGGGCTGCAGAAGAACAGCTCATGTTGAATAGTGGAAATGAGAACAAGCCCCTTGGCTCTGTGTTGCTGGTGTAAAGATAAACAAACAAATCAAACAGTCCACACATCCACGGTCACCAAAGTTTCAAAGGGTGACACAGAAAGAAGTCAAAGTAAGCAATGGGGTAGGAACAACTGGGCATCCACACGCAACAGAGGCATGGCTCTGCCACACACCACACACAAGTGCTAACTGAGATGGGCCAGAGATGCACGCATAAGGCCTAACACCGTAAAACTTCAAGGAGAAAATACAGGACAAAATCTTTGTGACCTGACTTATAAGATTTCTGGGATCATAAAAAGCATAAATTTTAAAAAGAAAATAATTCATAAATTGACTTCAACAAATTTTTTTAAACTTTTACTAAGCGCATATATGTGCAAAATGTGTATATAACAAAAGATTTTTATCCGAAATATTTCAAGAACTCTTCCAAGTCAATGAGAAGGTATACAATCTGATTTTTAAATGAGCAAAACAGAGAAACCTTTACAAAAGACACACAAGGCCATGGTGGGCAGCCTCACTACTCAACCAGGAAAACACAAAGTGAAGGCACAGCAAGGCCTCGGGTGCCCCAGCAGCACTGGGACCAAAGAGACCAACCCTGACAAGTGTTGCAAGGACAGAGAGAAGCAGAGCTCTCGTGCTGCTAAAGAGGGGAACTCAGGTTTCTTGCTGAAAACTGCCTGGCAGTTTCCTAAAAAATCAGACATACAGCATACAACTCAGCCATTCCATTCCTAAATATTTACCCAAGGTAAATGAAAGCATCTGATCAATAAACACTGTACACAAATGTTCGCAGGAGTTTTATTTGTAAGAAACAAAAACGGGAAAGAGCCCAAACATCCATCAACGGGTGAAGAATAAACCACGGAGGGCCGTACCATGGAATACTTCCCGGCCAACTGTCCACTAGTGCTCCGATGAGGATGACTCAAACAGTTATGCACAAAGAAGACAGACAGCGGAAGGGTACCTACCCGATCATTCGCTCAAATGAAGTCCTATACAGTGCCAACCAATCTGCAGACAGACAGTAGAGCAGAGGAGCCTAGGGACGGGGAGGGCTGGCTGGGGAGAGGGAAAGGTCACCAAGTGCCAGCAGGGGCATTCGTGACAGTAACTGTGGCGGAGGTCTCGTGGTCATACACGTGTGAAAACTCACCACCTTGCACCTGAATTATGTGCACTATATCACATGTCAAATTTACAACAAAGCTGTCAGAAGTGACCCCTGGCCCACTAGGTCTGCTCACCTTCTGGATTTCAGGGTCATTTCTTTCCCCGCATCTGTTTTAACAAAATTACTTCCAGAACAGGGGAATCTGACCAAAGAGCCGAAAGCCACTGTATGGGCCTGGGCATGGCCCATGCCTGACACCAAGGGCAGCCACGGTAACCATACAATGTTCAGAAGCCAATTCCTGGTCACACACGGAAGATGATGAATAATCCCCATTAGCTCAACACTCAACAATGAAACCAGCATTGAGGGAGGTCTGCCAAAAGGAAGCCACTTGAGGACCACCTGAGTGTCTCTAACAAAGTTCATACATTTTTTCCCCCTTAAAACAGTGGAGCCCCTTTTTCAAACGAAATCCTACAAAGAACCCCAACCCCACCCCAGGGCGGCCTCCCGTGGGCCCATTTCCCACCCAGACGGTCCTCGAATGTGGACACCACATTTACCCAGCACACCGCTTTGCTTCTTTTTATTTCTCCGCCTCCGTTTCCTAGCCGGCTTGATCCAAGGGCTGTCAGGCTTTCCTTTCCTCTTGAGAAACTTCTTCTTGATACTGGATTCAGAACTCTGAGGGCCAAAGGGGCAGGAATAGAAAAAGCAAAGCATGGAAGCTCCTGAAAGCAAAAGGTACTAGAAGTTTTGTTTTCTTGCAAAATAAAATACCTGCTATATCTTGTTTCTTCAACTAGAAGATTAATTTCACTTTCAGACATTTTTCTGGTCCCATTCTTAAAAATACTCATGTTTTCCCCTAAATCACACTAAGTTGTTATTTTACAGGAAAAAAAAGAAAAAAGAAAAGAAAAGCCAAGAACATTTAAATGGAATTTATAAATCTTACTCGAATTTGGCACAAAAAAGAATGAGGAAGTTCTACTCAAGAACTAAATAAATTAATAAGCTCAATGAGAGAATCCATTTTTAATCATATGCATCCACTCATTCTGCTCATGAGAAAAGGAACAATCAACGCCTCAATCTGCTTCAGAATCTACGTCCACAATAATTATCTACATGGAGAACAAGGAAAGAAGTTATAATTAATTTACAATATTTTAAGATTTTATGACCATCTACTTCTAAAATCTAAGATGTAGAAATGGCACCTAACAGCCACGAATTACAGACAGACATACAGCAAGAACTGTCACCACATCTCATTGGTCTAGAACGAGACTCTCATAGCCCCTGTTCCCTAGGGATATACAGAGGAGCTGATCAAATAATCACATCCAAGCTTCCAAATACTAGTCATTGATATCATGTCAGTGATCACAAATAAGTGATACAGGATAGAGTGATACAGTGATAGGGATACAGAGAAGCTTACAAGAACGTGTTCACAAGACAGGAGACACACCAGGTGTGGTGCTGGGTTCCCAGTTCTGACTGCTGGCCAGCCAGCACACACAGGGCTCCTCTGCTGCCCCACGAGAAGCCCAATCCACCCTGCACTCCATTTCCTTGCCTCACCCCTGGCCCCCCTACTGCAGAATTTGAGACCCAACTCCAAAAGCACTGACCCCAAGCTCACGGTTGCTTATCACCAAACCCAATGGTCCCTTCCAAGTCCTCATCTCATCTAGCCACACAACATGCTGACACCAGGGATCAGTGTCTCCCCCTTGGGAACATTTCTTAGCTCACGTGACCCTCCCCAGTTTCACATCGACTCCTTCTCTGCTTAATGCTCACCTGTTGGATGCTTTCTGGGTGCCATCCTGAGGCTTGTGCTCTCTCCCACCTCCAAGGCCCTGCTTCCCCATTCCCACAGACCCAGTGCCCCTGCCCTCTGACCCCTTACCTCTGTGTGACATCCAGCCCACCAAAGGTCCTGCTGGCTCTATATCAGACACTTCAAAACCTTCCTTCTCTCTCAAATTGGTCATAGGGCAGAATCATGGCCACTGTTCTTGCTGCCAACTCCTACCCATTCTACCTCCCCTCACACCAGAGCCCCGACCTCCATCTCATAGCCCTGCCTGCCCGAGGAGCACCTGAGCTGAGCCCATCTCCTTTGGCTCTCTGCTCAGATGTCTTTCTCGTGCTCCTTCCCCGCCATCACAGCCCTGGATTCCAAGCACACACTCGCAATGACAGCTGAGTGAAGGGCTGGACAGACTACAGAGCCTCCTGCTTTACTCTGCCACCAAACACGAAATCAGAGCGCGGGGCTGGGGTTACCAGATCAGACTCATCTCCATCCTCGTCCTCCTCCCCGGTGCCGGCTGACTCCTGCTCCTCTTCAGACTCGCCGTCCGTCTGGCCAGCCACACAATAAGCCAAAAAGAAAACACAACTAATGAGACCCTTCAGTGGAAGTGACTTGATAAAAACACATATTACTAGATACGCTGGCAGTTAGTGCTGGAGATGCACATGCACAGGTGGGGTGGGGGGAAGACAACACAGATGCTGTGTCCATGAAGTGACGGATGCCAGCTCCGAGACCTGCCTCTTCCCCACCCAAGAGCCCAATCCCAGGTGGGCTGCTCCTCTGCTGCATTTATGTACTGATCTGGAAGGCAGCCCCCTCGGCACGTAAGAGACTGTATGCTGAAGATTAGAGCACTTGATGCATTTTATGCGTAGGAGAATTCAATTAAAAAGTAACAAAACACACAGTAAAAAGATTTCCAGAGGCCAAAAAATGAATACAAAATGCAAAACCTACCCTCTAACCCACCCAAGAGCCCAGTGCAGCCCCCGGACCATCACACTAGCGCTGCTCACACTTCTTACAGCCAATGTTTGTCATGAATGGGCCTGAACACGGAAGCACAATTCTGCCTGCTGGCTGGCGGAGCACCAAACACAATTTTGTGAATGAAACTTTCTTCTAATTAGCATTATGTTTTGGAATTCTTTCCATATCAAAGCAATACAGGTACCTCATTTTTTTTTTACTGTATTTATCTTTTCTATCCACACAGGTAATACATGAACACATTTTCAATGCAAACACACTAAAATATATGTGTATCCATTCACCCCTTCTCCATCCACCCCCCAAGGCAGGGATGTGGTCACGCACAACCCCAGCCTGGGTCTTTGTAGGGTTGCCCGCAGTAACTTCCCCATTTCCTAATCGAGGCACACCCTTATCAGTTTCACACTGAGGCTGCGTTCTACACAAACTAAGATTCCCCCAGAACAAACCAACAGACACACACTCCTCTTTACAGACGTGGAGTTCCAAGACTGCTGCCATCAGCAATGCCCACAAAGGCACCACTGGCCCTCCAAAGGGGTTGCACAATCACTTTGGTCTTCATTCCCAAGTATACAAGGAGCCGAGCAACTTCCCTAACTTCACATACTTTCTTACTTCTTCCACTTTGTCTCTTGCGACCAAACCCTCAGTCCACACTGCTACTAGGTCCTTGCTTTATTCATTAGAAGCTACACACATATAAGATAGCAATGCTATGTCTATGAAATATGTTATAAATATTTTCCCTATCAAATGAAGCTTTGCTTCTGGTCTTTCTTATTATTCAAAAATGTTGAGACTTTATCTGGACAAGTCAAACCTCTCCATCTTTCTCTTTGTGCTTCTGGATCTGTGTCTGGCACTAAAGGTATTCCTTATTTGAGATTAGAGAAACAGTTTCTAACATTTTCTTCCACAGTTCGATATTTTATGTTGACCCTTTAAATCTTCTGTAATTTAATTTTTTAAATAACAGCTTTAGTGAAATATAATTTACCTACTCTAAAATTCATGCTCTTAAAGTGTACAATTCAGCGGCACCTGGGTGGCTCAGTAAGTTAAGTGTCTGACTCTTGATTTCAGCTCAGGTAATGATCTCAGGGTTGTGGGATGAGACCTGCGGCAGACTCCATGCTCTGCAGGGAGTCTGCTTGAAGATTCTCTCTTCCCCCCACCCCTCCCTCCGCTCACTCTCTCTCTCTCTCAAATAAAATCTTAAAAAAAAAGTGTACAATTCTGTGTTTTAGTATATTCCAAGTAGTGCAAACACAACCACTATCCAATTCCAGAATAGAATTTACATTTCCAACGTGACATGATGCAAGAGTTCCCCTCTATTTTTCTCCCAAAAGATCAATTGTCCCAATAACATTTACTGAAAAGTTCACAATTCCCTTGACTACAAATTAAAAACCCATCCTTAAAAAAATAAATAAAATAAAAATAAAAACCCCATCCTTACAGTAAACTATATGTTCACATACAAATAAGTTTGTTAGGGATTTCCTTTTCCACTCACTCAATGCTTTCCCATTCCTGTACAAATCCCCATTTAATCACTCTCCAGTAGTTTTAACTGCTGTTTTTTTCTCCCTGTGCTTGCTGCACACAATTCCCACATCAGCTGTTCTACAGAAAGTCCTCTTACGGTCTTGATGAGAACTATTCTGGACTTACAGGCGATGTGGGGAGGATGAAACAATGATCTTCTCATTCAGATAAGTAACTGGCCTTCCCTCAGACAAACAGGTCTTCCCTCAGACAAACAAGGGGTCTTCCCTCAGACAAACAAGGGGTCTTCCCTCAGTCAAACAGTGGGTCTTCCCTCAGGTCTAACAAGGGATCTTCCCTCAGACAAAAAACAGGTCTTCCCTCAGGCAAACGGGGGATCTGCCCTCAGACAAAGAAGAGGTTTTCCCTCATATAAACAAGAGGTCTTCCCTCAGACAAACAAGGGATCTTCCCTCAGCCAAAAAGGGGTCTTCCCTCAGACAAACAAGGGGTCTTCCCTCAGACAAACAAGGGATCTTCCCTCAGACAAACAAGGGATCTTCCCTCAGACAAA